>NC_132912.1:20447302-20754713 GCF_047675955.1 Chlorocebus sabaeus
GATAGAAAACAATGTATTCATCCAGACTCTTGTCTTTGTGATCCAGCTTGTTTCTAATTGTACTCTTTCACAAACATCCATTGTGCCTTGTATGAGGGCTTTTCTGTGGTATGTACCAAAAGTGGCATGGCTAGGTCCCAGGGTCACAAGCATTTTCAGTTTAACCCAATCTTTATAATTTGCTCTTGACAATAGTTTAATCATGTTGACAGTCTCTCCAGCACTGTGTAAGAATTCCCAATTCCCTACAATCTGATCCTCACTCAGTAATACAGATTTTTAATCTTTCTCTATCTGGTTACAAAATTGTACCTTCTTGTGTAAATTCTCAATTTTTTAATTATAGTGAGTGCAAGCATATGTACTGGCTTTTAAAATCTTCTCTTCTGCTACTTGTCAGCTCATAGTTTATGCAGATTTGCTATTGGGTTATTTTTCTTTGTAAAATTAATATTAGGTCTGCACATATTTGGATAATAAAATTGTCCAAGTATTTGCTAAAGTGACATTTAAATCTATTTAAATTTAATAAAAATCTGGAACAATCTAGTTCTGATAGTTCAGCTCTTTTCTGATTTGTGTTGGGGGGTCATTTCTAAACTCTTTAGGGAGAAAAAATCTAAGTTAAGCTTGTTAAAGAAGAAAAAGCTCAAATATCTCAGTAAGGAAGTCGGGCTGGGAGGCAGGGTATGTACTTCATTTAGTATATACTTTAATTTTCCACTGTGAGGTAGGAATATGTGTGTGTGTGTGTGTGTGTTTTTAATTTTTCCATAGGTTATTGGGATACAGGTGGTGTTTGGTTACGTAAGTTCTTTAGTGGTGATTTGTGAGTTTTTGGTGCACCCATCACCTGGGCAGTATAAACTGCACCCGATTTGGATAGTCCCCAAAGTCCATTGTATCATTCTTTTGCCTTTGCATCCTCATATCTTAGCTCCCACATATCAATATCAGTGAGAACATATGATATTTGATTTTCCATTCCTGAGTTACTTCACTTAGAATAATAGTCTCCAATGTCATCCAGATCACTGAAAATGCCATTAATTCATCCCTTTTCATGGCTGAGTAGTATTCCATCATATACACACACACACACACACACACACACACACACCCCACAGTTTCTTTATCCACTCATTGATTGATGGGGATTTGGGTTAATTCTACGATTTTGCAATTACGAATAGTGTTGCTGTAAACGTGTGTGCAAGTATCTTTTTCATATAATGACTTATTTTCCTCTGGGTAGATACCCAGTAGTGGGATTACTGGATCAAATGGTAGTTCTACTTTTAGTTCTTTAAGGAATCTCCACGTTGTTTTCCATAGTGGCTGTACTATATTACATTGCTACCAGAAGTATAGAAGTGTTCCCTGAACACTGCATCCACATCAACATCTACTGTTTCTTCATTTTTTTTTTTTTTTTTATTATGGCCATTCTTGCAGGAGTAAAGTGGTATCACAGGGTGGTTTTGATTTGCATTTCCCTGATGATTAGTATTGATAAGCATTTTTTCACGTTTGTTGGCTATTTGTACATCTTCTTTTGGTAATTGTCTATACATGTCCTTAGCTCACTTTTTGATGGGCCAAGGATTTAGCCCACTAAACTAAACTAAACAACAAAACCAAATGAAACAACCAAAATGCCCACTTTTTGATTGTTTTTTTCTTGCTAATTTGTTTGAGTTTGTTGTAGATTCTGGTTCTAGAATCCTTTGTCAGATGTATAGATTGTGAAGATTTTTCCCCCACTCTGTGGGTTGTCTGTTTACTCTGCTGACTGCTCCTTTTACTGTGCAAAAGCACTTTCGTTTAGTTAAGTCTCTGCTATTCATCTTTGTTTTTATTGCATTTGCTTTTGGGTTCTTGGTCATAAAATCCTTGCACAAGCCAATGCCTAGAAGGGTTTTTCCAATATTATCTTGCAGAATTTTTATAGTTTCAGTTCTTAGATTTTAGTCCTTAATCTGTCTTGAGTTGATTTTTGTATAGTGTGAGAGATGAGGATCCAGTTGCATTCTCCTTCATGTGGCTAACCAATTATCCCAGAACCATTTGTTGAAAAGGGTGTCCTTTCCACACTTTATGTTTTTGTTTGCTTTATCAAAGAACACTTGGCCCTAAGTATTTGGGTTTATTTCTGGGTTTTCTATTCTGTTCCATTGGTCCAAGTGCCCATATTTATACCAGTACCATGGTGTTTTGGTGACTATGGCCTTATGGTATAGTTTAAAATCAGGTAGTTTGATACCTCCAGATTTGGTCTTTTTGCTCAGTCTTGCTTTGGCTATGTGAGCTCTTTTATGGTTCCACATGAATTTGGAATTCTTTTTTTCTAATTCTGTGAAGAATGATGGTAGTATTTTGACGGGGATTGCATTAAATTTGTAGATTGCTTTACATAGTATGGTCATTTTCATAATATTGATTCTACCTGTCTGTGAGCATGGGATGGTTTTCTATTTGTTTGTGTTATCTTTGATTTCTTTCAGAAGTGTTTTGTAGTTTTCCTTGTAGAGGTCTTTCACCTCATTGGTTAGATACATTACTAAGTTTTTTTGATTTTGTTTTTTGCAGCTAATGTAAAAGGGGTTGAGTACTTGATTTGATTCTCTGCTTGGTCACCATTGGTGTATAGAAGAGCTACTGATTTTTGTACATTAATCTTGTATCTGAAAACTTTGCTGAATTCTTTTATCAGTTCTAGGAGCTTTCTGGAAGAGTCTTTAGGGTTTTCGAGATAAAGGATCATATCATCAGCAAAGAGTGACAGTTTGACTTCCTCTTTACTGATTTGGATGCCCTTTATTTCTTTCTCTTGTCTGATTGCTCTGGCTAGGACTTTCAGTACTATGTTGAAGAGGAGTGGTGAAAGTGGGCATCCTTGTCTTGTTCCAGTTCTCGTAGGGAAAGCTTTCAGCTTTTCCCCATTCAGTATTACATTGGCTGTGAGTTTGTCATAGTTGACTTTTAAAACATTGAGGTATGTCCCTTCTATGCCAATTTTGCTGAGAGTTTTAATCATAAAGGGATGTGGGATTTTGTCAAATGATTTTTCTGCACCTATTAAGATGATTATGTGATTTTTGCTTTTAATTCTGTTTACGTGGTGTATCACATTTATTGACTTGCATGTGTTAAACCATCCCTCAATCTCTGGTATGAAACCCACCTGATCATGGTGGATTATCTTTTTGATATGTTGTTGGATTCAGTTAGTTAGTATTTTATTAAGGATTTTAGCATCTATGTTCATCAGGGATATTGATCTGTAGTTTTCTTTTTTGGTTATGTCCTTTCCTGGTTTGGGTATTAGGGTGAAGTTGTCTTCATAGAATGAATTAGGGAGGGCTCCCTCTTTCACTCTCTTGTGGAATAGTGTCCATAGGATTAGCAACAATTCTTCTTTGAATGTCTGGCAGAATTCTGCTATGAATCCATCTGGTCCTGGATTTTTTTTTTTGGTTGGTAATTTTTAAATTACCATTTCAATCTTGCTGCTTGTTTTTGGTCTGTTTAGGGTATCTAATTCTTCATGATTTAAGCTAGGAGGGTTATATTTTTCTAGGAATTTATCCATCTCTTCTAGGTTTTTTAGTTTATGTGTGTAAAGGTGTTCATAGTAGCCTTGAATGATCTCTTGTATTTCTGTGGTGTCAGTTGTATTATCTCCTGTTTCATTTCTTATTGACATCATTTGGATTTTCTCTCTTTTTTTCTTGGTTAATCTTGCTAATGATCTATCAATTTTATTTATCTTTTCAAAGAACCAGCTTTTTTATTCATTTGCCTTTTATTTTTGTTGTTGTTGTTGTTTCAATTTCATTGAGTTCTGCTCTGATCTTGGTTATTTCCTTTTTTCTGCTGAGTTTAGGTTTGGTTTGTTGTTGTTTCTCTAGTTCCTTGAGGTGTGACCTTAGAATGTCAGTTTGTGCTCTTTCAGTTTTTTTGATGTAGGTATTTAGGGCTATTAACTTTCCTCTTAGCACCGACTTTGATGTCTCCCAGAGGTTTTGATAGGTTGTGCCACTATTATCGTTCAGTTCAAAGAATTTTTAAATTTCCATCTTGATTTCATTTTTGACCCAGTGATCAGTCAGTAGCAGGATATTTAATTTCCATGTATTTGCATGGTTTTGAAGGTTCCTTTTGGAGTTGATTTCCAGTTTTATTTTACTGTGGTCTCAGAGAGCGCTTGATAAAATTTCAGTTTTCTTAAATTTATTGAGTTTCATTTTGTAATCTATGGTCATATGGTCTATCTTGGAGAAAATTCCATGTGCTGTTGAATAGAACATGTATTCTGTGGTTGTTGAATGGAATGTTTTATATATATCTGTTAAGTCCATTTGTTCCAAGGTATAGTTTTAATCCATTGTTTCTTTGTTGACTTTCTGTCTTGATGACCTGTTTAGTGCTGTCAGTGGAGTACTGAAGTCCCCCACTATTATTGTGTTGCTCCCTATCTCATTTCTTAGGTCTATTAGTAATTGTTTTATAAATTTGGGAGCTCCAGTGTTGGATACATATATGTTTAGGATTGTGATACTTTCCTGTTGGACAAGGCCTTTAACCATTTTGCAATGTCTCTTTGTCCTTTTTTTTTATTTTTGATTTTTTGAGAGGGAGTCTCGCTCTGTTTCCCAGGCCTCTTTGTCCTTTTTAACTGCTGTTGCTTTAAAGTTTGTTTTATCTGTCTGATGTAAGAATAGCTACCCCTACTCACTTTTGGTGGCTATTTGCATAAAATGCCTTTTTCCACCCCTTTACTTTAAGTGTATGTGAGTCTTTATGTATTAAGTGAGCGTCTTGAAGGCAGCAGATAGTTCTTTGGTGAATTCTTATCCATTCTGCAGTTCTGTATCTTTTAAGTGGGGCATTTAGGCCATTTACATTCAATGTTAGTATTGTGATGTGAGGTACCATTCCATTCATCATGTTATTTGTTGCCTGTATACCTTGTTTTTTGTTTTTGTTTTTGCTTTTTAAATTGTATTTTTGTTTTATAGGTCCTGTGAGATTTATGTTTTAAAAAGGTTCTGTTTTGACATGTTTCCAGGATTTGTTTCAAGATTTAGAGCTCCTTTTAGCAGTTCTTGTAGCAGTGGCTTGGTAGTGGCGAATTCACTCAGTATTTGTTTGTCTGAAAAAGGCTGTATCTTTCCTTCATATATGATGCTTAGTTTCACTGGACATAAAATTCTTGGCTGATAATTGTTTTGTTTGAGGAGGCTGAAGACAGGGCCCCAATCCCTTCTAGCTTGTATGGTTTCTGCTGAGAAACCTGCCGTTAATCCGATAGGTTTTTCCTTTCTAAGTTACCTGGTGCATCTGTCTCACAGCTCTTAAGATTCTTTCCTTTGTCTTAACTTTAGATAACCTGATGACAGGCAGTAATCTTTTTTTTGATGAATTTCTCAGGTGTTCTTTGTGTTTCTTGTATTTGGATGTCTTGGTCTCTAGCAAGGCTGGGGAAGTTTTCCATGATTATTCCCCCAAATATGTTTTTGAAACTTTCAGATTTCTCTTCTTCCTCAGGAATACCAATTATTCTTAGGTTTGGTCATTTAACATAATATCAGACTTCTTGGAGGCTTTGTTCATATTTTCTTATTCTTTTTCCTTGTCTTTGTTGCATTGGGTTAATTTAAAGACCTTGCCTTGGAGATCTGAATTTCTTTCCTTACTTGTTCAATTCTATTGCTGAGACTTTGCAGAGCATTTTGCATTTCTACAAGTTTGTCTAATGTTTCCTAAATTTTGATTGTTTTTCTTTATGCCCTCTATTTTCTTGAATATTTCTCCCTTCAATTCCTGTATCATATTTTGGATTTCCTTGCATTGGGCTTCACCTTTCTCTGGTGCCTCCCTGATTAGCTTAATAACCTAGCCTCCTGAATTCTTTTTCAGGTGAATCAGGGGTTTCTTCTTGGTTTGAATCCATTGCTGGTGAGTTAGTGTGATTTTTTTTTGGGGGGGGGGATGTTAAAGAGCCTTGTTTTGTCCTATTACCAGAGTTGGTTTTCTGGTTTCTTCTCATTTGGGTAGGCTCTGTCAGAGGGAAGGTCTAGAGCTGAAGGCTGTTGTTCAGATTCTTTTGTACCACAGGGTGGTCCCTTGATGCAGTACTGTTCCCCTTTTCCCATGGATGTGACTTCCTGAGAGCCAAGCTGTAGAGACTGTTATCTGTCTTCTGGGTCTAGCCACCCAGCAAGTCTACCAGGCTGTGGGCTGGTACTGGGGGTTGTCTGCACAGAGTCCTGTGAGGTAAACCATTTATGCATCTCTCAGCTGTGGATACCAGCACTCAGCTGTGGATACCAGCACCTTTTCCAATGGAGTGGGCAGGGGGCTGAAATGAACTCTGTGAGGATTCTTAGCTGTGGTGGTTTAATGCTCTATTTTTGTGCTGGTTGGCCTCATGCCAGGAGGTGGCACTTTCCAGAGAGCATCAGTTGTGGTAGTATGGAGAGAAACCAGGCAGTGGGAGGGGCTCTAGAACTTCCAAGTGTATATACTCTCTGTCTTCAGCTACCAGGGTGGTTAGGGAAGGATCATCAAGTGGGGCAGGGTTAGGTGTGTCTGAGCTCAGACTCTCCTTGGGTGAGTCTTGCTGTGGCTGCTGTTGGGGATGGGGGTGAGGTTCCCAGGTCAATGGAGTTGTGCACCTAGGAGGATTATGGCTGCCTCTGCTGAGTCATGCAAGTTGTCAGGGAAGTGAGGGAAAGCTGGCAGTCACAGGCCTCACCCAGCTCCCATGCAATCCAAATGGCCGGTTTCACTCTCACCATGCCCCCTCTAATAGCACTGAGTATGTTTCCAAGCAGTGGGTAAGCAGGGGTGAGAACTTGCCCCAGGCTACACACCTCCAAACTGTGAAAGAAAAGGGCTTTTGTACTTCCCCCATCCGTGGAGTCTACATGCTGGATTTGTGCTCTCCCCTGAGTTCTGGCCAGGAGGCTTCTCCACCTGTTCATATTGTTACAAAGTTCAGCTGGAGAATTCCTTCTCTCTGGCCACGCTCCCGAAGGATCCCTGTGAGGCCAGGCAGGAATGGCCTGCTTGGGGACCCAGCAAGCTCCCAGGGCCTTTTCTGCTGCTTCCTCTACCCCTATATTTCACTCGGCTGTCTAAATGGACTGAGCTCCAGGTAAGGTCAGGAACTTCTCCTGCAAACTAGATCTTCTGTGTCCGTAGCGGGGGTGTGTGTTCAGAGGCAAAGGATCTCCCTTTCCCACTTCCCCAGTTTGGGCACTCACACAGTATTTGGGGTGTCTCCTGGGACCTGCAGGAGCAGTCCGCTTCTGAATGGGTCCTCTCAGGATTCCTGATTTATTCCTGTAGTCGTTCAGGAGCTAAAATTCATGATGCGAGCTTCCGCACACTGCTCTGTCTGTCCAAGTAGGAGATGCAATCCAGTCCTGCCTCCTGTCAGTCATGATGATCACCTTTAATTTTTTTCTGATATGAATAACCAGTTCTGCTAGAACTACTTTGTAAAAAGCCCATCATATCTTGCTATCTTGCTGATATGTAATACTAAATCTGTTATAGATCAATTCCCATGGATTTGAGGGTATATTTTTGACCCAATTCTGTATCTTTTATTTATTGTTGTCAGTATCTTTTAATTATCGTGGATTACAGTAAGTCTTAACTTACTGTAGAGCATATGTTTCCACCTTATTCTTTAATTAAATATCTTCAATATTTTCCATTCTTTATTCTTCTGTATTAATTTTATAAGTTTTTATATTCTTTGGAGAAATTTAAAAGAAAAATCAATTTGCCAGTGATTGAAATGACATGATTTTTATTTCAAGTTAGAAGGAATAGGCATTTTTATACCATTGAGTGTTTTATCATAAATATTTTTATCTCTTTTATCTACTTACTTTCTTATTTATTTCTATATACTGAAAACTTTTGTTGCTTTCTTTAATCTACTTATTTAGAGTGGTGTTTTGTTCATTTATGCCTATATACTGAGAACTTCTGTTTTGTATTAATTTTTCTATGGTATTCATTAAAGCAATATTGGAGCTCTTGATATTTCCATATTAACTGTGTGTTCTGAATTCTCTTTTTAGTAAAATAAAAATTGTCTTCTGTTCTACATTCTTTGTTTTTAGATCTACTGTACTAGCTAAAACTTAGAAAAATAAATTGAACAGAAATGGTGACAACAAGTATCCTCGTCTTATTTTTGGCTTAGCTTTAAAGAACTTCCAGTATTTTACTATTAAATATTATGTGTACTACAGATTTTTGGCAAATACCCTCTAGCAGACTAAGAAAGTTTCCTTTTATTCCCAGTTAGCTAGATGGATTTTGTATTTTGCTTTGTGTTCATTATATATTGATATTGAATTTTTCAAATGCTTTTTTTTTGAATCTATGTAATCACGTAAAATTTTCTCTTTAAAATGTTACTGTGATATGTTAATGTGGCATGCTACTTTAATGCACTTGTACTGGGAAATATATAGAGATATAAAAAATAGAGAAATGCTTGGTCATATGTCTGTCACATGCATAATTTTATCGACAAATCTGTCCCCCCGAAGATGGACTTTTTCCAGGTTTGGTGTCACCGAAGCCAATATACAAACCTGAAAGGGAGCATCAACCAGTGAGGACTTGACTCCGTAGCTACGGGATTGAAAGGCAGGAGCCTGGCTCACAAATCAACTTTTGGACAAGTGAGGAGTAAGGGGGCCAAAATGTAGGCTCTCTCTAATGAAGGGGTTGGCCATTAAAAATGAGGCGAGGAATATTCATGTCTTTTCCAGAAATGAGTGGTGAACTTGAGTCCCGCCTTCCTTTTGTCCTTTAATGGCTTCTTCTGGTCATCGTCATGGTGACTGTAAACTGTCACGGCGATTGTCAACTGTCAGAGCACTAGTGGGAGTGTCATTTAGCATGGAAATGAGATTATAATGAAACCTGAGCTCTTCTTGAAGTTGTTAAGTCCTCTGATTAGCTACCATGATTCTAACCAGTCTCAGGTGTTCTGGTTTTAAGTAGAACTTTTTGTCACAGTCATCCTGTTTCTTTTCTTCTTCTTCTTTTTTTTTTTTTTTTTGAGGCAAACTTTCACTCTTGTTGCCCAGGCTGGAGTGCAATTGTGCAATCTCGGCTCACTGCAACCTCCACCTCCAGGGTTCAAGCGATTCTCCTGCCTCAGGCTCCTGAGTATGTGGGATTACAGGCATATGCCACCATGCCCGGCTAATTGTTTTTTGTCGTGTATTTTTTGTATTTTTAGTAGAGACAGGGTTTCTCCATGTTGGTCAGGTTGGTCTTGAACTCCCGACCTCAGGTGATCCGCCTGCCTTGGCCTCCCAAAGTGCTGGGGTTACAGGTGTAAACCACCATGCCTGGTCCCTGTTTCTTAAAGATAAGAAGTTAGGATGGGGTAGAATTCAGCTAGGTCACATAGGCTGGGTTACATGAGGGGCGTCTTTGGGAAATAGACATAGAAATAAAATTCCTGGACAAAAGGTATGAGTATCTATGAAGTTACTATTGAACGCAAAATGGTTCGTCCAATTAATTGTTTCATCACCCCTTAACCCCCTAACCCCTGCCCACTCCAGGCCCAATCAGTGTATTAGAATTACCATGTTTCTATATCTTCTCTAGTACTTCATCTTGTGAGGCATTTTGATTGTTGCCCATTAAACTAGTGTGAACTAATATCTACCTGTTGGATAAATTTACATTCTCCTGATTTTCACTTATTCATTTTCATATACTTATTGGAATTAAAATATTTCTATTAACAAAGAATTCTTATATTTCTAAAATAAAACCTATGTATTTTATGATGGATTTTATTTAGACTATTTGGATGCAACTGGCCAATATTTAAGATTTTTATATCTCTATTTATGTAATATTAAACTATACATTTTCTTTCTTATACCCTTTTTTGTCAAATTTTGGGATTAAAGGTTACCACAGCATTAATAAAAACTTGTGAAAAATTCCTACTTTTTCTATTTTATGAAATAATTTCTTTAATATAGGGATTATTTGCAACCAAATTTTGGTAAGCTCTTCTGTAATACTATTTGGGTGTGGTAACATTTTGTGGGTGTATTTCGGCTACTGAATCAAGTTTTGCAAATGAATATAGACTTATTTGTGTTTTCTTCTCAGGTAACTTCTATAAATTAATATTTTCCTAGAAATTTAACAATTTTATCCAAGTTTTCACATCTGTTGGCATAAAATTAGTCATTGTAATCTCTCATATGTTTACATATTTTTTATTAGCTATACTGCTTGTCCCTTGCTCATTATCTTGATTGTTTTTATCAATTTGCACATAGCTTATTCATCACATTAGATTTTTCAGAACCAAGATATTGGTTGTGTTGATTATTTCTATATTCCTTTGTTGTATATCTCATTAAAATTTTCTCTTATTTATTACTTTCTTCCTTTTACTCTCTTTGGGTTTACTCTGTGTATTAGTCTGTTTTCATGCTGCTGATAAAGACATACCCAAGACTGGGTAATTTATACAGGAAAAAGGTTCCATGTGGCTAGGGATGCCTCACAACCATGTCAGAAGGCAGGGAGGAGCGTATCACGTCTTACATGGATGGCAGCAGACAAAAAGAGAGAGAGTTTGTGCAGGGAAACTCCCCCTTATAAAACCGTCAGATCTTGTGAGACTTATTCACTATCATGAGAACAGCCTAAGAAGGACCTGCCTCTATGATTCGATTGCCTCCCACTGGGTCGCTCCCACAACACATGGGAATTCAAGATGAGATTTGGGTAGGGACACAGCCAAACCATATCACACAGTAATTTTTTTTTTTTTTGAGTTAAAGTTAGTTCATTAATTTAAATTATTTTATTCTCTAACATATGCATTGGAGGATAAAAGTGTAATTTTATCTAACTTAAACTGCATTTCATAATTTTTAACAATTTTATTAAGGTATAATTAACATACAATAAATTACAATATTAATGTGTAAATATTACACATTAAATATTATGAAATGATCATTCCTGTCCCCAGTTTCCAGCAATCAATCATCTACTTTCTGTCACCATACATAAGTTTATATTACCTGGAATTGTGCAGTATATCTCCCTTTATTGTCTGGCTTTGTTCACTCAGAATAATTTTTTAGAGTCATCCATGTTGTTGTGTAGATCAATGGTTCATTTCTTTTTGTTGCAGAGTAACATTCCATTAGAGAGATACACAACATTTTTTAAAATCATAAACCTGTTGATGAACATTTGGACTATTTACAATTTTTGGCTATTACTAATAGTGCTGCTGTCAACATTTGTGTACAAGTTTTTCTATGGACATACAGTATCATTTCTCTTGAGTAAATACCTAGGAGTATTTGGCTAAATCATGTCAGATTTACAATTTCCAATTGTACAATTTCTTTCCAAAGTGACTTGGTTATTACCAATTTACATTTTGACCACCAGCATATGAGAATTCCAGCTCTTCCACATTCTTGCCAACACTTTATTTACACTTTTTAAATGTAGCTATTTTCATGGATGTCTTGTAATATCTCATAAAGATTAAATTTGCATTTCAACTAATGAATAATGAATAATGTCAAGCATCTTTTTAACCATCTGTCTAGCTTCTTTGGTGAAGTGTGTGTGTTCACATATTTTGTCTGTTTTTTAGTTGTTATTTTTTTTCTTACTCTTGATCTTTGGGAGTTTTCATGTATTGTGGATATAAGTCTTTTATCAGATATATGCTTTGTAAATCTTTTCTCCCAATATGTGACTCATCCTGTCTTCTTTACATTGTATTTAGAAAGCCATGTTTTAAATTTTGATATCTAATTTATTGATTTTTTCTTATGGATTATGCTCTTGGTGTTATAGCTAAGAAGTCTTCGCCTAGTAACAGACAAACAGAGAGCCAAATCATGAATGAACTTCCATTCACAATTGCTTCAAAGAGAATAAAATACCTAGGAATCCAACTTACAAGGGATGTAAAGGACCTCTTCAAGGAGAACTACAAATCACTGCTCAGTGAAATAAAAGAGGGCACAAACAAATGGAAGAACATACCATGCTCATGGACAGGAAGAATCAATATCGTGAAAATGGCCATACTGCCCAAGGTAATTTATAGATTCAATGCCATCCCCATCAAGCTACCAACGAGTTTCTTCACAGAATTGGAAAAAACTGCTTTAAAGTTCATATGGAACCAAAAAAGAGCCCGCATCTCCAAGACAATCCTAAGTCAAAAGAACAAAGCTGGAGGCATCACGCTACCTGACTTCAAACTATACTACAAGGCTACAGTAACCAAAACAGCATGGTACTGGTACCAAAACAGAGATATAGACCAATGGAACCGAACAGAGTCCTCAGAAATAATACCACACATCTACAGCCATCTGATCTTTGACAAACCTGAGAGAAACAAGAAATGGGGAAAGGATTCCCTATTTAATAAATGGTGCTGGGAAAATTGGCTAGCCATAAGTAGAAAGCTGAAACTGGATCCTTTCCTTACTCCTTATACGAAAATTAATTCAAGATGGATTAGAAACTTAAATGTTAGACCTAATACCATAAAAATCCTAGAGGAAAACCTAGGTAGTACCATTCAACACATAGGCATGGGCAAAGACTTCATGTCTAAAACACCAAAAGCAACGGCAGCAAAAGCCAAAATTGACAAATGGGATCTCATTAAACTAAAGAGCTTCTGCACAGCAAAAGAAACTACCATCAGAGTGAACAGGCAACCTACAGAATGGGAGAAAAATTTTGCAATCTACTCATCTGTCAAAGGGCTAATATCCAGAACCTACAAAGAACTCAAACAAATTTACAAGAAAAAAACAAACAACCCCATCAAAAAGTGGGCAAAGGATATGAGCAGACATTTCTCAAAAGAAGACATTCAAACAGCCAACAGACACATGAAAAAATGCTCATCATCACTGGCCATCAGAGAAATGCAAATCAAAACCACAATGAGATACCATCTCATTGTGGATGGCAATCATTAAATGGCAATCATTAAAAAGTCAGGAAACAACAGGTGCTGGAGAGGATGAGGAGAAATAGGAACACTTTTACACTGTTGGTGGGATTGTAAACTAGTTCAACCATTATGGAAAACAGTATGGCGATTCCTCAGGGATCTAGAACTAGATGTACCATATGACCCAGCCATCCCATTACTGGGTATATACCCAAAAGATTATAAATTATGCTGCTATAAAGACACATGCACATGTATGTTTATTGCGGCACTATTCACAATAGCAAAGACTTGGAATCAACCCAAATGTCCATCAGTGACAGACTGGATTAAGAAAATGTGGCACATATACGCCATGGAATACTATGCAGCCATAAAAAAGGATTAATTTGTGTCCTTTGTAGGGACATGGATGCAGCTGGAAACCATCATTCTTAGCAAACTATCACAAGAATAGAAAACCAAACACCACACGTTCTCACTCATAGGTGGGAACTGAACAATGAGATCACTTGGACTCGGGAAGGGGAACATCACACACCAAGGCCTATCATGGGGAGGGGGGAGGGGGGAGGGATTGCATTGGGAGTTATACCTGATGTAAATGACGAGTTGATGGGTGCTGACGAGTTGATGGGTGCAGCATACCAACATGGCACAAGTATACATATGTAACAAACCTGCACGTTATGCACATGTACCCTAGAACTCAAAGTATAATAATAAAAAAAAAAAAAAGAAGTCTTCGCCTAATATAAACGCACAAAGCTTTTCTCCTACACTTCCAGAATTTTATAGATTCAGGTTTATATTTAGTAATATATCAAAAACACATCATGTATTATAAAGATCTACTACATATCATAATGCATCATACATTATGAATGTATGGCACAATAAAAAGAAAATGTGTAATATATTTAAACAGTGTAAAGAATGAACAAAAACACCTATATGACCATAAACCAGTGTCTAAAGGAGAACATTACAATGCATATTCCAGTTTAGCAACATAGTTCTTATATTACCAAAGCCCTTTGAAATTGAGTTTTCTTATCTGTATAATAATATATTTACTATTCAAATAATGCTTTATTTAAAATATACATTAATTATGGAGCTTATGATAGCATCAGAATTTTACCATAAATAATAAATAATAAAGCAAATAATTCTTTATTATTTAGTAATAACATTTACTTCATATGTCTCTTGAAAATTTTAAATAAGGGTTCTAACCCTTAGCGTAGACTCAAAGATTTCAGAGTATTTATTATTACCTCTATTTATAGTATATTTCATTGTAATTATTACTGGCACATTTCTCTTACCCACTACACAAGGAGCTCCTTAAATTCAGCTTGTCTTGTTCATTATTGTATCTTCAATGTCAAGATCAAGAAGCACTTTGAAACCTTTTGAATTAGTAATCAAGGTAAGACAGGTAATACATTAGAAATATTAATCTAGTGAAGTCACATATCATGGATCAGAACTTACAAGACCAGAGCTTGGAAGGAAAGTTAAGAAATCATGACAATATGAGGAAATTTGATGGGAATGTCTCCTTAGAAATGGTGGTTAAGGATAAACAGAGGTCAAAGACTTCTAACTTTGGTCCCTGAGGGAGTCAGTTTCCATAGAAAGAAATCTTAAGTTTAATTTTTGATATCTTCGTCCATTTTTAAACTAAGTAGCCTTCATTAAATCCCCATCATCATCTGAAGTAACCTAACCTAAAATCTCTGATCTTTGAAGTCCAAAGGCTCCTATGTAATACAAGTGCTTTGGAGTGCATCCGTGTCTCACTCTGTGTGCGTGTGTGTGTGTGTGTGTGTGTGTGTACATGAGGCAAGTAGTTAATTTGTAGATAATTTTGGTAGAAACCACTCAGGCCTGTTGCTTCTTCTGAAGATAATATGTTTTCACACCTTCTCCTTTGGGCATATTCACCTAATTATTCATCAATAACTTATTCTTGTCAACATAATAGCGTGGAGAGGGACAATTACTTAATTTGTCAACTGAATAGCATTGTCTTTGTTTGTTTCTTTTGTGACCATGTTCTATCAATTTCCATTGCTGTTTTAAAATCTGCTGATTGAATTAATGCCATTCTGGAGTATTTTGTTTTCAGGATTATCTCTTCTAATTTACTTTTTATATTTTGGCAACGAGTCAAATCTCTGTTGAAACCGTGCCCATCCTAAAAAGCTCTGGTGATAGCAGTGCTACAGCATCACTGTCTTGCTCAACAAGCCCCTTGGGAGGGCAAAATTCCAAGGGCTTGTGGAGAAATGGGGCCTTATGCAGCAACATCTGATGGTTGCTATTTACATTGCCTTTGGATTTTGCTCCTGAGTCTCATTGCAGATGACAGACTGTATTAGCTTTTTTCCATGCTGCTGATAAAGACATACCTGAAACTGGGAAGAAAAAGAGGTTTAATTGGACTTACAGTTCCACATGGCTGGGGAGGCCTCAGAATCATGGCGGGAGGTAAAAGGCACTTCTTACATGGTGGCGGCAAGAGAAAATGAGGAAGAAGCAAAAGTGGAAACCCCTGATAAAACCATCAGCTTTCATGAGACTTATTAACAATCACAAGACTAGCACGTGAAAGACCAGCCACCCCCTGCCGCCATGATTCAATTACCTCCCCTTGGGTCCCTCCCACAACACGTGGGAATTCTGGGAGATATAATTCAAGTTGAGATTCGGGTGGGGACACAACGAAACTGTATCACAGGGCTTTTGTCTAGGGTGCAGTTGGTGGCCCAGGAGATAACCTATGTAGAGCCATATGCCTGCATAACAGTTTTCCTGGGAAGCACTGGATACAGCTTGAGCCACTGTGCTCCTAAGAGCTTCTCTGAGCCCTCAGGAGTATAAAGGCTGAATTAATTTTCACTGCTTGTGAAGTGCAATGTTGATTGCCCACACACTGCCTTATATGAGGTTGGTGCAAAGGTAATTACTTTTATGACTAAAATCACAAATACCTTTGCACCAACCTAGTGTCTTATTGCTGCTGTCAGTCTCATCCTTTATTCTTGAAAATATTTTCTATTGATACTACCAACCATTCAAAATTAAGCATGAATTCTGTTTCCCATTCCTGCTTACTACTGACATTTCAAGTTCTGAAGTAGAATCAATAAAATTTAAAGAAACACTCTCTTTTCTGATTTATTCCTCGATATTGCCAGATACAAAGGTGTGTTGAGCTTGTCCCCTTGTCTCAGTCATACTTTACTAAACACGTTATTCAAAGGAAGGATCAAAATCTCTCTCTTCCAGAGCCAAGGCAGCCTTTTTCTCTTGCCTTTGGATGTTAGAATTCAAGGTTCTCCTATCTTTCAGCTCTGAGACTTGCCCCACCAGTGGCTCCCAGGACTCTTGGGCCTTTAGCCTTGGACTAGGGGTTACTCCATCAAATGTCTTGGCTCTAAGACCTCTGGACTTGGACTGAACCACACTACTAGCTTCCCTGTTTCTCCAGCTTGTAGGCTGCCTATTGAAGGACTTCTCAGCCTCCAAATCAAGTGAATCAATTTCCCCTAATAAATCCCTTTTCATATATAGCTCTCTGTGTATATCATATTGGTTCTGTCTCTCTGGAGTACCCAAACTAAGACAGAAATTGGTACTGGAGAGTGGGTTGGTTGCTATAATAAATACCTAAGAATGTGAAAGTGGCTTTGGAAATGGGTAATGGGTAGAAGCTGGACCAGTTTTGAACTAAGTGCTGGAAAAAGCCTATATTGCAAAGAAGGGAGCATTAAGGGCAATGTGAGTGAGGGCTCAGAAGAGGAGAGCTGTAGGGAAGAGCTTTATTCTTGGAGATTACTTAAGTGGTTATGAACAGAAGGTCCACAGAAATATGGACTGGAAGGGCCATTCTGATGAGGTCTTAGAAACAAGAAACAAGGTATTGGAAACTGTAGGGAAGGCGGTCCTTGTTATCAAGTGGCAAAGAACTTGGCTGAATTATGTCCATGTTCTAGGACTTTGTGAGAGTGTTTGCAATGCTGCATGGCTTCTCTTAACTGCTTATAGTAACACATGAGAAAAGAGAGTGATTTAAAGATAGAATTTAGAATTAAAAGGGAAGCAGAACATAAAGATTTGGAAAATTCTCATCCTGGCCTTGTAACAAGTAAAGAGTATGTTCAGGAGAGAAAACCAAGAATGTTGCCAAGTGATTATTTGATACGATTAGCATGAATACAAGGAAGCCAGGGGCTAGTCATCCAGACAATGGGAAAATTAGACACCGGAGGGACCAAGGGCACACATGTAGTCATGGGGTTTGCTGCCAAGGACCTCCCCAGGTCTCTGCTTCCTGCATTCTGGGGAAGCTCTGACTAGCTGTGACTCAAGCAGGCCCAGTTATAGTTCATGCCACCTGTCAGGAGCACACAAGCAGTGATCCTTGGTGGCATCCACTTGGTCCTAATTCTGCAGGTATGCAGAATGCAAGAGCTGTGGAAGCACGCTTGACTTCTTTCACTTAGATTTCAAAAATAGTATTTTCAGTCTGGGCGCGGTGGCTCATGCCTGTAATCCCAGCACTTTTGGGAGCCCGAGGCGGGTGGATCACGAGGTCAGGAGTTCAAGACCAGCCTGGCCAAGATGGTGAAACCCCGTCTCTACTAAAAATACAAAAATAAGCCTGGCATGGTGGAGGATGCCTGTGATCCCAGCTACTCAGGAGGCTGAGGCAGAGAATTGCTTGAACCCAGGAAGCAGAGGTTGCAGTGAGCTGAGATTGGGCCACTGCACTTCAGCCTGGATGACAGAGTGAGACTTCAGAAAAAAAAAAAAAAAAAGAACATAATAATAATAATAATATTTTCAGAAAGAATGTTTTCAAAGAGTGTTTTATTCAAAAAGCCTCAGGGACCAAGGAGTGACCTGCCATGGGAGTGGAGCCCCTGCAGAGAGCCCCCGCTAGGGCAATGCCCAGAAGAACTGTGGAGTTGGGGATACCGCAGAGTTCCTACTAGGGCAATGCCAGGTGGAGCCATGGGGGCAGGGCTGCTCCTGAGACCCTAGAACTGTAGAGCCATGAGCGTGCAGCACCAGTTCATGACAGCCACAGACATATGACTTCAATATATGAAAGGTAAGGCATGGGCTGTGCCCTGCAAAGCCATGGGGATGGGACTGCCTGAGGCCTTGGGGCTGCAACCTCCACCCCAGTGTATACAGGAAGTGGGACATGGACTCAAAGAAGATTCTTCTTCAGCCTTAAAGTTGGATATTGCTTTTACTGTTGGGTTTAAGACTTACTTGGGACTTGCTATTCTTATCTTTTTTCCTATGTCTCCCTGTTGGAATGGAAAAATCTATCCTATGCCTGACCTACCAGTGTGTCTTGGAAGTCAATAACTTGTTTGATTGCACAGGCTCGCAGCTGGAGGGAAATTTGCTTCAGGTTGAATCATGCCTTGAGTCTCATCAATATTTGATTTAAATGAAACTTCTGGGTTTTAGGCTTTAGAGTTGATGTTGGACCAAGTTAGGACTTTGGGGACTATTGGGATAGAAAGGATATATTTTGCATGTAAGAAGGGCATGACCTTGAGGGGTCCAGGTGTAGAATGCTATGCTATGGTTTGAGTATCTTTGTTTCCTCCAAAATTCCTGTTGAAACGTAGTCCCCAAGGCAACAGTATTGTGAGATGGTGGCCTTTGGGAGGTGATTGAGTCATGAGGGCTGCCCCTCCATGAAAGGGATTAGGTGACCTTAGAAGAGAGCTTGATGGAGTGAGTGAGTTTGCCCCTTACTGCCCTTCTGACTTTTGCCACATGAGGACACAGCATTCCTCTGCTCCAGACAAATCATCTGCACCATCTGCGAAGCAGGGAGCAGCCCTTACCAGAAGCCAGTGCCTTGATCTGGGACTCTCCAGCCTCCAGAAATGTGAGAAATAGATTTCTCTTCTTTAAAAATTACCCATCCTGTAGTATTCTGTTGTAGCGGCACAAAATGGACTAAGACAATTGCTATCATCAAACCATGTTTTCAGTATTAAATTTGGAATTCCTTGAGATCAGAGGCAAAAATATGCTTGACTTGTTTGAGGAACAGCAGAGGTCAGTGTGACCAGAATGGTGAGTTAAGAGGAGAGTAGAGATAAATGAAGTCAGAGGAAGCAAGGGACCATGATAAGGACTTTGCTTCGACTCAGAGGGACATGGGAAGTCAGTGGAGGATTTTTATCTGAGAATTGAAATGATTTGACTTTCACATTAAAAAGGATCACTTTATCTGTCGTAAGAATAAACAAAGGGAAGACAAGGGCAGGAGAACATAGAGCAGATGGGAGGCTACTGCTTTAAACCAGGCGGGAGGCTACTGCTTTAAACCAGGCAAGAAAGGCTGATGGCTTAGACCATAGTGACAGTACTGTTGGTAAGAGGTGCTCAAATTCCAAATCTATATTGAAGATAGATCCTATAAGATTAGTTGATGGATTGAAGGTAGAATAAGAGAGAAAAAAAGGCCATCAAGGATTCCTCCAAGATTGTTGACCTGAGCAACTGGAACAATGAAACTGACATTTGCATAGAGGGGAAGACTAAGGAAACCATATTTGAAAGATGGATATAGGGAAGACTGAGAGATTGATCTGGGGCATGTTTAAGTTTTTTGATGCTTATTAGACAACCAAGTAGAGGTATCAAGTAAGCAGTAAGATAAACAAGTCTGGAGTGTAGAAGAGTTTTGTGCTGAGATATTAAAGTTTGAATGTTATCAGCAGGTGCAAGTCACTAAAGACATGAGAGTGGATGAGATCTCTGGAGAGGGGTTACACATAGAGAAATGGTGAAAATCAGGGCAAGACATCTAAACTCTGATGCTCAGGATGATAGAAAGGAAGAAAAATTAGGAAAAGAGATTACTGGCTTATGCCTAGCAAAGTCAGAGGAGAGACAAGAGAGAATGGCCATGAGAAAGTCAAGTGAAGCAGGTGTTTCCAAGAAAGGAGGGAGTGAAAGATTAAATATGATGAAGAATAGCAATCAGCCCTTGTATTTGGCAACAGGGAGGTCATTGGAGACCTTGACAAGAGCAGTTTATATCAAATTGTTAAAATGTGAACTTGATTGAAGGGCATTTGAGGTGAGAAACAAGACAGTGGATAGAGTATGTATAGACAGCTCTTCTCCTGCAGTTTCACTGAAAAGGGGAGCAGAGAAATGGGAGGTTGGAGGATGAGCCTGTAGTCTCAAGTAAGGTTGTTTATTTCCCCAAAAAAACAATTTTGATGAATTTACATCTATCAGCAGGGTGTATTAATAGGATAACATACAGATGACTTCATTTTGGTAAGCAGCAAGCTCTTTTACTTTATCAAATTGCTTTTTAATCTCCTGGACTCATCTGGCATTAAATTTTTTAGAAGATATTGTTATGTTAGAATCTTATCACTGAAATATCTCAAATTCCGATGAGCTATTTATTCCAGGTATTCAAGATACTTGTCATAAAGGGAAGTCTTCCATCTTTTGGGGAACTGCAGCAGACACCTCCAGTTTTAGAGTCACATGATCTTATTAATGTTACTCCAAGCATTCCTTCAAAGTAATTAATACATTTTCATTTTGATCGAACACTAGACACTTCAGGATCAAGTACAGGGAGTTGAGGTGGTTCTGGAAGGATTAGGATACATTCGCTTGGATTTTCAGTGAGTGCAGCTCAGGAAAGAGAACAAATACCAAGGAGTAAATCAAGCAGTGGGAAGTCAGAAGGTCAGAGACTGATGGTGAACCAGGAAAACCAATAGTGTGGTGGAGACAAGGGGACTGCGTGAACTAAGCCCATCATGGTACAGAAGAGCACTGGGTGACGGAAGAATGACTCAGGGCTCAGATAAGGATGGGAGTGTGCAAATGTGGAAATACAGCTGCTTTTTATAGGCAGATTGGTCTGTTGCTGCTGGGCTTGGCCTTTCTTATTAAACTACTGCATTTGCAGTGCTTGTACTCCAGTCAGTGTGTTCAGTATTTGAGGTGCATGAGCTTATTCAGTGGTTACCACAACTCTGCAAATGCAATATTGTTTATTTCATAAAAGAGGAAGCCAAAGTTCAGGGAGGTTATTTGCTCAAAGTTATGTACCTGTTACATGGTTGCATCTGATCTGATTCTCTCTATTATAAAACACACCTTTAAAGTTTTCTGGTTTACTATCTATAGTTGTACAGATCACACAGTCCACCAAATTTCCCATTAGCAACTAATAGAAAATAAGACTGGTGGGTGAGCATGGGCCTGGATGATATTTCATGTTGAGAATTGAAAGAATAGAAATAACTGCAAATGAAAGATTTCTGAGGCAAGCTGTAAAATGGAGAAAAGAGAGTTTATTTTAATTGTCAGTCTTCATTGTTGTTTCTGCAGTTAGTTTTCTCTACTTATTTTGCTTCTAAGCAGGGATATCAATTTCATCTATTTCTTAATTTGCCCTGTCTCCAAGGCAGACATATGGTTCAAGCAAAGACTTGCAAGCATGCCAGGTGAAGTGCCCACAGCCCACCTTTCTGTTAGGTGATCATATAAGCTTTGAGACTGCAATGGGAAGAGTGGACATAAACAGAAGAAAGGGATGGAAGGACAATTAATAATTTGCTGACAGTTGTCAATCTTATATGCAATTGTAACAACAACAACAACAACAACAAATCCAGGTGAATTGCCAGAATTGAAAACAGATGAGAAGCATTTGGTATTTACACAGATGCATTTCCTTAATTTTGTTTTTCAAACATGCGTAACTATAAGTTTCCTGATACTTGGACAATAGCTTTATACTGTAATATTTGTTGACTCCATAGTCTAAAATTTTATGATTCCAACAGACTTCAGCTAATCTATAACATCATGAAGTGTTTATTAGTTCATTGCCAACAAAATGTCATACATGTACACCTGTGAACTTATTGAGAACCTGTATTCCCCGTGTACTTATTAAGAACAGTGGGTTTTCTGGGCTCAAAGTCACAAAGACAAATAAGAATAGTGTGAGCATTACTTGACATGAAGCTGTGAAAAAGTGCAAATAAAACTTATAGCGGGAAATATCCTCATGGGCAAAGCAACTTTTTAATTTAGATATATTATGTTGCTGGTGTCTGACACCACCCTCTGGTTTAAAAGTATTTATAGGCAGCAATTGCATTTATTGAAAACGTAAGTGAAACCGATTCTTAAGCAAAGAAATGAATTTCATTTGGGAAGTACTACTTTAAGTCACCGGTGGATATAGAAATGAACGTGCCTTATCAGCAAGTAGACATGTGAGCCTGTAATTCAAGGGAACAACCTGACATGAAGGCAGATTTGGGAGTCACGATCACAGAAAAGATCACAGAACCATGAAAGTACACACAATACAAATAGAAGAGAAACAAGGACAGAAAATGTAACATGAAAGGAATAGAAACCAAGAAGATCAGAGAGGGGATATTTAGAATAACAGAGAATCAAAACAAGAGAGTTGTTCTGTAATAAATCATAGAAGAAACATTTTTTAAAGGTGTGAAGATGTTGGTGAGGTTAGGAAATAGAAGAGAAGATGAAGGAGCACAACATGCTAAATTCCTGGCATTGCAGTGAGAGGAGGTAAAAATAATTTCATCCTATTTTGGACAACCAGACAAGTTTGTTAAGGAATATTTTCATTTGTTCAAACTTAATAGGATTGAGCTGGATTCACTGATTAATTTCAGTAGAACTGGAATCTTTGGTATATTGAGTCTTCTCGTTTATGAATGTACTACATCTCAATATTTGTGCAGGCCATTTTTGTGTTTTTAATAATATTTTATATATTTTTTCATCAAAATCTTGTACACATTTTGCTAGGTTATTTCTAGGTATCTAATCTTGCTTCCCTCATAAATATTATCTACCTACTATATTTTGTGATGAGTTGTGATGGTGTGAAGGAGTGTTCATGATTCCTATAGGTTGATCTTGGATCCAATGCAAGTCGAATTCAAATACTACCTGGACAAAGGTAGCAACTTGATTTTAAAATTCAAGCCACAGAATAAAGAGCCAGGAACAACAGAGCAATAATGATGGATTTTTTTTTTCTACCACATGTCAAAACTTACAAAGCTGTAGTAATTTTTAGTAGTTCCTCTTACCATGCAAAAAAAAAAAAAAAAAAAGTTAATTCTACATGGGTGGTAGATCTCAATA
Source organism: Chlorocebus sabaeus (assembly GCF_047675955.1). Classification (NCBI taxonomy): domain Eukaryota; kingdom Metazoa; phylum Chordata; class Mammalia; order Primates; family Cercopithecidae; genus Chlorocebus; species Chlorocebus sabaeus. The sequence goes on from NC_132912.1 coordinate 20,470,548, forward strand.
GGAAAACAAAACTTTCAAAAAATTATAAGAAAATAAAGAGACCTTAAAAAGGATTTATTAGACAAGGCTCAAAATATTTGATTCATAAAAGTAAATGATACATTTGATTATTATAATTTGATGGATACATTTGACTACATCAAAATTTAAAATACTGGTATAATAAAAGACAAACATAAAAGACTAGGCTAATGAAAGATATTTGCATATGTTAAAAAGAATTAGTGTTTGTAATATAAGAATAATTTCTACAAATCCATAGTAAGTAAATAAGCTGCTTATTATTGAGAGGAGAGCAAACCAACAACGCCTACAAGATCCTAATCTCCTCCCATCCCCGTAGGTGTCATGAAAGTGAGGGGCATGTATGTGTACCTGAAAAATAATTTTAAAATAACTCAAAATCATCAGGGCATCAGGATGCAGTTACCTGGCATGGAAATGAAATGGAATTCCAGGGGAAGAGAGAAGAGGGTAACATGGTCAAGGGATAGATTGTGGGAGAGATTTCATGTTGTATTCTCTTCTTTTGCTGAAAACTGCCTGCATGCATTATTACCTACTCTGTCATCCTAGAAAGGCATAAAAAAAGCAGTAGCAGCTACAACTGTTAAACCCTGCTGCATGGAGCAGCATTTATCAACAGATGCAGCAAACTGGACAGCCATGGAAATTTCTTCTAATCAACTCAAACAGCGTGGAGGGAAAGGGTGTTTCTATGAAGGCAGGGGTTCATAGAGAGGGTATTCCTACAGGTGAGGGAGTTCTCCACCCTGGCATGCAATACCCTCCTTTCTGCTCTAGGAGGGGAAAATGTTAAGACCTGGATTATGGTCCCTTTCCCCAAAGAAGTTGCTAGGGCACCTCTAAGGAATATGACCTCAGAGAGAAAAACAATGACCTAGCTAAGATCACATACCTAAGATCTATCTCTAAAATCTATCTGACACCTACAACTTACATCAAAGAGAGATAACAAAATTATACAACCTCTACCAGATGGAGAAGCATCAATACAGCAGGGAAACATTTAAAATAAACATGATAAATAAATATCCTCCAAGAAATAAGGGCAGATTCTAATTACATAATACAGGATTAAACATCTATTTTTTAAAAATCAAGGAAAATTATTGACTTGAAAATACAAGAGTTGAAATAACAAACCCAACAGAGGGAATAAATGGCAAAAGAATCAAAGCAGAAGAGAGAATTAGTGAGGAGAAATATTAGGTAGAAAAACTCTTAGAAGTCTTCAGGATGGCATAAACAGGCGAAAAATATAAAAGCTAAGAGCTATGGCAAAGAGAAATAGAAATGTCCGTATAACAAAGACAAATAATAGAAAAGGAAAATCTTTTTAGGAAAAACATTGAGACATTCCCAGAATTAGAGATTAAAATGCTCATAAAGGACCAACATAGATTAACAAAAAATCCCAAAACTGGACCCTCTGGTGGTTAAGTCAAATTTGGAAAAGAATATCAAAGGAAAGGTACTTGCTCCAGCAAACATGAATACATAATACAAGGACATAATAAACACTCAATGGTGCTGGAAAAGAAACTTCTAATATACCAGAAGAACAGGACAGAGAATTAAAATGCTTCTGAAATATGGATAGATTGCTTTAAAATTAAATGAGGAAAGATTCCACTGTTTAATATGTAGTGCTGAGAGAACTAGCACTTTTTAAGAAAATAAATAAATAAATAAATAAAAAGCTGGGTCCTTTTTTCACAATAACAAAATTAATGGATTCCAGAGAGTTTAAGCTTCTAAACATGAGAATTGAAGCCATAAAGCTAATAGGAGGAAACAGAGAAGTTCTTGTAACCTAAAAATGGAGAAGATCTTCTTAAAAACATGAAAAGCCAAAAGGTTTTCATAGCATCAGGTGGCAAAATATTGATGAATTTAACTGTGTCATATTAAGGATTTATATTTACCAAAAGAATGGATATATAAAATTAGAAGACAACAACTGACCATTATTTTCCATTCCCAAGACCAAAGCCAGATGAATACCTAGAATTTACATGTAACTCCTAACAATTAATAAGAAAAATGGAAATTTTAAGAGAAGAAAGTGCTTCTTGAAAATATATGAATCAGCATAAATCAGAGAGGAAATGTGAATAGTTAACAAGAATGCATTATAATAAGAAAAATAGTTCAAACATATCCACTTATCATTTTATGTTCATATTGTTGGCAAAATTAGAATGATGAATAGTAACACGTATTGGTAAAGATACTGAGAAAAAGAGTGTTTGTATATCGCCATCGGGAGCCCTAACTGATGCAACAATTCTAGAAGACAATTGTTAATATCTACTTTGATTAAATATCTATATACCTGACAACCCAGTTATTTTACTCTTGGTATATATATTGCAAATAATTCTCATAAGACATAAGTGAATATGAATAAGGACATTTATTTGGATTATTGGCTAGCTGAATGTAAGCTGGGTCCCTCTTACTAACAGAATAGACCATTAAAAGTTGGTGGATGCAGTCTAGGGAAAACTATGAAGCACTGAAGCAACAAAATAAATTTAGGCAGTAAGGAAGAGGAAGATGTCAAGAACTCCATCCAGTGTCTTGAGTAATGTTTATTATGGTATCAATTACTGTGATGTTGTTTTGGTAATCTATTGCTCCATAACAAAGCATCTTCACATTTAGTGGCTTAAGACAACAATCACTTATTTTGCCCACACATTTGCAATTTGGGTTTGAAGGCTAAAAGGGGATGGTTCATTTCAACCCTAGTGACATAAATTGGGTCACCTCGATCTTTTTCCAAGGCGATTCCCTTACATGGTTGGCAAGGTGGTTCTGGCTGTCAGATGGAACCCAGGCTTCTTGGTCAGTGACCTCAGTTTCTTCACATGTGGGCCTCCCCATGTGGTCTGGCCTTCCTTATAAAATGACAGGTTGCAAAACTTAGTATTCTGAGAAACAGGAAGTGGAAGCTTCCAATCTCTTAAAACCTGGACCTAAAAATTGCCACACGATTATTTCTGCCATATTCTAATTATCAAGCCTACACAGATGCAGTGGGAAAATAGTCAAAGAATTTGTGGATATCCTTTATCATCATAAACAGGTATAACCATCCATTTCTACATCCGTATGTATCATTTTTTTGTCTGGCTACAAATGATTTACTCTCCTTCCATGTGAAGATTACTCTTATCCTTTCCCAAGGCTCCCCCAAATCTAATGCCATTATGGTGTCAACTCAGAGTCCAAGATCTAATTATCATTGAAATCAGGTTCAGGTGTAGATGAGGCTCATTAGGTATAGTTCCTGTCAGTCTGAAGACTGGCATGTTCCCCACAAACTCAACATACAATAGTGGACTAGGCTTAGCCTAACGGTAATAGTCCCATTCAAAAGGGCTGGAACACAGCCATGCAGCTGTCACTGGTCCTTTGCAAGTTTACAATTCACAACAGCGCACACTGCAGTTTCCTGATGAGGGCAATTCCTATTCTATGGAAATTATCCTGCCGAGCTATTGGCTCTGTCCTGTAGGTTTTTAGTCCTAGCCGCCAAGTCATACTTCATCTTTCCTAAGAAATCATCTGTCTTGCAGCTAAGTACTTTTCTCAGCCTGCTTCCTTTCTGTGGACATTTGGGAGTTCTAAGTATCTCTTTTTACTTTGTACTATCTTTCCATTTCATTCCTAACTGACACAATTTTTTAAAAACATTTGTGGGTTTCTTGTTTATCAATTTATACTCAATTTCATTAAATAGAAGTCACGCCCACATTTCTTTCCAAGACAGACCTTGTGTGCCTTGGGTGGCTGGTGACACTGCTGTGGAATATTGCTCTTAACACCTAAAAGCACTGTTATTTAAGCTAACATATCTATGATTCTTAATCACAGGTCTTTTGATTCTCAGAAGTCCTACTAGGTACAACCTTAAATTTTTCTGAAGTCTTAACAAAAAATCTTAAAGCTATACTCTTGAAATCTTTGCCCTAAGACCATGGTTTACTGATAGAGACCTGGATTTGGTCTTTCACCTAGAGCCATTTTTCAATTTGAACATTTTTTTCCTGGGTAAAAATGACAGTGAGAAAGTTTATTTTTGAACACAGCAAGTCCTGTATTCTTTTATTTCCTCTAAACTTAGATTGAGAGCTTAACCGGTTTTTATTTAAGTTTATCTCTCTCTCCTTATATTTTTCACATGCAGCTAAAAGAAACCAGATGGCCCTTTTGATATTTTGCTTGGAAATCTCCTTAGCCAGATCTATGAGTTTATTAGACATTTTCTCTACTATATTCTACAGGTGACAGTTTTGCTACACTTTTCACCACTGCCTAATGCAGGTCATTTTTTCTGCAGCATTTCCCTTGCTGTCTTTCAACTTCAAATCCTAATCAACAATCACTTTCAACTTCCACCTGCCACCTGGTCTCAGAGCTGACGCTATGTTTTGATATTTGGTTATGGCATCATCTTACATCTAGGTAACAAATTCTGGTTCTAGGTATAATATATATCAAGCACTCCAAGAGACAGCATGTGGGAGGTGCCAGCCTCTTAAAAGCTGGGCCCAGAAACTGTGCAGCATCACTCTGAACAAACTTGTTCAGATTTAAGGGCAGGGGATGAAACTAGTGTCAAAAAAATTACTTCTCACAGATGGGGAAGTAAGAAGTGGGAGCAGGTTTGACGATCAGAGCTCAATTCAGCCCACTGAATTAAAGATAGACAAGTTAAAATTTTTAATAGGCATTTGGATATGATTCCAGATTCCCCCAAAAAGAGATCTGGGCTTGAGGAATAAATCTGGGAGCTATGAAAATGAATACTGTTAACTCCAAAAAAGAGTCTAGAGTAAGAAGAAAAGAAGACTCAAGACTAATGCCTGAGAAATTTTAACACAGAAATGTCAGATAGGGGAGCATCCAGCAGTGTAGACAAAGAAAGAGTATCCAGAAAAGCAGGAAGAAAACCAGGCCAGCGTGGTGTCATGGAAGTTGAAGAAGAGAACGAATTAAGAAACAGTGGTCTGGCCAGGTGCAGTAGCTCACGCCTGTAATCTCAGCACTTTGGGAGAATCATTTGAGGTTAGGAGTTCAAGACCAGCCTGGCCAACATGGCAAAACTCCATCTCTACCAAAAAAACCCACAAAAATTAGCCAAGTGTGGTGGTTGGGTGCTTGTAGTCCCACCTACTCGGGAGGCTAAGGCAGGAGAATCGTCTGAACCTGGGAGGCAGAGGTTGCAGTGAGCCAAGATCACACCACTGCACTCCAGCCTGGGTGACAGAGGGGAGACTCTGTCTCAAGAAAAAAACAAAACAACCAACCAAAAAACCAGCCATCTCATAACATGTGTGCACTTCCCCTCAGGCCTCCTGCCAACTTAACGAAATGAAGCACATAGAATAACAAATAAAAACAACGTACTTTCCTACTGGGTTAAGGCTACTGGTAGGGTTTTGGCCAGATTATGAAATATGGTTTTGTAAAAGCCAAGAAATATTTAGATATGTGACTTTCCATATAAAAAATTATATATAAAAAGAACCAGAAAACTTGAGAGCTATGATAGTTATTGTCTGAGTGGAATCTACTGAATTTCTAATAAGGATGATATGCAGGAAACAGAAAAAGGAACTCCAAACCATCAGCATACCTGAGAATCGTCCCTGCACACCACGGTCAGCCATTTTGCCATTTCATTTGTTTATTTCAAAGGAGAAAGATTGTCTTTCTGGAAAATTAACAATCAAGATATGATATATCTTTTCACTAGCTATAAATTAAATACAAATACTGCAGAGAAGCAGAAATTTCCTTTTGAAACCAAGTTCATGAAACCAAGTTTTGGAAATGATGGCTGCCTGGGTGGTACTGCAGGATCAGTTCAAGTTGGCTTATATTTATTGGAAGGGAACACTGCAATTTGCTTAAAATACTCTTCCATTCTAGAATGTTTTATTCACCTCAAGTCCAGCTCCTGGACACGCTGATGTCAGGATTCCATCTCACTTCCTTCTTGGTCTCCTCTCTCCTTCAGGGGACACAAAGCATTTGACCTAAATCAAGGACAAAACTCAAGAGTCTTTTTTCTTTGAGAAGCCCTAAAACCCACTCTATGGATGACTACCCTACTGTGGAAAGAAATACTAATACATGACGTGAAGCACTGTCAGTGCCTTTGAAGATGATTGGTTTCATCTCTTGTGGAGAGATAACTGTAAAATCGCTCTTCTACGGATGTTTGCAAAATCTGGACGTTCTGGAGGAAATGTCAAAATCCTCCATGTTTAGCACTGTATAAAAACTAGCTCAACACTTTGCTGGCATACTTATAAAGGCTGGAGTCACCTACTTCAGGTTGGTTTTCTCTGAAATATCCCAAAGAGGTTAATGAAATCCTGCCAGCAATTAAATACAAAAATGTAGAGAGATGAGCAAAAGAGAAAACATTCTAAGAGAGATGAAATATAAAGATTCCAGGAAGGATCTGGAAATTGTACAAGTTTTTCTAGGAGATTGATTTGAATTTTGGAAAAGTCTTCTAACGGCCTGGAGTTTATGCAAATCCAAGCTCTGAATGTTTTTGAGGTCTGCTCTATCAGTCATAATATATAATGGAAAGAACTAATTATCTTATGACTGTGCAGCTGCATGCAACCTTCAGATTAATATCAGAGTTCAAAGAGAGAAGCAGATGTGTAAGGCAGAAGCAATGCCAGCTATGTACTTTGGCACATTAGGAAATATTTGGTTTGATGAAAGAGTCTTATTCAATAATAATTTTCCATCTCTTAACCATGGAGATGGGATTAATATATATGAATCTGTCAACTAGGTTGCTGTTTTTCATTGTATTTGTTATTTTTCCATTTGGGGTTTAATAGACAGGAAATTGTAGCTTTTTCAGAGCTCGTGTGGATCTTGTAAATCCCGATGGAAGCCACTGAGAATAACAAATCTAAATAAGGTGCCTGTAGTATTGTCAATTGCAATTTATTATTATCTTTCTAGCAGAACTGAGAATAACACTATACAAGTCAATTCGCTGAAACTTGTCTCCTAACTTTCTAGCTAAGTAGTTGAGGTTTAGAGGCACGTTTTTTAAGACAGTGAGTGTTTGTCGGCATTGTGCTTTAAGCAATCCTTCTAGATGCCTTGGAAAATATGCCCAGTTTTCACAGGCTTGGAAAATCCTAAAGCCAAAGATGCTAAGTACTCAGTTTGACTCTGGAAAGGGTCTAGCTTTGTGACATTCGCATGTCTTTACTATAAGCCAGCCTTCAGCAGAAAAGGACAAAAACACACTTGGAAATGATCTAGTTAAAACTGTCCACAGAAAAACAACTGGAAATTAGTACAGCCATATGGAAAAAAAAAGTGTTAGGGTTCCTCAAAAAGAAAAACAAAAATAAAACTGCCATATGATCTAGCAATCACACAATTGGGTATATATCCGGAGGAAATGAAATCAGTGTGTCAAAGAGATATCTAAACTCCCATTATGTTTTTTAAGAGTTGAGATCTCTCTCTGTCATCCAGGCTGGAGTGCAGTGGTGCAATCACAGCTCACTGAAGCCTCCAACTCCTGAGCTCAAGCGATCCTCCCAGCTTAGCCTCTGTAGTAGCTGGGACTAATGATGCAAGCCAGCGTGCCTAGTTTTGTTTGTTTGTTTGTTTGTTTGTTTTGTTTTTAGAGATAAAGCCTTGCTATGTTTCCCAGGCTGATCAATCTTGAATTCCTGGTCTCAAGCAATCCTCCTACCTCAGCCTCCAAAGTCACGGGGATTACAGATGTGAGCCACTGTGCCTTGCTTGCACTCTCGTGTTTTTTGCAACTCTATTCAACATAGCCAAGATATGGAACCCACCTAAATGTCCATCAACCAATGAATGGATAAAGAAAATGTAATTAGATACACAGTGGAATACTATTCAGTCATAAAAAAGGAGGAGGTCCTGTCATTTGCAATGACATGAATAAACATGGAGGACATTATGTTAAGTGAAATAAGCTAGGCACAGAATGACAAATACCACATGATCTCACTTACATGTAGAATATAAAGTAGTTGAATTCACAGAAGCAGAGAAGAAAGTGGTGGTTACCAGGGCCTGGGGTCAGGGGAGTGGGGGTGGGAGATTGGGGAAATGTTGGTAAAAGGATACAAAATTTCAATTAGTAGAAATACGTCAAGAGATCTATTGTACAACATGGTGACTACAGTTAAAAGCAACATGTGGTATTTTTGAAAATTGCTAAGAAAGTAGATTTTAAGTGTTCTCACCACAAAAAAATTGTAAGCCTGTGAGGTCATGCATATGTTAATTAACTTGATTTAGCCATTCCACGGTTTGTATATCTATCACAACATGTCATACACCATACATATATAGAATTTTTATAAATTAAAACATAACAAATAAAGAGAAAAAAGACTGAAGAAAATACATCAATGTACATGGTCATCATCTGTAAGTGGGAGGACTATGTTTGACTTTAGATTGTTCTTCCAGCATCACTTTATTGTTCGAAATTTTCTGTCATAGGAATGGAATAATATTTAATTGAGATGAAACTAAATGTTTTTAAATGTTTTAATTAAATTTTACTTCATGTAACATCTAACGGGATGCCAACTCCTTTATAACATGAACACATTAGCTCATAAGCGGCGTGAATTTTTTTAATTCTCTACCTTTCTATGACGTGTTTTCTACTGACAGAGAAAAGAAAAAGTTATGGCCCCTGATTTCCCATGTTTGTGGAGTATGAGCTTTATTTTCATATACCAATCAATAATGTGGTTTTTTGGCCAGGTGTGGTGGCTCACACCCGTAATCCCAGCACTTTGGGAGGCCAAGCTGGGCAGATCACTTGAGGTCAGGAATTTGAGACCAGCCTGGCCAACATGGTGAAACCCTGCCTCTACTAAAAATACAAACATTAGCCGGGCATGATGATACACACCTGTAATCCCTGCTACCTGGGAAGCTGAGGCAGGAGAATCATTTGAACCCAGGAGGTGGAGGTTGCAGTGAGCCGAGATCGTGACACTGCACTCCAGCCTGAAGAACAGAGTGAGACTCTGTCTCAACAAAACAAATAAACAAAATAATAATAATAATAATATGCTTTTTAATCTTACATTTGAAAACAGAGCACATTGCTAGTGATTTATTTTCCCTCATATCAACCAATGATAGCTACATCCTAGCACATCCTAGCTGCCACCTGCAAAGATAAGAAATGATGTAGGGTTATATTTCGGACAGTTATTAGTGAAGAGGCAAGGATGATCTTCCCAGACTCAGTGTAATCCAGATACTATCATGCAGAATGAACCACTGGAGATACTAGCCGGTGGAGGAGACACAGAAGAAAGGTAATGGCAAAAACTCTTGTCTGGAGTTTTTACTATTACAAAGCAGCATTGGACATCAACAGCAGAAGGGAGGGAATAGAAGATAATGAGTGTTCAGCAACTCTATGACCAAGGGTCAAAGATATCAGCCAATTTCTAGACAATCTCCTTGGTACAAAGGACAACGTAAACGCAGAGGGTGTCCTTCGCCACTACACTGATTGACCAGTGTTGAAAAGCCATGCATAAGAATAAAACCACCTATCATATTCTGGAGGCTTTACTCTGTGCCAGACACTGTGCAAAATGCTTGACATTCCTGGCCTCATGTAATACACACAACTCTAAGATAGGCACTATTACCTAACTTTTCTAGGAATACCTGTAGCTGAGGTGAAAACTTTCCTAGAAATACCTGGAGCTCATGTAGTACACATAACTCTAAGATGGGGACTATTACCCAACTTTTCTATGAGTATCTGTAGCTCAGGGTGAAAAAAAAACAACTTAATCAAGATCACACATCTAGTAAATGATAGAGTTGGAATTGCAACCCAGGTCTGTGTGACTTCAAAGCCAGGCTCTTCAATGTTATGATGCATTGCTTCCTCCCATCTGTTTCCCAGAGTAACAGATGTATAGCTCTTCGCAGCTTGATAGCATTATCGCATGGCATTCTCACACCAGCACTGGGATGTAGGTGGAGCAGATGCCACCCTGGTACTATACATGCGAACATGAAGAATAGACTGAGTGTCCAGCCCAAAGCAAGAAACCTGGTAAACAATGGCAATAGGTCACAAACCTAGGATTTCTTTCTTTTTGCTTCCTTTTAATCCATAACACATTGCAATTTCTCATTGCATCAGTGAAATGCCTCTGTGTAGCAGTGAAATCTATGTTTTCTATGAATTGAACAGAAAGAATAATGACCCAGGCAGAACATAGGATGAAAATGTGATCACTCCCTCTGAAGGGACACAAAATAGCCAAACTGTGATCACTGTAAAGAGCTAAATTTGCATCTTCTCCTAAGTATGGCTTTAGTCAGTTACTTCATCTATTGATTTTCTGTGAAAATCTTGAGCCTATGTTTTGTGAGAAAAATGCCTGAAAAGCTTTTGATGAATTCCTTTTTAGCTTTAAGTACAACCATCAGGACGACAGAAGTGCTTCTCAGTGATGTAACTGCAACCAATTCTTTCTGCTTGTTTGAACCAAAGTACTTTTTGATTGAAAACTACCTTGTTCAGACCTGCTTTGAAGGAACAAATGGACCAGGATGGGTTAAAGTACTATATTGATCAGTTATTGCTACAATAATGCTGGGTAGTCACCTACCCACAAAGAAAGTGGTATATAGCCCCGCACTTTGATTCCCAGGCTAAGTCTGCAGGTTGACTATGGTTCTGCTGATTTAGGGTAGGATCTGCTGTGCTTCAGACTATGGTGTAACTGGCCATGGTACTAGGTCAGTTTTCATGGGTTAGGCTCATGTCTATCCACATGTTTATTTTGGAGTGGAGGCTGAAGGGGAAGCTAATTGCTAAACTGAAAAGTCTCTTGAGAGAGCAGGTAAGCCAGCTTTCAATGTTTCCAATGTGGTCAGACTTGGTCCCCAAGGATTTGCCAGACGCTTGGAGTTTTTACAGCAGGGCTTTGGGGGTCATAAACCAATTAGAATAAAAGTACCTGTAACAGGTTGGGGCCGGGCGCGGTGGCTCAAGCCTGTAATCCCAGCACTTTGGGAGGCCAAGACAGGCGGATCACAAGGTCAGGAGATCGAGACCATCCTGGCTAACACAGGGAAACCCCGTCTCTACTAAAAAATACAAAAAACTAGCCGGGCGAGGTGGTGGGCGCCTGTAGTCCCGGCTACTCGGGAGGCTGGGGCAGGAGAATGGCGTGAACCTGGGAGGCGGAGCTTGCAGTGAGCTGAGATCTGGCCACTGCACTCCAGCCTGGGCGACAGAGCAAGACTCCGTCTCAAAAAAAAAAAAAAAAAAAAAAAACAGGTTGGACACGGTGGCTCAAGCCTGTAGTCCCAGCACTTTGGGAAGCTGAGGCAGGTGGATCACTTGAGGTCGGGAGTTCGAGACCAATCTGGCCAACGTGGCAAAACCCCACCTCTACTAAAATTACAGAAATTAGTCGGGTGTGATGGCATACACCTGTGATCTCAGCTGCTCAGGAGGCTGAGGCAGGAGGATTGCTTGAGTCCGGGAGGCAGAGGTTGCAGTGAGCCCAAGATCGCACCACTGCACTCCAGCCTGGGCAACAGAGCAAGACTCTGTAAAAAAAAAAAAAAAAAAAAACCTATAATAGTGCCTAAACTACCCCCACCTTCTGTTGGAGAGAGAAATGGGGTAGAGAGAGAAGAATGCAACATCTCGTACACCAAACCCAGTGCCAGACCTGACTTTATGACAAATACCAAAGCAATGAGAATAAAGGAGTACTCTCTCTTTTTTGTCCTAAAATTCTACTTTACATGGAGAAAGTCATGAGCATCTGCCATGTACAGTAGATAGAAAAAAAATTAATGAATAAAACATTGTCACTTTGGGTCCTATTTCCAAACTAATTAAAATGACAGAGACTAAAATGAACCTTAGTCAATTTTTTTTTTTCCATATTGAAACACTCGACTGTGATTACGTTTTGTTTTGCATAATGAAAAGATAGTATCTACTCTAGTGGTCTAAGTTTACATTTACATGTTTCAAATATCAGCATTCATAATTTGTGATCAATTGATTTATACTACTCTATTCTAGTAGACAGAAAATGCTCTTCATTAAAAATAAATTCCTAATACATAAAAGTTTTATCTCTTCTTTTTCTATGTTAGATTCTTACTAGTTATTGGCTAAATCTTACTATAATACCTAATTTTGAATTCTGATATGTTTTATGTCTTTATATTAAGGTCTGAATACATATCCTTATATCTGGGGATATTATGACAGGTACAAAAAAACCCAAAATATAAAATAAAGCTATTTCAGATGCCTAACAAGAAAGCATGGAAATTCAATTATCATGGAAAATCTCAGTATATTATAATCCAATTTCGTCCAGGTTCAAAAACCTACTTTCTGGTAACTGAAGTTATAGCAGGCCCATCTTCCAGTGTTCACTTTCTGCTAAGCTCAATCTGGTTGGCCCCTTCTGATCCACAGTTCTGATAGGACTACCATTCTAATATTGCCCCTCTGAGATACTGCTTTTTTTTTTTTTTTCCCATGCTAAGTTTATCCACCATAGACCACGGGAATGCAACCCCAGACTTTGCAATGTGCTCTGGCTTCCAGAAAGATACAGACTAACCTGGGTTTAAGCCCCCAGGAAGTGCTATGTTTGCCAGGAGTGGACTCCAGGAGCAGTGACACCATCATGGAGTCCAGCTGAAGAAAGAGCTGGTTGTTGTCTGTAATCACCAGCTCTAATCAGGGCATGTCTCATCTTACCTGCTTTTATGTGAGTTCCATATACATCTCATTTGAAAACAGGGTTCTGGCCAGGCACGGTGGCTTACGCCTGTAATCCCAGCACTTTGGGAGGCCAAGGCCGGTAGATCACGAGGTCAGGAGTTCGAGACCACCCTGACCAACATGGTGAAACCCCGTCCCTACTAAAAATACAAAAATTAGCTGGGCATAGCGGTGCGTGCCTGTAATTCCAGCTCCTTAGGAGGCTGAGGCAGGATAACTGCTTGAACCCAGGAGGCAGAGGTTGCAGTAAGCCGAGATCGCGCCACTGTACTCCAGCCTGGGGAACACAGCAAGACTCAAAAAAAAAAAAAAAAAAAAAAAAAAAGAAGAAGGAAGGAAGGGAAAGAAAGAAAGAAAACAGGGTTCTGCAATTCTTAAATTCCTATTGATAAAGCATTGCCTTATATACCATCTCAGAAAATAGGAGGAAATAACATTCCCTGGTGTGCTTTTCAGGGTATCCTAGCAGCTTCACTTCCCAGATCTATCTGTATCCCGCTATCTAAAATCACCTCTACAGGGAGAGGAGCTCCTCAGTGGCCTGTCTGCAGTCACTCACTTGGAGTTTCCCTCAAGTCAATGGAATCATTTGCAAATATTCAATAAGAGGCAAACTGGTTACTGGGGAGACTGCATCATCTTGTCTTGTATTAGCGTCTGCCCCAAGGCTTTCTCCTCATTCCTGTCTGCATTTTTGTTAAGCACCAAGAAGCACTTTACTTCAAATGGTCATGGGCTTCTCACATAGCCATAGCAAAAGATTCTATGAATATCTTTTTCCCCCTTATTTATATCTTTATGAATCTTCATATAATTTTAGTAAATCATTTATTTGTGCACTTTGCTGTTGAGGCCATGCTTAATTATTGCTTTTACATACACTTTGAACAGAAAATAGACCCCTGTATTGTGGCACACAAAGGAAGGTGACAGATAAAAGTTCCTTTTATCTCTGAAGAACTTAACATTCTCAAAGAACTTTGATGTTGATTAATTCACGCCATCTTCACAAACATGTTGGGTGAAAATAAAGGTGACGGCAGCAACAGAAATGGTTAGACTTGGATAGGAGCTGGTGTTTAAAGCAGATGCCTCCAAGAAAGATTTGTTTTGCCTTTTAACCATTAGTCAGTTATTTGTTTCACAGACCAGCCTGGTTTCATCTGCCCTGACTGTGGGCTCAGCCGTGGGAGTCTCCTATCTCTTTGTCTATCGACTCTCATTTCTCTAAGTCCTGGTCCTGGCTTAGCCTCCTGCTCTAAGTTCCTGCTTCCATTACTTCAATTCTTGTTTTTATTTTTTGGTCTATTTCAGTCAGGATTCCAATTCTGTCTCCAAATCTAGCTGCTGAATTGGAGCTGCTTATTTCAGTATAGAGAATTAAAAACAAAACAAAACAATCTACACCACAGAAAGACCAACACACAACTATCTTTTTTATTGAGGAAGATTTTAGAGAAGCTGTAAATCAAATAACATACTATTTATTTTACTAATTGTCCTTCACTTGCATTGAAACTGCCGTAACTAAAAATTGGCTGAACCTCTAAATCATCCTCTGAACTTTTGTCAAGCTCTTTAAAGTCAGTTCATTCTGTGTGTGTGTGTGTCTGTTTTAATTAGAGAAATATTACCAGTTATAAACTTCTTACTGTTCACCTTTCAGGTCTCAGTTTAAATATCATTTCTTCATAAAACTCTCCTGGGCTGCCCTGACCATGGTTTGGTCACTGCTGGGGTTTGATTGCGTGTCCCCTCCAAAATTCATATTGAAGCATGATCCCCACTGTGTTGAAGTTAAGAGATGGGGCCTTTGGGAAGTGATTAAGTCATGAGTTCTCCACCTTCACAATGGATCAGTGCCTCATACAAGGGCAGGGGGAGCTAGTGTAGGAGCTAGTTTTTTGTTCTTGTGTCTTCCCAGGTGAGGATACCTAGACGGCACCATTTATGAGGAACAGGCCGTTGCTAGACACTGAACCTGTAGGCACCTCGATTTTGGACTTCTCAGCCTCCAGAACTGTGAGCAATAAATTCCTGTTGTTTATAAATTACCCAGTCCCGACTATTATGTTAGAGCAGCAGGGATAGCCTAAGACAGTCACATGGTAATGTACACTTGTGTAGCACTGCAAACTTCATTACTTACACATCCTGCAGCTTTAACAATCCATACCTTTCTTCCTCGACAAGTTATAACTTCAAGGAGAGTAGAGAATGTCTTATTCACTTGCAGCATCCTCAGGCCTAGCACGATAACCAGTAAGTACATCACAGATCTAACGAAAATGTTGATCAATATGAATACAGAGCAGTGTATTAGCCATTGAGGATGCCAGGATCTAGACACCATCTCAGGCAATTCAACATCTAGCTGGGGATGCAGGTCATACAAATACAAATGCAAACAGCATCAGAATAAAACAAAGAAGAATCAAATGTATCATAAATTCCAAAAAGCTATACTTTGAGTGAAATCTACAAGGTCTTAGAGGCATGAAGACAGTGGTTTGGGATGGCCAAGAAAGGTTTGTTTGTATGTTTGTTTATTTGTTTCAGAAAGGTGACAACCAGAGAAATGGAGCAACTTAGTGGAAAGGGTGCCTTCTTGGTCTTTTTGGCAAGGGAGATGGTGGGTAGCAAAGTAAAGAGGTGCATGCATAATGGATTTGAAGAACACATCTGTATATTTTCATTTTATTCTATAGGATACCCAGGGCAATAGGGAATTATTTCTCTTTTCCTCCCCTTTTCTCTTCTCCTCTCCTCTCCTCTCCTTTCCTCCCCTCCTCTCCCCTCCCCTCCTCTCCTTTTCTTTCCTTTCTTTTCCTTTTAAAGTGTTATAGTCGATGTAGTAAAAGCAACTTTTGGGAACACTCAGTAAGACAATATGTATAGGTAAAAAATATGATGGGAAGGAATAGAATTTTGTGGTCATCCATGTGGTAGAATAAGGGGGACTGTAACCATGAGAAAGTTAGAACAAGGACAAGACCAACAGGACCTGATGCCAAACTAAATGTAGAGGGGGAAGGAATAGGGAGTGTCTTAGCGACTCCCAGCTTTTGAAGGGGGATGAAGAATACTAGCCATATGTTAAAAGACAGAGAGAGAAAAAGCCAAGGAAAGGTGACTATGTTGAATTTGAAGGGACAGCAGTACAGCCCAGCTATAAGAAATCACTCATGGATGGGTTTGATCTTGAGGCTTGGTTTGTGGCATGCGGTGCTGAAGAATTTGGTTTGAAGGACAGCTGCATACAGATGTTTTGCTTCCCTGGGGAACTTACAGAAGAGAGTCTTTAGTTAGGGAAGAAAAATATTCATGTACTGGCTTTGCTTATAAACCTAAAAGACAATAATAAAAAATATTAAATATTCTCTCGTGGAGTCTCCCAAAAAGTGATACTGACCTTTTTGGTTCAAACTTTGCATTCCCTATCAGTGACTTCCAATCTTCATAAAAATATGAAATATGAGTATAGGTCAATATTTCGACTAATTTCAGATATTAAAGATGAAACATCAATGAGTAAACATGATTAATGTTTACACCAACCGGATCTTCAAGGCTAATCTAATAATGCAATCAGTGCACAAGTTTCAGATCACCATTTTCTCTCAAAGAAAAGTTTCTTACTAGATGTGAACTTTTGCAGCATGAACAGTCCTGAACAAAAGGAAAACTGGCTTGGCTTTTAGAATTGAAGATCTGAGTGTGCAGGAAGCAGGCCAAATTAGCTGCAAATAAAGTGTCTGCGCTATAAAAACAGTTCTGCAGCTTTTTCCAATGGCGCTTCCTTTGAGTCATCTAGGATGCACAGTGCTGTAGTTATTGGGTAGGTTTTTAGTTGGATGTCTCACAGGTTCTTCAAGAAATTAACAGATAGTCTGCAATGACAGGGCCAGCTATGAAATTGCTCCAACTTTTGTTGCTGAAATGTTGACCCTTCTGTGAAGGTGCCAGTGGTGGTGACAAGACTGCAGTTTGAAACCAGTCTGACGATCCCCACCTCATCAGGCTCCCATCTGACTTTAGCAAACTGGCAC
Source organism: Chlorocebus sabaeus (assembly GCF_047675955.1). NCBI lineage: Eukaryota > Metazoa > Chordata > Mammalia > Primates > Cercopithecidae > Chlorocebus > Chlorocebus sabaeus. Next base: position 20,487,471 of record NC_132912.1, read on the forward strand.
TGAACACCGACGCCAGCCTCTGTCCAGCACAGGAAGCCCTCCTGACACTTGGCAGTAGGTGTTGGGAGCCATATTGAGAAAGCCAGGAGTCTGACCAGATGGTAGCTCTCCCTTGAACTTCTTTAGAGATTTATTTTCTCTATGAAGCAGAGGGAATTGGCCAAGTCCGCCAAGCACATGGCCTTTTTCTGTACTTTCATCAGATGAGGAAGCCCTGGCTAGTCTTTTGGAAGCCGAAGAGTTGGCAGGCTAGCAATCTTGGCAAAGCCACACAGCTCACAGACTACCAGGGGGCCCTTCAGATCACAAAGCAATCCTTGAAGTTTGCAAAGTTCCTAGATGAGGGGTGTGGGGACAGGGCAGGAATGATCCATCACAGACACCTAAAGGCATTCTGGAAATATAACCAGCTCTGCCAAGATAGAGGGTGAAAGAGAATACATTTAACAAGTCTTTCCAATAGAAAACTTATTTTGCAAGTGTTTAAATGCATAAATGTTGATTGGGCATTATGGCATTCCATCCAGGTATTGATTCCCACACATTTCCCAGAATGTGCTCAGACTCCGTAAGTTTTCATAATGAGGTTAGCAACTTTTATTTTCATTTAATATTAGTATTATTCCCATCTATTCTTTTAAGGAAAGGACAGCAAGAGCACTAAAGGGTCTTATGCTCCTACTCTTCAACCTCCAACTGACTTTGTTTTGAAACAGCTTTATGGAGATATAACTCATATACTGTGTAATTTGCACATTTAAAATGCACAATGATGGTTGATGGTTTTTTATATATTACATCATTATTCAATTTGTGGTAAGACTTGTGGAATGCTATTTTCCATTTTTACTATTTTAAAGTATACAATTCAGTGGCATTAATTATATTCATGGTGTTGTGCAACCATCACCACTATTTCCAAAGTTTCATTACCCTAAACAGAAACTCTGTAACCATTAAGCAATAACTCCCTATTCCCTCTTCCCACAAGCCCCTGGTATCCTTTCATGTGCTATTTAGCTCTATGAATTTGCTTATTGTGGGTAGTTCATGTAAGTGGAATCATACAATATTTGTCATTTCATGTCTTATCTCACTTTGCATAATGTTTTCTGGGTTCATCTGTGTTGTAGCATGTGCCAGAATTTCATTCCTTTTTATGACTGAATAACATTCCATTGCATGTATGTACCCCATTTGTTTATCCATTCATCTGGCAATGGACATTTGGGTTGTTTCCACCTTTTGTGGAAATGCTTTGACTACTGTGCTCAACTGACTTTTGTATGCCTTTCAAAGGAGAGAACGTGTGCCTGATTGCACTTTGCAATCAGGTGCACAAGCATTCTGAATGCTTTCCAATTGTAAATGCTCTAAGGAGAGGCATCCCATGATAGATCTCTCAGTGCCTAGCATCAATAAACACTGGCTGGTAAAAACTGCATACATATAAAGTAAAGGGCAGAATCACTGAACGCTTTCACTAACATAATCTATTTGAGAAAAGGTTATGTGGTTTTCCTGAGCATAAATCATGCCTGACTAATTGAACAGACTTCTTTGAGATGATACATATTTATGTGGAAAAACAGACACTGAGAATATAGCTGGTTTCAGCTTCCAAAATGTCTTGGAGGAAGTTTTACACCAAGGCTATTATGTTTTAATTAAATCACCATAGGATTGGAAATAGGAGCAAACAGTTTTACCATTATAGAAAATTGACATTCCATTCAATGAATATTTATGATGTGCTTAGTTAGGAACTACGGAAAATACAAAATAAGACATACTCCCCGCGCTCCCCCAAATCCACCTCCCAAGGGAAAAGGAAGCACAAGTAATAAAATAAAATGTGTAGGACATGAAGGGTCACATCTTTACAAGAAAAAAATATAAACAATGGGCTTCCTTAGAGATTGTGCTTTAAGACCACTTCTATTCTAAATATATTTTAAGTAATGTTGTGGAGAGCATCTAGGGGAAAACTCCAAGCTTATGTAGGCCAATAAATCCTTCAAGGAAGGAAACCACAAATGAAACCATGCTTTGTGAATGAACAACAATAATAAAAATGATGAAAACATTTCATTGAGCATTGAAAAGACCAGTGAACTAATACAAATAGTACAATCCATCCTAAAGAATAGGTTTAAATATAGCTATTGTGCTCCATAAAATATGACCAAGTATAAATACCTAAATAAATTTTTCCCACATCCTAATTGTTATAGTAGGCTCATATGATTTAAACAACAGCAACAACAACAACAAAACCAATGGCATAAGATAATAATATGATGACTATTTGGGAACAAACCACAATAATATCTCCTAACCTAATCATCATTTTAGAACAATCATACTTAGAACATACACTGAGTTAGATGTTAGATGTTTAAAATTATGGGATTATAGAATGAATGTAATCCTGCAGTCTCACAAGGTCACAAAGTCCATTGACATATTGAGAAATATCAACTTACTGAGAAACAATTTTTTAAAGAAAAATAAATTCTATATTCATATTTTATGTAGACATGAACAATACTATGATATGACTATGAAAAATTTTTGGTTAAAGTATGTTTAAAAAATTTCACAAGAGAAATCTAAAAAACACATTCAAATTAACTGGAGGAACACCAAAAGCAATAGTTTAGCTTTTATCAAATGTTATACTCAACATTAACAACTTACAAGTTATTACCAGGTGGTAAAACATGAGGCACCTAACTGTGGAAATGCTAGTGTGAAATAATGTGAAAATGTCATTCAACTAAAAGAGAATTTAAAACATATCAGAATACTCAAACAATGCCAAACTTGTAAAGCTCAGTAGATATAATACTGATTGATCCAAATTAACCATGGGCCTATTTACTTCCAAGCTCTCCCTCATTTTTCTTCTTTCTTTCTTTCTTTTCTTCTCTTTCTTTCTTTTCTTCTTTCTTTGTCTCTTTCTCTTTTTCCTTCCTTCCTTCCTGTCATGCTCTTTCCCTCTCTCTGTTTCCCTCCCTCCCTTCCCTCCTTCCTTCCTTCCCTCCCTCCCTTCCTCCCTCCCTCCCTCCTTCTTTCTTTCTCAGACAGGTTCAGGCTCTGGAGTACAGTGATGTGACCACGGCTCACTGCACCCTCAAATTTCTGGGCTCAAGCTATCCTCCCGCCTCAACTTCCTTGGTAGCTAGGAATACAAGCACATGCCACTTTGCCTGGCTAATTAAAAAAAAAAAAAAAAAATCTGTAGAGATGGAGGTCTCACTATGTTGCCCAGGCTGGTCTTGAATTTCTGGGCTCAAATGATCCTCCTGCCAGCTTTCCCTCCTTTTTCTGTTAACTAACAAAGATTTAATAGATCAGTTTGTAATGGATAAAGCATAATTGACCTGGAAAAAGTCCAGCGAAGGACAAGTAAAATGATTAGAGGCGTGGAGGGGGGTATCCATGAAGACAAATGTAAAAGTTTTGAAATTTAGTTGCAAAGGTAAAGACAGAGTGAGGCTATTTTTGATGTTATTAGAATTGTAAAAGTAGAAACTAGGGAGAGGTGTGGCTAGTTCATCACATTCTGGAAAATCTCTTCAATCATCAGTGAGGAAAGTTTTAAGATAATTATTTGGTATAGAACTTGTAAGAAAATCTACCCATTTTAGAGAAAAAAGTGAGTAGAATATTCTGAAATCATAGAGATCCTTAAAATATGTATGTGACATTATCACACTCTTAAGAAATGCTAGAAAATAAGTATTTTTTTTCCTGGAAAGGAAACCATTGATGAATCTTTTAATTTGTATTTATTATTAAAGCATCACTCTCATAATTATAATATTTATACAATTCTTTCATAATTTGGCTTGTCTATAAAATGAGTTGAACTGTAGATCTCACCATTTCTAATTTTTTTTCTCCTTTTTTTTCCAAAATTAAAGCTAAATCCAAGTCGAAGAAGTGCATTCTCAGTAAAAGTTGGCTAATTTGTAGTGACCATTGTCTTTGACAAAAACAGATTAAGAAAAAGATCAGTTCATACAGAATTTGGATCAGGATTCACCTGGTTTCATGAAAGTTTCAATAACCATATCTAACACATTTCTCCTGTTTTACAAGCCAGAATTGTATTAGGTTAATAAACAAATGAGATTAGTAAAATGCAAATAATTCTTCATTATCAGGAAGTCACCTTTCGTTCAACAATGTTGCACTGGAGCAAGAAGGATACACAGAAGACTCCACTAACTTAGGGATAAAATAATGATTGATTGAATTTGCTTCAGAAATGATTGCCCTTTATCTTCTTAGGAAGAGATGCACTAGGTACCTCCAATTATGTAACTAGGATCAAAACTCATTCTTCCCTCTGGTAAGAAAATTATAAAGTAAAATCCACGTCTCTCTTCTCTAGGTGCAATTTTGAAATATGTCTGGAAAGAATGCATTGGTTAAAAAAAAAAAAAAAAAAAAAAGCAGCATATGGGTAAAAAATATGCTTCCGTTGAAGTGTTATATCAGAAAGCACCACCATGAGATCTATCATTTGATAGTTTAAAACCTGGATCAGATGGGCTCACTGCCTATTCACAGGCCAAATACTGAAGTGATGGAAAACCTGCAATAACACGGGAAAAGAGTCCCATTTCTTCCTCCGTGCCTGGTACATATAGAAGTTGATATGTAAATTATGTGTTCTTTGGAGGGGTCTGTAAAACAATGATGGGCTTAGTTTAAGCTATATCCATTGGAGGCCAAAGGTTGTGATGAAAAATTATTATTTTAAAATAAAATCCTCAAAATGTTCTTGAAGTGCTACAAATAAATGGGACCTCTGCAAGGCCTGCTAGGTTCTTTCCTTTTTCATCTGAATGTCCTGGCATTGGATGCACCAGTAAGTGCCTTCTTAAATTGGACTTGCTTCTGCAAATTCTTCCTACGCACAATCACAATTTCCTATTTTCTCTTACACGAGTTTAACCATTTAAACAGATTTGGTTTCGCTAACAAATTGTAGCTTTTGTTATCTTTTTAAATTGCTTGTTTAACCCTACACAAAATCTACCCCTTGATTTGCCTGAAATTTTGTCTTTTGAATCAGGAAGTTGATTAAGCCAAAATTTCATGTGCATACAAATAACCCAATGATCTTGGTAATGAGTAAATTCTGATTCAGTGGGTCTGGTGAAGGGCTTGAAATTATGCATTTATAACAAGCTCCCAGGACATGCTGAGATTGGTGGTCTGAGGACCACACTTTGAGTTAAGCAACTGTTAAGCAACTATCATTTAACCCATCAATCATAACACTTGAGTGTCTTCTGGAGATATTCTGAGAGTGCCATTGAAAGTCTACATTTTTATGCACCAAACAACAACAACAACAAAAACCCACATTTCCACTCAGAAACTGCTTTTATCTTTGCCTGGCTCATTCAGTATGCAGGCCCTACACTGAATTCATAAAATCAAACTACACATTTGAAGGACTATGTATCAGCTAAATAAGGTCACCCAAATACAGAGACACACCTTCAATGAAAGAAAAATTACTTTTTGTTTCAATAAACTTTGCACATAAAGACGGAAAGTTGTTTTCTACTTTCAAGAACTTCTTACCAAAAGGAATGACAATTACTATACTTTGAAAAGGTCAAGAGATTTACCTTGGGTTTCTATAGCTGAAGAACTTCATCACTTTTCTGCGGAAGGTTGAGCTGCTTGGACTTTGAAATGAAATAGCTACTAGTGCAGAGATTTATCTCAAGTGTTGCAGTCTTTCATAGGTAATTTTCTAGCTGGAAAAGGATGTGAAATGTTGGCTGGCTGTTTAGGAATATTGCTACAGTCTACCGAAGTGTTCCAACAAACTCTTTTTTTTGTTTTGTTTTGTTTTGAGACAGAGTTTCGTTCATGTTGCCCAGGCTGGAGTGCAACAGCATAATCTCAGTTCACTGCAACTTCCACCTCCCGGGTTCAAGCGATTCTCCTGCCTCAGCCCCCCGAGTAGCTGGGATTACAGGCATGTGCCACCACTCCTAGCTAATGTTGTATTTTTAGTAGAGACAGTGCTTCTCCATGTTGATCAGGCTGGTCTCGAACTCCTGACCTCAGCTGATCCACCTGCTTCGGCCTCCCAAAGTGTTGGGATTCCAGGTGTGAGCCACCACGCCTGGCCCAACGAACTCTTAAGAAGCAGAAATTATGACATAGAATATAATGCATAAGAAAATATATTAACAAGGTAAATTTAAATATAAATAATTTCTACAATTTAATGAAATAAACAAGTTTCTATAGTAAAATATAGATTTCTCAAAAAAAAAGATATTCATTAGAATTCTAAGCAAAGAAAGAATTTTAAGTGGGAAACATATAGGAAATAGAAAATATATAGAAAATAAGTAAGGGAGAATTGAAGAAACATTATCAAGCATAACATGAAAGATAACAACTGTATTAATTATGGCAACTTCATATATTCTCATATCCAAATCCCCAAATTCTATGGATATAATTTCTTTTGTATTAGAATTCCAAAAATCTATGCTTAGTGAACAGACCGTGGAAAGATGGAAATTGACAGCCAGACAAAGATAAAGTAGGCTAGGCATTTAGGCCCATATTAATCCTGATTTCACAGAATCTATTCAAAATTGGAAGTAAATGCATTATCTATAGATATAAAAATATCTGATTTTAATTAAGATAAAGCATCCCTCTAAGTAGGAAAACACTGATTTGTATGATGTCATAGTGTAATCTCCTTTTTTATAGTTTAGTAATTGGGAAGCATTAAAGGCAAATAATATTATGTATTTGTTCATATTGAACAATACAGGTGAATGGATTCAACAAATGATGGTGACAAATAATCTTCAGTCATACAGAAATTTTAAAATAAATTAGATCTAATTAAACTAAAGAGCTTCTGCACAGCAAAAGAAACTATCATCAGAGAGAATAGACAACCTACAGAATGGGAGGAAATTTTTGCAATCTATCCATCTGACAAAGGTCTAATATCCAGAATCTATGAAGAACTTAAACAAATTTACAAGGAAAAAAAAAACCATTAAAAAGTGAGCAAAGGACGTGAATAGACACTTCTCAAAAGAAGACATTTATGTGGCCAATAAACACATTTTTAAAAAGCTCAATACCACTGATCATTAGAGAAATGCAAATCAAAACCACAGTGAGCTACCACCTCACACGATTAAGAAGGCTGATTATTAAAAAGTCAAGAAACAACAGATGCTGGCATGGCTGCAAAGAAATAGAAACGCTTTTACACTGGTGGTGGTTCGACCATTATGTTAAGTTAGTTCAACCATTGTGGAAGACAGTGTGGCACATTCCTCAAAGACCTAGAACCAGAAATACCACTTGACCCAGATACCCCATTACTGGGTATATACCCAAAGGAATATAAATCATTCTATTATTAAGACACATGAAAACATATGTTCATTGATATATTCAATAGCAAAGACATGGAATCAACCCAAATGCCCACCAATGATAAACTGGATAAAGAAAATGTGGTCCATATACACCATGGTATACTATGCAGCCATAAAAAGGAAAAAGATCATGTTCTCTGCAGGGACATGATGGAGCTGGAAGTCATTCTCTTCAGCAAATTAATGCAGGTACAGAAAATCAAACACCACATTGTTCTCAATTATAAAAGTGGGAGCCAAACAATGAGAACACATGGATGGACACAGGGAGGGGAACAACACACACTGGGGCCTACCGGTAGGGTAGGGGATGCACGGGAGGAGGGACAGCATTGGGATAAATAGCTAATGCATGCTGGGCTTAATACCTAGGTGAGGGGTAGATTCGTGCAGCAAACCACCACGGCACACATTTACTTATGTAACAAACCTGCATGTCCTGCACATGTATCCTGGAAGTTAAAATAAAATAAAAAGCAATGTGAATATCCAGCCCTAAACGTAAAAAAATAGAAAATACATCAACATTCTCTATACTACTTAAAAACTGGATTTTAAAGTTAACTTAAATGATCTCTGTGGATAGAGAAAGTACCGTTGCAACATAATGATACTGCCAGTAGTTTAAGAGGAATGATAGGAGAAAAATTATCATTTGGACAGTAATAGAAAAGAAGGATTAAATATGGTAATAGATGCAGTGGAGATAATCCCAAAGAGAGTAGCAGTGCCTCAAGGCTCAGTCATATCCCAGGATATACTTATTTCTAATAAGATTTGACAATGACTGTGCAGAGGAAAAGCCCTAAACATAATGAATCCTTAAAAAGTTCCCTTAGTCAGCCGGGCGCAGTGGCTCACTCCTGTAATCCCAGCACTATGGGAGGCCAAGGCAGGTGGATCAGCTGAGGTTAGGAGTTCAAGACCAGCCTGGCCAATATGGTAAAACCTCCGTCTCTACCAAAAAATACAAAAATTAGCTGGGCGTGGTGGCATTCATCTGTAATCCCGGCTACTTGGGAGGCTGAGGCAGGAGAATCACTGGAAACCGGGAGAGGTTGCAGTGAGCCATGATCGTGCCACTGTACTCCAGCCTGGGTGACAGAGTGAGACTCCATCTAAAAAAGAAAAAAAAGGCCCTTAGTTATCTTAGATAACAGCTTACTGGCAACATTGTGCTTTATGCCTTCAAATACATCTCTCCAAATGCTCTCAGAACTCACTTTGGTTTGTTTTAGCTTTGGTATAACAGCACCAGCCTGGCTGATGTTATGCCAAGATTCCAGTTGGTGGAAATGTAGAGTTACTGATAGCTATGGCTATTAGAAGGAAGATGCTTTGTCATTTGACTAATAAGGTTTTACTAAAGTTACAAGGGGTCTTCAAAGCTCCGAGATGAAATTCAGCAAAAAGTTAGGGATATTTGCAGAAAGCTGACCATTACATAAGCACCTTGACAGAATGTTTAAAATCTTTTCACCACGTTGTATTATCAGATACTGCCACTCACGTTGCTATGTTCACGGACCATGGAAAGACTATAAAGACTTATTTGGTTTATTTCTGTTCACTGGCCCATAATTCCTCTCAGCTCCCTATTCTTTGGCCCTTTCCCCAGGATCAGATCTACTTAAAAGAAAACATCCTAAAATTAGCTTGACTGTGGTTCAATTTCAATACTTATACCTTAATTTAATAAAGGTATCCTCTTGTTGACTTCATTTCTCTCTTCTATCTCACATCCTCTGGACCCCAAATATCTTTCTGCTTCTGCTTCTCTGATTTCAGTAGCATAAACGACACCACTTAAAAGAGGACTTTCCAATGTTTCATTTACACTGAGGGCCATTCATGAAAGCAAGATACCTGCACCCACATACATGCATAAGAGGTTTTAGGAACATATCTTTCTTTCTGTGCTCCTTTAGGCGTTCACTTTTTCAGCTGCTTATTAGGGGTTTGTTTTGTTTTGTTGAGATGGAGTATTGCCTTGTTGGCAGTGGCAGGATCTCGGCTAACTGCAACCTCCACCTCCCGGGTTCAAGTGATCCTTGTATCTCAGCCTCCCGAGTTGCTGGGATTACAAGTGCCTGCCACCAAGCCTGGCTAATTTTCTATGTTTTTAGTAAAGAAAAGTTTTCACCATGTTGGTGAGGCTGGTTTTAAACTCCTGACCTCAAGTGATCCCCCACCCAGGCCTCCCAAAGTGGTAGGATTACAGGCATGAGCCACCATGCCCAGCCTGCTCATTAGTTTTTCAGCAGTGAGAGATAAATCAGTTTCCCTTTGAGGCCACCCCTGCCTCATGTGATAAACTGAATATTTATGCCCCGCCCCCCATTCATATGTTGAAATTTAATCACTAATGTAATGGTATTAGGAAATGGGGCTCTTGGGAGGCAATTAGATCATGAGGGTGGAGATCTTACAAATGGGATTAGTGCCCTTATAAATGAGACTCCAGACAGTTCCCTCACCCCTTCTGCCATGTGAGGACACAGTGAAAAGACAGCTGTCTAGGAACCAGGAATTGGGCCTTCACCAGACACTAAATCTTCCAGCAGCCCCTTCATCTTGGACTTCCCAGCTTCCAAAACCGTGAAGAAGAAATTTCCGTTGCTTATAAGCCACTCAGTCTATGGCATTATGTGTAGGAGCCCAGACTGACCAAGATCCCTCAGTTTATTTATTTATTAATGTTGAAAAAGTTTATTGGGTGCTATGCTTTGGGCACTGTGCTGGGAGCTGGAGGTATAGAGAGTGGGACAGCACAGTCCTTGCTTTGAAAAGACTCAAGGAATAATAGAGATTCTCCAATATTGACTTTAGAATTAAAATAAAAAAGTGTATAGATCTCTTCATTCAGGTAATCATTCATTCACACATGAGCCACTCATTCATTCATTTGTATATGATGAACAGGAACTATAAGGTCTCTGCCCTTGGGAGGTGGGAGATTTTAGAGTGCCCACATGTGACTGGGTGTGGTGGCTCATGTCTGTAATCCCAGCACTTTGGGAGATCAAGGTGGGAGGATTGCTTGAGCCCGGGAGACTAGCCTGGGAAACATGATGAGACCCATTTCTGCAAAACAAAAATTGTAAAATATTAGCCAGGCACAGTGGCTCACACCTGTAATCCCAGCTACTCAGAAGGCTGAGACAGTAGGATCACTTAAGCTCAGGAGGTCTGGTCTGCAGTGAGCTATGGTCATGGCACTACACTCCAGCCTAGGCAACAGAGCGAGACCCTGTATCCAAAAAAAAAAAAAAAAGGAGTATGTATATGTGCTCATGCATGCATGCACACACACACACGTGGACAGGGGATATGCAGATCCTGAGTCAGTGAGAGTTTTATTTTTAAAAGATAAGTTTTATTTTGCCATCACACACAGTCTGCAAGATTTGTGAGTGCCACTTCATGCTATGCTGTGAATACGCCCCAATATAAGGCCTAATACAAGTCTTGTAGTTTTAATTTAAAATACTTTTTTGGTGAATATTTTACTGACTACAGGTCCACCTGAATCTCATTATGCAACCAAGCAGGGCACTCTTTGAAAAAGGCATCCTGCAGTGTCAACAATGCCGGTGGGGGCTTAAAACTTCCACATTTATCTATGTATTAGAGACCTATGGTCATGCTCCATAGAGGGTTACAGGGACAATATAGGCAGAGAGAAATCTTGGACTGAGAAATTTTTCAACATAAATGGCTTAGCGAGATAACATTATAGAGGAAATTCATTAGTATAATCTCACATTGAAAAGCAGCTATTTCTGACTCTTGTCAGGTTTACACATTCCTCAGCTCTTTGAAACAAATGAATCATGCCTGAAAAGCTTTCATGATCGGCTTGAACAAGGTAAGAAGGAGCTTTCAAAATTCATTAGTAGAACTATGAAAAGCTCAAGCCCCTTAAATGAGTCGCAAATATTTTAGAAAAGGATGTATGTGGGTGTGTTTGTTTTTTATGTCAGTGGAGCAACAAAAGAAAAAAATTAAAAGTCTGTAACTTACTATGCCTGTAGAAATAAAAAGAAGACAATTGAATCACAAGGATCAGAAAATAAAACATTTTAAAAAGAGAGTTAACCAGTTAAAATCGCGGCATGTTAATTTGTAGATATCAACAAATGGATTGTAAGTTGACAGGGAAGACAAAAGACTTAAAATAGCCAACGTAATATTTCAACACAATGTTTAAGAAGAACAACAAAGCCAGAGGGCTGACACTACCCAACTTCAAGACTTGGTATAAAACTAGACTAATCAAGACACTGCAGTATCAGCAAAAGAACAGACAAATAAATCAGTGGAATAGAACAGAAAGCCCAGAAATGGACCCAGATGAATATAGTCAAGTAAGCTTTGACAGAGGAGCAAAGGCAATTCAATGAAGGAAGGATCATCTTGATGGTTATAGTGCTGACACAACTTGGCAGCTACATGCAAAAAAAGATGAATATAGACATGACTTTTTACCTTCCAAAAAATTCAACCAAAACAGATCATAGATCTAAGTGTAAAGTTTAAAACTATAAAACTACTGGAAGAAAACATAAAACCTAGCTTACCAGGCTTTAGTTATGATTTTTTTTAGCTACAACACAGAAAGCAATATCCATGAAAGAATAAAGTGATATGTAAAACTTCATTAGAATTAAGCATTTCTGCTTTATGAAAGACGTAGTTAAGAGAATGAAGACATGTCACAGACTTGGAAAAAATATTTGCAAAGCACATACCACATAAAGGACTTGTATACACAATACACAAAGAACTCTTAAAACTCAGCAATAAGATAAGCAGTAATTAAGTTATTTATTTTTCCTTCCAACTTTTATTTTAAGTTCAGGGGATACATATGCAGGTTTATTATATGGTTAAGTTGCACGTTGCTATGGTGTGGTGTACAAATTATTTCATTACCCAGGTAATAAGCATAGTACCCGAGAGGTAGATTTTTTTATCCTCACCTTCCTCCCAGCCTCTATCCTCAAGTAGGACCTGGTGTCTGTTGTTCCCCTCTTTGTGTTATGAAAATATGCAGTACTTGGTTTTCTCTTCTTGTGTTAATTCCTTTAGGATAATGGCCTCCTGCTGCATCCTTGTTGCTGCAAAGGACATGATCTCATTCTTTTTTATGGCTACATAGTATTCCATGATGCATATGTATCACATTTCCTTTATCTAGTCCACTGTTAAGGGTCATTTAGGTTGATTCCATGTCTCTTCTATTGTGAACAGTGCTGCAATAAATACATGATGCATGTGTCTTTATGATAGAGTGATTTATATTCCTTTGAGTATATACCCAGTAACGGGATTGCTGAGTCAAATGGTAGTTCTGTTTTAAATTCTTAGAGAAACCTCAAAACTAATAACAAATTACTTTAGCCAGAGTGGCTAATTTATATCCACAGTGGCTAAATTAACTTACACTACTACAGGCAGTGTATAAGCACTTTTTTTCTCCACAATTTCACCAGCATCTGTTTTTTTTTTTTTTTTTCACTTTTTAATAACAGCCATTCTAACCAGTGTGAGATGGTATCTCATTGTGATTTTGATTTGCCTTCCTCAAGTGATCTTGAGCATTTTTTTTCATGTTTGTTGGCTTCTTTTGAGAGGTATCTGTTCATATCATTTGCCCATTTTTTAATGAGATTTTTTGTTATTTGCTTGTTGTTTTAAGTTTCTTATAAATTCTGCATATTAGACTTTTGTCAGATGCAGTTTGCAAATATTTTCTCCCATTCTGTAGGCTGTCTGTTTACTCTGTTGATAGCTTCTTTTTGTGCAGAAGCTCTTTAACCTAAATATGTCCCACTTGTCAATTGTTTTGTTGCAGTTGCTTTTGGAATCTTCATCATGAAATCTTTGCCAGGACCTATGTCCAGAATGGTGTTTCCTAGGGGGTTTTTCCTACAGTTTTTATAGTTTTAGGTTCTGACTTAAGTTTTTATTTCATCTTGAGTTGATTTTTGTATATGGTGAAAGAAAGTGGTCTAATTTCAATCTACTGTGTATGGCTACCCAGGTATCCCAGCACCATTTATTGAATAGCGAGTCCTTTCCAAATTGCTTTTTATTGTGGTCTTCGTTAAATATCAGATGATTGTAGGTATGCAGCATTACTTTTGGGTTCTGTGTGCTGTTCCATTGGACCGTGTGTCTGTTTTTGTACAAATACCATGGTGCTCTGGTAACTATATCCTTATAGAATGATTTGAAGTTGATTAGTGTGGCACCTCTGGCTTTGTTCTTTTTGCTTAAGATTGCTTAACTATTTGGGCTCTTTTTTTGGTTCTTTGTGAATTTTAGAATAGTTTTTTTATTTTTTTTAGTTCTGTGAAAAATGTTGTTGGTAGTTTGATAGGAATAGTGTAGAATATATAAGTTGCTTTGTGGAGTATGGCTATTTTAACAATATTGATTTTTCCAAACTATGAGCATGGAATGTTTTTCCATTTGCTTGTGTCATCTCTAAATTATTTCAGCAGTGTTCTGTAATTCTCATTTTAGACACTGTTCACCTCCCTGATTAGCTGTATTCCTAGGTATTTTATTTTATTTTATTTTTTTGTGGCCATTGTGAATGGTATTGCATTCTTTTGATGTTATTGGTGTACAGAAGTGCTTTTTGGTACCTTGAGTTTGTACCTGAAACTTTGCTAAAGTTGTTTATCAATTCTAGAAACCTTTGGATATAGTTTTTGGGGTTTTCTATGTATAGAATCATATCATCTGCAAGTGAGCTAGTTTGACCCCTTCTCTTCCTATTTGGAGGCCTTTTATTTCTTTCTCTTGCCTTGCTATCCTGGCTAGAACTTCCAGAATTATGTTGAATAGACTGGTGAAAGTAGGCATCATTGTCTTTTTCTGGGTCTCAAGAGGAATGCCTCTAGCTTTTGCCTAGTCAGTATGATGCTGGCTGTGGGTTTGTCATGGATGGCTATTATTATTATGAGGTATGTTCCTTTGATGTTTAGTTTGTTGAGTGTTTTTAACATGAAGGTATGCTGAATTTCACTGAATGTCTTTTCTATGTCAATTGATATGATCACACGATTTTTGCTTTTCTTTTTTTATGAATCACATTTATTGATTTGTGTATGTTGAACTAACCTTGCATTGCATGGATAAAGCCTACTTGACTGTGGTGAATTAATTTTTGCTGTGCTGCTGGATTAAGTTTTGCTAGCATTTTGTTGAGGATTTTTGCATCTACATTCAATAGGGATATTTTCCTGAAATTTTCTTTTTTTTTGTTATGTCTCTGCCAGATTATCAGAATGATGCTGGCCTTATGAATTAGGAAGGAATTCCTTGTCCTCTATTTTTTAGAATAGTTGCAGTAGGATTGGAACCAGCTCTTCTTGATGTGTCTGTAGAATTTGGCTGTAAATTCATCTGGTCCAGGGCTTTTCTGGTTGGTAGGTTTTTAATTACTGTTTCAATTTCAGAACTCAATATTGCTCTATTCAGGGTGTCAATTTCTACCTGGTTCAATCTTGGGAGCTTGTACGTTTCCAGGAATTTATCCATTTCTTCTAGGTTTTCTAGTTTATGTGCATATAGGTGTTTGTAGTAGTCTCTAGGGTTTTTTGTATTTCTGTGGGACAAATGCTAATATCCCTTTGTCATTTCTGCTTGTGTTTATTTGGATTTTCTCTCTGTTTTTGTTTATTATTCTAGCTAGTGGTCCATCAATCACATGTATTCTTTAAAAGAACCAGCTTTTAGTTTAATTGATTTTTTGGTATTATTTTGCACCTCCATTTCATTCAGTTCAACTGTGATTTTGGTTATTTATTTTCTTCTACTAGCTTGTGGGTTTGTTTGCTCTTGTTTTACTACATCCTCTAGGTGTGATGTTAGCTTGTTAATTAGAGAGCTTTCTATCTTTTTCATGTGGATGTTTAACACTGTAAGTTTTCATCTTAACACTGCTTTAGCTGTGTCCCAGAAATTCTGGTATGTTGTATCCTTGTTTACATTAATTTCTAAGAATGTCTTGATTTCTGCCTTAATTTCATTGTATACCCAAATGTCATTCAAGAACAGATTGTTGGTTGATTTCCATGAAATTATATGTTTTTGAGAGTTCTTCTTGGTAGCAATTTCTATTTCTACTGTGCTGTTATCCAAGAATGTGGTTGATAAAATTTCATTTTTTTAATTTGCTGTGAATTGCTTTATGACCAAATGTGTGGTTGATTTTAGAGTATGTGGCATGTGCATATTAGAAGAATGGATATTCTGTTGTTGAGTGGACTGTTCCATGGATGTCTGTTAGGTCCATTTGCTCAAATGTCAATTTTAGATCTCAAATATCTTTGTTTGTTTTCTGCCTTGATGATATGTATAGTATGGTCAGTGGAGTGTTGAATCTCCCACTATTATTGTGTGCTTATCTAAGTCTCTTTGTAGGTCTCTAAGAACTTGTTTTATAAATCTGGGTGCTCCAGTGTTAGGTGCATATATACTTAGGATCGTTAAGCCTTTGAGTTGAACACTTTACCATTATGTAATGCCCTTCTTTGTCCTTTTTGATCTTTGTTGGTTTAAAGTCTGTTTGGTCTGAAATAAGAGTACCAACCCCTGCTCTCTTTTGTTTTCCATTTGCTTAACAGATCTTTCTCCATTCTTTCACTTTGAGCCTATGGGTGTCATAGTATATGAGATGTGTTTCTTGAATACAGCATACAGTTGGGTCTTGGTTCTTTATCCAGCTTGCTACTCCGTGCCTTTTAAATGGGGTGTTTAGCACATTTACATTCAAGGTTAATATCAATTTGTGCAAATTTGATCCTGCCATGATGTTGTTAGCTGGCTGTTATGTAGACTTAATTGTGTCCATGTTTTATAGTGTCAATGGTCTGTGTACTTAAGTGTGTTTTTGTGGTGTCCTGTAACAGTCTTTCATGTCCATGTTTAGCACTCCCACAAGGTTGTCTCTTAAGGCATGTCAGGCAGTAATGAATTCCCTTAGCATTTGCCTGTCTGAACAGGATTTTCTCTTTTTCTTATGAAGTTCAGTTTGGCTGAATTTGAAATTCTTTATTGAAATTTATTTTCTTTAAGGATGCTCCAATCTCTTCTTGCATGTAGGATTTCTGTGGAAAGGTCTGCTGTAAGCCTGATTAGATTCCTTTAGTAGGTGACCTGCCCTTCTCTCTTGGTGCTAATATTTTTTCTCTCATGTTGACCTTGGAGAATCTGATGACTGTGTGTCTTGGGGATGGTCATCTTGTGTAGTACCTTGCAAGTGTTCTCTGAATTTCCTGAATTTGAATATTGACCTCTCTAACAAGATTGGAGAAGTTTTCATGTACAATATCCTCAAATATGTTTTCCAAGTGGCCTGCTCTCTCTCCCTCTCTTTCAGGAATGCTAGTAAGTTGTAGGTTTATTCTCTTTATATAATCCCATATTTCTCAGATGTTTTTTTCCCTTTTTTTCTTTATTTTTGTCTAAGTTGATTGAAAGAACTGGTCTTTGAGTTCTGATATTCTTTCCCCTGCTTGTTCTGTTCTGCTGTTAATACTTCTGATTGTATTATAAAGTTCTAGTAATGAGTTTCTCATCTCTATCAGATCAGTTTGGTTATTTCTTAAAATGGCTATTTCATCTTTCAG
The DNA here is from genome assembly GCF_047675955.1 of Chlorocebus sabaeus. Lineage (NCBI taxonomy): Eukaryota > Metazoa > Chordata > Mammalia > Primates > Cercopithecidae > Chlorocebus > Chlorocebus sabaeus. The sequence goes on from NC_132912.1 coordinate 20,504,572, forward strand.
TTCTTGTATAATATAACTTGATTGCTTAGATTTCTTGGATTGGGTCTTAACTTTCTCCTGAATATCTATGATCTTCATTATTATCTAGATTGTGAATTCTATGTCAGCCATTTTAGTCTGGATAAGAACCATTGCTGGGGAGCTAGTGTAGTCATTTGGAAGAAAGAAGACACTCTGGCTTTTAGAGTTGCCAGAGTTCTTGTGTTGGTCCTTTTGCATCTGTGTGGACTGATGTTCTTTTAATCTTTGAAGCTGCTGTCCTTTGGATTGGGTTTTTTGCTTTTATACTCTTTGATGTCCTTGAGGGATTGACTATGGTATAACATGAGTTTAGTCAATTAGCTTCATTTCTGCATGATTTCAGAGAACCAAGGCTCAGCTCAGCACTCCTGGGCTGTGTGCCCTAGCCCTCTGGTAATAGGACCAGGTCCATTCCTCTCTTCTATGACCCCTTGAGGTTAAACACCTGCTGTGATGGAGGTGCCAAGGTGTTTTTGGTCCACTGCCAACAACAGTCTAATGGGAGGTGCACCACAAGCACTTCACTGGTGTGGTGGCAGTGGGGTCTGTGCTCACAAGTGCATGGCAGTGGCAGCAGGGCTCAGGGTCTGCATGCATGATGCATGTGTGACAACATTGGTGGGGTAGTGGCATCCATGTGCTCATGCATGCTGGCAAAGCAGTTGTGGGGAGCCTGTGGGCAAGTGAACACTGGCAAAGTGGTGGGAGGACGCTGTAGGTAGGTGTGCACTGGCAGGAGCTCATCCGCCAAAGCTCTCCGATGGTTACACAAAGTCTGCCAGCAAAAGAGCTATGGCAGTGGCCACTGGCATGTGCCCTGGTTGAGCATCTAAGGCTGTGCTGCAAGCAGCTGCAGCCAGGCAGGGACCCTGGGAAAAGCCAGCAGATAGCAGGGCACTCAGATTAGACTGGCCCCATCCTAATTGCAAGATAGCCCTTTTCTATTCAGGTCTGACACTCAACAAATGCCAAGGCCACCTACATGAGCACTGCAAGCCTTCGAAGATGTGCTCCACTGCCAGCATTCCTGTGTCAAACCCTCTGGGTTCTGTGCAGACCAGAGTCTTTTCCCTGCCACCCCTTCAAGCAGCTCTCCCTTCCAGCTCAAATGTCCGTGGGTGCCATTGGGTCTCCTGCAGCTAGGATTCTGGAGGTTTGTGGTAAGAGTGGACCATTTCACACCTATGTAATTCACTCCTTCCCTAAAAGCCAGTTGGGGCCAGGAACAAATCCTGGCACTTGACAACCCTGTGCAGGAACCCCAATTTCCTTCTCTTTCAGCCCAGGGTCTGAGTCCTCTCACCATTCAGTCTCAAAGTCTGTCTTCCAAAGATGTGCCCAGAGTGTGCTAGTCTTCTTGATGATCTGGTCTCTCAGTGGGAGAAGCTCTTTCCAGCAGCATCTAGTCAGCCATATTGGTTCCTCTCCCTATTCCAATTTCAAAATGAGCTAAATACCTGAACAGACATTTTATCAAAGAAGATATACAGATGACAAATAAGCATATGAAAAGATGTTCAACATCATATGTCATTGAAGCATTGTGAATTAGAACATCATTGAGATACCACTAGGCACCCATTAGACTGGCTAAAATTCAAAATACTGACATAATCCAATACTAGTGAAAATACAAAGCAATAGGAATCCTCATTCACTGCTGGTGAGAATGCATAATGGCACAGCCACTTTGGAAGATAACCTGGCAGGAGGGAGGGAATAAATGAGAATTCACTGTAGTTTTACTCAATTTTTTTGTAAACTAAAAACTGATCTAAAAAATAAAATGTACATTTTTTTTAAAAGAGGCAGTATAAAACTATTCCTGAAACAAAAATCACATAAAGATATACACACAATAAAAAAAGAAAAATATAGAAGGACAGTCTTACCCTTTAGAAGAAATTACAGGACAAGAAATTAAAAGTGACGTAAAATTGCCAACAGAATTTAAATGTCTGTCAATAAGACAATTATTTTTAAATGGAAAAACAGGCACAGTGAACCCAAGATAAAAAGTTCAGGGACATTCAATTTCATGCTACTTCCTTATCCAATCCCATTAGGACCTCATGATTGTGCTATATATTCTAAAAGTTCATTTGTCTCTTTTAACATAGGCAACACTCATATTCAACTCTAATTGATATTATAGTAATTAGAAGTCTAGGATATTGGCCAACCTAATCTAATTAAAGTTTCTCAGGGAATCATCATCATTATTTTTTAATTGTTGTATGCTGCAGAAGTAAAATAACAGATTCATGATTCCATGTTGTAACGATTACTGCCATCTCCATGGTATTTGAAGAAATGTTACATTTTTGCTACACGGCCAATTGGGAAATGAAAAAGAGAATGATGTAGAATTGCACACAATGATGTGTGAATAACTCAATGATGAATAGTTATTTACGGATACTGACAAATGGCATAGTATTTAAGCAGCCAAATACACTCCTAATGAATGAGTGTAACACCACAGCAGAAAATTGGTTTGGTCTTACATGCCAAAGAGTACTATAGTTAGCGTTTTGTTTTTGAGGGTTCCTTGGGCATTAGTAACTATGATTTAGGGGAGTATTAGCCTTGTGGCCACAAAAACTCTTTGTTTGAAGGTCTGATTGCTACTTAGTCATTAAATATGATGGGGTCTTTTCTGTATAAGATGGATTTTTTTTTTTTAGTTGAGCTGTGGATAGTAAAAATTGATTCTCAGTTAAAACTTGTATGAAATTTACCATCTTTGAGACCACTAATGCTTCCTGTTTCAATACACAGCAGAGGCAGCAAACTCAAGTATGTCATGCTAGTCATATTACTTCCTGGTCTTTCTGTGTTTAGAAGTTTTCATTCTACCACGAAGCAGACAAGATAAAATGTCATCCTGTTGCTGAGTCTACAGGACACAGATACTCTGTCACAGTTTCACTGAGTAGTCAATGTCATTTATGTGAGCACTTAATGTGAGCATCTTCATCTGCTCACTTTGAAATTATTCAAAATCATCTTTACTTGTCCTCCTTTTTCTCAGTTTCTGAGAAAATACATACTGTATATTTTTTTCTTATCTGAATAAGAATCAGGGATATACAAAGAAAAAACCGATGAGATGCAGCATTTTATCTATAGGATTGGTAATAAATTGTATTCTGCCACCATCAAGGATTGGTCAGGATGTTGATGTGATAAACTTAGTATAAAACTTTGGTAGGATGGCCAGTTGTGGATAAAACTCCTTTGGTCTCTTCCAGAGCACACAGTTTTAGGTGGGAAGTGGATGCTGAACTAATGACTGATTATATTTCCAGCCTTTCTTCCAGCTAAGTGTGGCCTTGAAACCATAGAAGTTTCCTAGGTCATTACACACACAAAAAAATGTCCTATCCCCATTAACAGTCACTTCTCATGTTTTTCTTCCTCCTCCCAGGCAAACACTGATCTACTTTCTGTCTCTATAGATTTGCCTAGTCTGGGCATTTCTTACAAATGGATTCATATATGTGATCTTTTGTGACTGGCTTCTTTCCATCAGCATAATGTCTTCAAAGTTCATCTATGTCATAGCATGTTTCAGTACTTTATTCCTTTTTTAGTACTGAATAATACTTTGTTGCATATGTGTACCATGTTGTGTTTATTACAGATATTTGGGTTGTTTCCCATTTTCAGTTATTATGGATAATACTGCTATATGCATTTACAAGTTGGGCCATGTAGCAACTCTATGTTTAACATTTCAAAGAACTGCCAAACTAGTTTTCTCAAGTTCCTGCAACATTTCACATTTCACTAGCAATGCATGAGAGTTTTCAATTTCTCGATATTCTTGCCAACACTTGGTATTGTCTATATTTTTTATTATAGCCATACTAATCAGTGTAAAGTGGTATCATATTGTGGTTTTAACTTACATTTTTCTGATGAGTAATGATGTTGAGTATCATTCTATGTGTTTATTAGCCATTTTTATATCTTCTTAGATAAACGTCATTTCAGATTCTTTGCCTATTTTTATTGTGCTTTTTTTCATTATTGAGTTGTCTGACTTTTTATATATTCAAGATACAATTCCTTTATCAGATATGTAGTTTGCAAATATTTTCTCCCATTCTGGGTTGTCTTTTCATATTCTTGATAGTGTTATTTGCAACACAAAATTGTTTGAGGTTTATGAAGACCACACTGACTTTTATCATAAGAATTTATCTTTATCATTAAGATAAATGAATAGCATCATAGTGAACATCAGGCCTGTATCATACAATGACCAAGAAACAGATGAGTTTGCTAAGAACGACAAATTTGATTAACAGTGAAGAAACATTTTCCAGGATACATTCACTACAGGAAAAAATTTTGGAATAGCTCCTGGGTAACTATCTGGTATAGTCATTTTTCAGTTACTCTTCTGAGAATTCACCAAAGCAATGAAACTTCTCTGGCCATTATAACTTGAAGCACCTTCTAGATTTTTCTATTAGAATTATCTTTACCGAAAGGGAACTCTCAGATTACCTATCTGTTAATTAAAGATATTGTAATATTGTGATGTCAGTGGTACAGTGGCTTAGTGTTGTGTGTTCTTCCTTCTAAAAATCTTCAGATTAAAAAGAAAGAAAGCTAAGCTCATACAATGGGCCAGGGACTTCAAAAATCGTTTTATTACATGGAAAAATAATTCATAATACAGTCATTCAGGAGAAATTCTGCAGCCACAAAATATAGCCCTCCTTTGTTTTCCAGTTTCTGTAACAGAAAAGTAAAGTATTCCTTCAATTTGTCTTAAAGAAATATTAAATGCCTACTATGTGTCAATTATTTTACCAGATATTACAATGGAAAATGTGATCTATTTATCCTCAAGGGGATTGTAGTTTGAGAAGGATGAGAAGAAAGATGTAAACCAATAAATATAATAAAGTGTTACAGGAACAGAGTATTTATAGGGTACAGGGGATGAACAAAAGACAACAATATGAGTGAATATATAGGTGCTTAATGTACATTGTTTCATCTTAATACACACAACAGCCCTGTAAATCAGATATTTCCATCTTCACTATACAAATGAGGAAATTAAGGCCCAGGAAAGTTAAAGGACTTAAAAACGATTAGAAAAACTAATAAGTAACATGATAGAAAGTCAAAGCAAGGTCCCCTGATTGCAAAACTGTGTTTATTGAAATCTGTCATGTAGACCCTCAAACGCTCACTACACTTATCCTGTTAGTCAAGCTAATGATACAGTGGCAAGGAAAGTGTGGCTCCGGGAGCATCAGTCATTCTGTGAGCTCATCAGTCTGCATTATCTATTGATTATTAATATATTCTCAATACAACTCTTCCTCTTCAAATTTAGATCTATCCTAATACACTGTCAGATTACAATAGCTATTAGGAATGTGCAATTGCTCCTGAGAATCCTTGTTAAACATAGGATTTTAAAGCCCTTATTTTTATCTTACAATGTTAAACCTTGTGGCAAACTGAATCATTGTTTACAATTCTTTTGCCTCCCCTTCTTTACACCTTATATATCTGCAACCCTTACCACTTGCTCTTTTAATTCCAACTACCAAAATGGGCAGAGTTTAGTGCCCGATCCCATCAACATTGGGTTTGACCATTGTCTTGCTTTGAACAACGGAATAAGAGTAAAAGCAACTATATACAGTTCCACCGAGGCTGACGGTGCAATGCCTGTTTCTCCTTGTGCATGCTCTCCATGTGTATTTTATGTTTTCATGCATATTAATGACTGCTATTCAAAAAAGTTCCTCTGTAACTGCGTATCTTCAGCCTGAGCCCTACAATAAACATAGGTTGGAACACATCAGAGGCAAATCCACACCAACAAGCCTAGCTCAGCTTACATCAGCTGATCTCCAACTGTCCCGCAAAAGCATGGGAAATAAATACTTATGGTATATGCCACAGAGATTTTTATGGTTGCCGTTTATGCCACAATAGCTAACAGAGACAAGCCTCATTCTCTTCCTCGTGGGGAATTTAGAATATAAGCACTCCAGATTGATTTATCCAGTTTGTAACATGAAACTTCAATGGATAATATGGTCAGCCTATTTGATCTCTAAGTAACAAGAAAATCATGATTACGGAGAATTAAGACCTGCAGCCATTACTTCCATTATAAAGTAAAAGTAATGTGTCCTTGAATGTATCAAACTTAATAGGTCAAAATTTGGACATTTTGTTTCCACCTCTGAATTTCATTCCTCTTTCAGTTTCCCAGCACAGTAAATGCCACCTCGGTCCAGCTAGAAACCCAGGAAGTCATCCTGAACTCTTTCCACTTCCTTGCTCGCCACATCCAATCCATCAGCAGCTTTTCCAAAGATTTTCTAGGATTCATTCACTTCTCTCTTCGGCCCCTCTACAGTTTCCTAACGCTTGCAAGCACATCAATCTCTTCTGCTCATCAAAACACACCATAAAGAGATTAGCAAAGACAAACCACAAAAAGCAAAAAATAAAAGCTAAAAGGATTTGCTGCCTGCCAAAAATTGTTATACGGTTAGAACAGCGCTGTCCAATAGAAATAATGCAAAACACATATGTAATTCTACATTTTCTAATAATCACATTTAAAAATGTTAACACAATTATTTAAAATACTTTTAATAATATACTGTTACTTAAGCCAATGTATCAGAATTTCATCAACAGTAAATAAATATAAAAATTAATTATGAGAACTTTATACTTTTTCATACTGTCTTCTTCAAAATTTAGTTTTTGTGTTACTTTTACAAAACATCTCAATCTAGACTAGTTAGATTTCAAGTGAGTATATGATCACTTATGAATCAATGAGAAAAAGACAAACCATCCAAAGAACAGTGAGAAAAAGACGTGAACAAAAATGAGTACATTCTGCCTTCGTTTTTCTCGTGTTTGCAGTCATAGTACATTTAAAGTGCTTTTTCTGTGATCAGACTGAGACACTGTGGAGACAGCAGGGAGAGTTTTCTTCCTCTCTTGAAGGAATAAAAATGAATGCAAATCTTAATTATTCATAGTCATGATTTTATTTGTTACTTAGAGATTAACCAGACTGGCCGCATTATCCACTAAAGTTTCATGTTTAATTCTATTATACTTTAATGGCGATCGATGTTTGTAAAATTTTAATGACCCAAGGTACTTTTGAGTCTGATAGCCAATTCATTCCTCTTTGGAAAAATAGTGCTTCTATATCACAGAATCTTCACTATCAGCATGGCAGCAACCCAAAAATTGGTGGACAAAAGGGAAAAAATCAAATTTACTTATTTTCTGTAGTATACCAATGTACTTATTTTCTAAACTCATAAGATATAAGAAACTAAGCAACGAAATTGAACTTCTAGTTCATTGCAGACAGCATCCTTGATAAAGGATTTTTTTTTAATCTCTTAAAAACATTCACCTTGCTAAGTCCATTGTTTCAAATATGCCTGAGAGTTTTGTCCTTTCAAAAGAACAATTATGGCAGTAATTTTTCTGTGCTGTTCATGAGCATGCTGAAAAGGTTATTCATTTCACAAATGAGACTATTAGACTTCCTGGTGTTTTTTGTTCAAAGAATTCCTGATAAGCTTCCTCAGAGAAATAAGAGTATAAAGGAAATAATTACTGAGCCTCAAGAAATAAATTTTTGACAGTCTGAGGTGGGAAACTGACTCATTCGGAAGGGGGAGGGAGTTAAATATTTGAGCCCCTCCAAGGCTGATGGCTCATTAATAGCAAGGAAAAGGGGCTCTGAGAGATCACGTGAAGTCCTGCCACTCACGTGTCCCATGATCCTGATATAAGAGCTGGCATGGATTTTCTCAAAATAGGGAGTAAAGTCAAATAAATAAAAGCCATAACATAACCTGAAGATATGGTAAAACAACACAAATGACTGCAATGTTAAAAACAACAGCAACAAACACAGAACTAAGAGGAGTAAGACCACTGATGTGGGTTGGAGGTTTGTGACCCCGCAAGCCTCACGTTGAAATGAAATCCCCAGTGCTGGAGGTGGGGCCTGGTGAGAGGTGTTTGCATCATGGGGGTGGATCCCTCATGAGCGGCTTGGTGCCATCCTCTCAGGGTAATGAGTGAGTTCTCACTCTCTGAGTTCAGGTGAGATATGGTTGTTTGTAAAAGCCTGGGACCTCCTCCCTGCCTCTTGCTCCCTCTCTTGCCATGTGGTACACTGGCTTCCCACTTCACCTTACTCCATGACTGTAAGCTTCCTGAGGCTCTCACCAGAAGCCAAGCAGATGTTGTTGCCAAGCTTGGACAACCTGTAGAACTGTGAGCAAATTAACTCTGCTTTCTGAGTTATTCGGCGTCGAATATTATTCGAGTTATTCGGCCTCAAATAATATTCAGCCTCGAATATTATTCGAATATTAATTGAGGCCGAATATTATATCTGCTTATACGGCCTCGAATATTATTTTAAAGCAAGGCAAATGGACTAATACCTTCACTATATTAAGAAATTCAATAATTACTTTATAACACTTGGGAGGGTCCAACTCCACCAACATGAACAACCAAGGAAGCAGAAATGGCATGGGGGCCAAGTCATGATGACCACACAGCAAGTCCGTGAGTGATGTTAATATGGGAGTAACCACTATGTCCAAGTCACTCCCAGCCCCTAGTGTGAGCATCAAGGTGGATACTAAAATGAAAACCAATCGAGGTTGCATCCTGTCTCAAGGGTTAGATGATGTTTGGCACCAGACGCTGGAGAACTCTGGGTGAACCATCCAGAATTTTCTGCCAAGGGAAGGGAAGTTGTTTAGTGATCTGGGAGCCTAGAGAATGCACTCTGTGGGAGGAGAGGGAGACAATGACTGTGTTTCTTTCATTGGAGCCCTCATCCCCACCCTACAGCAGCCTAGAGACTATCCTGCTTTCACTTGCTCTGAGCATTGCAAAAGTTTTCATAGTTTCAAGAAGCTTACTTTCTCTTCAGTACTTTTTAAAACCTACTTACCGAATTTATGGCCTACTTGTTTCATGTTGTATATGATTTATAATGTGAAAAATCCCAACTGGTCTACTTTATGACCAGGAAGATGGTCCTACTGAGCTTTGGAATTGCTGTGTCTTTTCTTTGAGCTATAATATATAGCTCAGGTATTTTGGGGATATTGCATCCAAATCCAAAATGTGAGGTGAAAGGAAAAAAAACAACAAGCACATTACTTGAAATTGAGTCTCAGAAAAATGTTTCTCGAATTTTATTTCCTATTTCTCAATTTTCCTTTAGGCAATTAAAAAGCAAAACATCACTTCAGAAGATATACATTTAAACTACGTTGTAAGGAGCATGTAATTTGAATTTAAATCCCCTAAATTATCTGTCCATTAGCAAAAAACAGAGTTTGCACTCCAAAAACTATTTTGTTTAATTGAAAGTGCTCAAAGGCAACCCTTCATAAATATTCAAATTCAGTGACTTGAATTAATTTATAAACCTCCATTTAACTATTCTGTCCCGGGATGCACTTGAAAGTAACAAAGCTAATAAGTAAAGGTAATAGACTATTCTCCACCTGGATTAATGTAGATTAATAAATTAATCCACCTTGATTAATATAGAAAGTCTATCTTAGAAATTTAAGCAAAATGCCTTATTACTTTTCTTCTTGGTAGCAAGGATATTTTAAATTATATCCTATATAGTATCCTATTATGTTGGTGTTTCCCCCTCAATTTTCTATTTTGAGAAATTCTAAATTTATATGAAAGTTGTAAGAATAAAGACAATTAATATCTGTATACCAATTATCCATATTCATCAATTATTAACATTTTACTGCATCTTTCTCCTTTCTCTTTTGTGACTTAAGAGTAAGTTTATATCTTGACAATTTCACTTCTGAATACTTCAGCCTTTATTTCAAAAGAACAAGAATATTTTCCGGCATAAACATAATTCAGTTAGTCAATAAAATTAACATTGGTACAATTCCATCATTTAATATTTACCCTATATTCAAATTTTCCTTATTTTCCAATAATGTCCTTTATAACTTTGAAAAAAAAAAACAGTGGGGTAAAGAATCATGCACTGAATGTAGTTGCTATATCCTCACCTATTTTATTCGAGACAAGTTCACTTGCTTTTAATTTTTATTCTTTGTTTTCTAAACAATCCTGAGAGGAAATTGCAGAGATTAACCAGAAATATCTCAGCATTTATCTCTAGAGAGCAAAGTTCTCCCCTTACTGACGCAGTGTGCTTTAAAAAATTTGTGTGTGGGTTTTTGTTTTACTATACTGATTATAAAAACGTATTGCTTCTTTTCATAAAAAATTGAGAAAAGAGAATAGGAGAAGAGAGGGAAGGTCATTAACATCACCTAGCGAGAAATTGTGACTGTATTTCTACATTTCATTTTAGTCTTTTCTTTCTGTCTGCTTATTTGTTGATTTCACATCAGTTATATACAAGGAATATAACTGAAAAAGTTAAATAACATGCCTCAACTTCCACTTAACAGCATCTCTCAAGTCAAAACACAACACAAATACTGCTAGACCAGTAAGACCAAAAGATCCAGGTCAATGAGTCCAAAAATCAATATCAAGATTCCCCGGAACCCAAAAGGTTGCCTAGAATCGTCGCAGTAAATTGACACACAAAATCTTTCCATTATATTATTCTTCAGAGTTTCAAGGCAACTCTTGGTGGATAAAATTGTAACTTCAGCCAGACTAATCTGAATTCCAGAATTTTCCACTATGGCATTTAATAGAAGACATTGAAATGGCAAGGGAGCCTGAGATGGGGTGAGCATCAGAAGGGAATTTTCTCAACTGTGTCATGGCAGATTAGCTGAATTCCTCTCTAAGTGCCTAGAGGACATTACCAAGGTAAGAGGAGAGTTTTAAAATGAACTTGAGGGCAATAAAGGGCATCAGATGATAAAAAATGAGTTGATGTAGTTTTGGCACACATTCAAAACCTTCAGCATTTCACTAGATTTTTTTTCATTATCATTGAGAATGCACTTTATATTTCCCAAAGGGAAAGTGTCCTCAAACAGAACCATTCAGAACACATTTCAAAGGAAATGAGGATATCATGTTACATGTATATTGACCTGAAAAGGCACTGCAGAGACTGGCAGAACTACCTGATTAAATAAAGAGTCTAGAGGTTTTTGATATTTCTCTCAGCCAAAACTCTATGGGAAGCCAGACGCAGACATCTGAGATTAGAATATTGCTCCAATGTGTAAGTTTATTACCAACTGGTATGAGTTTTATAGACATGCTTGATAAAAGTCTGACAATTTTTTTAAATGACTAGACTTTTCTGAAAAAGCAAGAAAGGAAAAGTTTAACAGTCCTTATGGTGTCTTATAACAGCAAAGACAAAATATAAAATGAATATAATTTATTAACTTAGAGTCATGAGCCTTCCAAACTGTGGAAACAGGACCGCGCTTTGAAATTCTCCAGAATGGTTTTACATGACTACCCTTTTGATGGGTGTTGAAAGGAACAATTCATTATTATATGCATATATAATAAAAAAGATTAATTAAAGTAACAAATAAGAAACAAGAACTGCTTGTTCTTTGGGAGAGTTATTATTTTTCCTTTTTTTGTAAATATTATGCTCAAGATCAAGTTTATGCTTTTATGATACCATTAACTGTAATTGATAGTCTCCATTTTTCCTGTTTTGTTTATTTAAAAAAGAAAACAGCCATTTGTTAAAATTAAGTTTGGGTTGTACTAACAGCTCATGTGAAAATTATAAGCCATGCTTTTTATATTGTTTTACTTAAAAAAATCAATTTGTAGCATAATAATTTAATTGGTTAATTTTAAATGCAAATGTAGCAGTTGTTACTATAAAGTAGCATAAAAGCCAGAGCACATTTCAAGAAGTAACTTTAAAACTTCAAAAGTGCATAAAACTCTTCCATATGAGTGTAATAACATCATAAATTAAAATTTCATCAAAAGATATATATATACACATATATTCATAGTCATTTTTACATATGTGTATATAGATGTAGTACAAATTCAGAGTCTTTTCTGATTATCAATATCAGGAAATAATAAAGAAATAAATATATTCTTAGTATGAATTGTTATCCCAGGCCCCCCACTACACACACAACTGCTAAAATACTACAGATCTGCTGTGTGAATGATGATAGAAAATAAGTGTGCATGTTATCTTTTCTAATAAGATACCTCCTTCACTTTACATAAAGGACTTTGTCAGGCTATTTTCAAATTATTCCCAATTTTTAAAAAATGAAATGTTTTTCTGAACTCTGGACTTTTCATGTTCAGTGTTGATCAGACAATTAGGCCTTTTGAAATGACACTTACAGGAACTTGTATCTTCTAAAAGGACAAATTACTACTTAAAAAGAGAATATGCAACAGTTAGTACTCCCAGATGTTCATTGTTAAATTCATGGCAAAGGCATGAACTCTGAAACTTCTATGTTTTGAGCTGCAAAAGGTATCATAGGGGCCCAGCGCAGTGGCTCATGCCGGTAATCCCAGCACTTTGTGAGGCCAAGGTGGGCAGATCATGAGGTGAGAAGATCGAGACCATCCTGGCCAACATGGTGAAACCCCGTCTGTACTGAAAATATGAAAAGTAGCCAGGCGTGGTGGCACACGCCTATAGTTCCAGCAACTCAGGTGGCTGAGGCAGGAGAATCGCTTGAACCAGGGTGGCGGAGGCTGCACTGAGCTGAGATCATGCCACTGCACTCTAGCCTGGGCGACAGAGCAAGACTCTGTCTCAAAAAAAAAAAAAAAAATTATAGGAAGTTGATACTAAGAGATTCCAAAAGTAGTCTTCATGCTATACAACACTGAAGACATGTAAGAGTTGGAATTATGAAAATATTAATATATGTATCTTGTATTTAACACAATAGTCATGAGTGACATAAAATGTGATAGTAAGTAGTGGTGATGGTGCGACATTAGTTAAAGCAAGGCTAGGAATGAAATACCCTAATTCTAACCCCATTAGTAAGTGACTACCCCTGTTCTATTAGTGAAAAAAAAAAAATCTTCAAAAACAGCATCTAAACCCCAGCCACTTGTACCCACCACCCAGTGTCAACAACAGAAATTATCACTGTGAGTATAAATGTTCTTTGGATTCAACTATTTCTCAACAAACAGCTCTGTGATTCTCCCAAGCATCTTCAGGGACTGAAACGGTGCTGAACTCAAAGTCAGAAACAATGGGTTCAAGTCCAGTTAATGCCACTTCTCAGTACCTTGAGGTTTTTTTCTGGCAGGGTGGTTGCCTATGTGTGTTTTGAATGGTCAAACACTCCCAACACTCCACACCAACTCAGGAAGTCCACAGAGTCTGAGAAAAGGATTCCTCTTCTTGGTACTTACTTGCTATGGACTGAACGTTTGTCTGCCTCAGAATTAATATGTTGAGGTTCTAATCCTCAACATGATAGTATTTGGAGGTGGAGTCTTTGGGAGGTAATTAGGTCATGAGAATGGAGCCCTTATGAACAGGATTAGTTCTCTTATTAGAAGAAACAAAAAGAAATTCTCTCTTTCTCTCTCTGTACCTTGTGAAGACACAGGGAGAAGGTAGCCATCTTTAAACCAAGACAAGGGCCCTCCTCAAGAACTCCACCATGCTGACACACCTTACTCAGACTTCCATCTTCCAGAACTGTGAGAAATATATGTCGGTTGTTTAATCCACCCAGTCTGTGATATTCTGTGATAGCAGCCTGAATCGACTAAACCATTACTCAATTCTCAAATCCTTGTGATTTTGGTATGAAATTTGTTTCTTTAATGTGAGAAACATTCTGTTACATCTTCTTGTTTCTATCTCACTCCACTCTCATCACTTTTACTTCTTCCTTGCCTCAATCCCTACCCAAATCTATCATTAATTCTCTATACACTCATACTCTTGTTTGGTTGTTTGATAAATTCTCCTCTTCTTTTATGAAAATTCAATCTGAGGTCCCATATCTTAATACTCTTTGGAAATTTAGAATAATTGAGTTTTAACATTTTTCCCTTTATTTTTGAGATTCAGTGGTCATTTTTCCTCACACAGTCATTTCATCTTTACTGGCATGCGGGAAACTAATATTTCTACCCAGTTAGCATTGTGCACCACCAGCATTGACTCTTCCAAAACACACTAGTTCCCATTGCCTTTGGGCAAACAACATGCTTCATACGCAGAAGGAAGAAGTACAATCTTGCAAGTATGAAGAATTCAGAGTCCCTGAAATCTGACCAAATCTTCCTTGCATTTTTCAAGCTTTACCAAGAATAACTGGAGCTTGCTGTGAGAATTTTTGATGTCTTTGAATTATTTCTCTTCTTTCAATAAAGACTGATTCAGTTACTCATTTACAGAACTTTTATTTTCATTTCTAAATATGCTATAGTGGAATTCCAAATAAAGAATTCAGCCAGAGTCCATAAAATAACTGATATCCTCCCTTCCCTACAGTGGAAAAAATATTGAGAAAAAGAAAATGTAATTCAGCCTCAAATGTATCCTATATCCCACCCCATAAGAAAACTCTAAGTATGACCTTACAATCAAGGGGCATTAAAAAGTGGCCTGTAGCAAAGACACTGTTCCAACTAGTGTCATCATGCTTGTTAGTTTATTTGGTCTTGTGATAAGCAAATATATTTTGTTCTCCCTGTATTTTTCCAGGCACCAAGCTAAGCACTTCTGTCTACATTATCTCATTTAATATTTATAATAACTTCAGGTGGCATTTCCATTTTTACAGATGAGCCTACCAGGGCTAAGAGAGCAGACCCCTGATATAAAGTTCCACATCTACTAGTCGCTTAACTGAATTTGACTCTGGTTATCTGATTTCTGGTGCAGTCAGCATTCTCTCATTCTCCTATACTCCATCAGTTCATTCTCTTGTGGTACCGCAATTTGTATAGTGACTCCTTCATGTCTGAGTCACCTTCTACTGTCCACATAGGAGATGCTTATTAAATGTTTGCTAAATAGACCAGCTCTAGGTAACACAGCAATGAATAAGGAAAAACCCTAATCTCATGGAATTTACACACAGCAAGAGGAGACATGAAGTTTATGAACACATAATTATACAGTAGAAGGTACAAAGCCAGATAAAGTGAGAGAGGGACAGAGCGGAGCTATATTGTGTGTGTGAATAGGGTGTTCAGAGAAAGCTCTCTCGAGTAGTAGCATTTAAGCAGAGGCCTGAGTGAAGTGAAGAAATGATCCATTCTGACCTCTGGGGAAGAACATTCCAGGCAGAAGACGCGGCAAGTGCCAAGGCCCAGGGGCAGGAATGTGTTTGATGTATTTGAGGGAAAGTGAGGCTACCTAGTGGTTGGAGCACCACGAGGAACGCAAAGAGTTGCTGGAGAAGACATCAGAAACAAGACTGGTTGGCAGATCAGGAAGGACGCAGTAGGCAAGGTGAGAATTTTACAGTTTATTCTGAGTGAGACGAGAAGCTGCTGAAGGGAGTGACAGTCTCACTTCAACCAGATCCCTCTGATCACATGGACTCCTCTGAAGGGCAGGAGTGGTGGACTCTTTGGTTGGAGCATAGAACCTTCAACCAAAACCCAGAGTAGCAGCAGCTCTGCCTAGAAGCTGGGGCTGGTGGTGGTGGTGGTGACCATTCCTATTAGAGCCAATAAGAGGATTTGGTGGGTCATTTTGGCTACTTGTTAATTCAGAAAACAGTGATTTTTCTCCAGTAGATGAGGAAAGGGTGGTTGATGTTTTGAGTGGACACAATTAAGCTGAAAGAAGGGAGAGCCCACTGTGTCAGCACAGCCAAGGGTGGGCGGCAGAGGCGGGGCAGTGTCCAAGTTAAATAGATATGAAGCCAGGCTTAAGGGGGTGGTCAAGCCAGGCTTATTGAAAACAGACTTAATCCATTGCACATTTTAATTAATAATTGGACTTCTTAGTTGATAAACTTGATAACTCATGGCTGAAAAAATAATATCACTTTTGGAGGCTAGGGAGAAAATATCACCAAATCCTTTGACTTTAAAATGACTGAGGGCAAAATGGGAAAGTTTTATCATTGAAAGAATCCTCCAACCACTGCAAGTGATTTTATTTTTAATGCATAGAATCAGGGCCTTCCTTCCCAAGTAATTACCTAAATAGACATAAATGTGTTTCAAAATTGTCCCATTTTCCAGACACCATTATTCTGAGCATGCTTCTGATGTCCTGAAGCCCAGAGTACAATTATCTTTGATAGTGAGGACAGTTTTTCAGATAGGTTTCCTTTGAACAAGAGAAGGAGTTTTCCCTAGGTTTCCATTTCAAGAAAATTAAATTGAATTGGATTTTCAGGTACCATTAATTGATGTAACAGAGAGAACAGAAACCTGATGATTTGGCTCAAGGCCTTAAAAAAAAAAAAAAAAGAAAGAAAAGAAAAAAGACTTTAGTGAGAATAGCCTCCAGGCCCAAAATGTCAGACTTCTTACTGGTTCAGCAGCTATACCTGCAGTTAAGAAAACAAAAGGAAACGATAGGGTTGATCATTTCCCTGGAGACTGAGTATTTTTAGCTGCAGTTTCTATATTTCATTTTTCAGAAGTGCCAGAGATAGATTATTTATAGCAAGTGGATTTAAGAGATAGAAATATTGAACAATCTAGACGAAACTTTTAAGTACATATAATTTTTTCCAGTCTACATTTCAGTACCTAGTATTTCTAATGATTACATGGAGAAATTTCCATTTGACACTATTATAAGCCTTTTAGGCTAACTGGATAGTTCAAAGGTTCTTAAAGAGAGCAACAACGGGCCGGGCGCGGTGGCTCAAGCCTGTAATCCCAGCACTTTGGGAGGCCGAGACAGGCGGATCACGAAGTCAGGAGATCGAGACCATCCTGGCTAACACGGTGAAACCCCGTCTCTACTAAAAAATACAAAAAACTAGCCGGGCGTGGTGGCAGGTGCCTGTAGTCCCAGCTACTCGGGAGGCTGAGGCAGGAGAATGGCGTAAACCCGGGAGGCGGAGCTTGCAGTGAGCTGAGATCCGGCCACTGCACCCCAGCCTGGGCAACAGAGCGAGACTCCGTCTCAAAAAAAAAAAAAAAAAAAAAGAGCAACAATGTATTCAGTCAACAATGAGATTTTCTATACTGAAAAAAATGGGAATGTTGTTAATTTTATTTTTTAAAGTGTGCATTAAGATGCATATGTGTATTTAGAAAAATTTTTATAATTTAGTAAGAACTTTTGTCTGGAGGGATATTACATACTGGCCTGAAAGTCCAAAAATGAAGAGAAGAAGAGATAACGGTAGAACCAACTGGTAAGCATGGATTCTCAGCAGGAGATGGCACTGCTCCCACGGGAGTAAAAATTCATTCTTACAGGTCAAGAAAATTTCAGGTATTACAATGGTTTATTCCCCCTTTCAGTAAGCAGAATAATGCTTTTCCAGGGCCTCACCCTACCAAAGTAGTCCATTCTTCTCTCCCTAGAACCTCTGACCTTATTATGGTAGGTGAGAAAAAGGAATTAAGATTGCAGGTGCCATTAAGTTTGCTAATGAACTGACCTGGAAAGGAGAGGGGAGATTAGGCTGGATTACCAGGTGATACAGTTTCACCGTGTCTCCACCCAAATCTCATCTTGAATTGTAGCTCCCATAATTCCCATGTGTTGTGTGAGGGAGCCAGTGGGAGATAATTGAATCATGGCGGCGGTTTCCCCCATAATGTTCTTGTAGTAGTGAATAAGTCTCATGAGAGCTGATGATTTTACAGGGGAGGGGGGTTTCTCTTTTGCTTGGCTCTCATTCTCTCTTGTCTGCTTCCATGTAAGACATGCCTTTCACCTTTCACCATGATTGTGAGGTCTCTCCAGTCATTTTGAACTGTGAGTCCATTATAACTCTTTTACTTTATAAATTACTCAGTCTCAGGTATGTCTTTATCAACAGCATGAAAATGGCCTAATACACCAGGTGTGCCGAATGTAACCACAAAAGTCCTTAAAAGTGGAAGATGAAGATGGACTAAAAAGGCACAAAGAGATCCCCACATTTGCTTTGAGGGTGAAGGAAGGCGATCACAAGCAAAGTTATATGGGTGGCCCCGGAAGCTGGACACAGTTTCGCCTCTAGATTTCCGGAAAGAAATGCAACCCTGGTGATCCCCTCACTCCAGCACAATGAGACCTGTGTCAGACAGATATCCCTGTACAACTGTAAGATGACACATGTGTGTTGCTGCTGCATAGTTTGTAGGAATTTATTATAGCAGAAATGGTGAGACAATTAATATACCCTCCCAAAGGTCATAGAATACAAACAGTGTAGCTGTACCATTAAAATGTCATTGGTGGGCAATTAGGAAAAACATGTCTAAAAAGGCTCCTTGGGGGGCAATAACGAAAAGAAATTGAGTAATATTGCACTAGAAGATGACAAGCAGGCTATTTGACTCCAGAATTTCATAAAATGGGGGCATTTTATGGCATTAGTGTTTGGATGAGTCAATTTTACATAGCACCAAAAGCTGTTGCCCTAATCTGGAGCAGATCAGAAAATTAGCAAAAATAGAGTTATTCTTAAAAGTGAATAACTAAGAAAGTATTCCACAGGAAAAAGACTTAGGAAACTCTAACAGAAACAATATAGTTGATATGAAATGAAATCTAAAAATCACAGATACAGAAGAACGCTTCTCTAACTACATGTGTATAGTTGCCTGGAAGAAAAAGTTGGAAGGTTGATAGGTCAAATGCTAAAAGTGAGTTCACTGGATGGTCATTCTATTTCTATTTATTGTTGTTGTTATTATTGTTGTTTGTTTAAGACTTTCCTATAAGAAATATATATATGATATTATAGGAGGCTTTTACTATATGCCAAGTTTGTAACTGGATGGGAACCAAAATTTCATAATAAACAGTTTTCTCAAAATCCAGTTTGGGTTGAGTCTTAATCTTAAAATGAAGAACTGGAATTATAAAATAAGTTTATTTCATTTTATGTAGTTATTACTAAATTTATGTTACAGATGTAACTATGTTGTTAGAGCTATGTTTTTAGAGAGTAGAGAATTGAGAAATTTAAAGTAGTGGCAATTTTGGTCTTCTTCTTTCTCAAATTTACATAATTACTTGATTATATACTTCATGTTTGATTTCTGCAGCATAATTATAGAGAAGATCATATTTGAAGGTTGCATCACTTTTCCTAGGGGTTTTGCCTAATCCTTGAATAATCTAATTATTCACTTTTGAAGTAGCTGTTGTGTTGTCATCATTGTGTATTTTTTCCCCTTAGTTTAATTGGTGAATGGTGCCAACTTCTCATTTGTCAATGATTTGGCTTGTAATCGAAACAGTGCACCAACCTTTCTTTCCATCAAATTCTTAAGTCCTGTATTTTTTTCCACAAGATTTTCAGTTTCATTTTGCAATCTATGTGCATTGAATAACTAGATATTTAAGAGGTTAGGCATGGAAGAATGTCTGAGTGAGTGCTAATTTTATCATTGTTTTGCTCATTAGTTAATACTACTGATGACTTGTTTTCCCACACAACTTTAAGTTGGCAAGAACTTAGATAATTTGATCACATTGTACATAAACAATTTTATCATATTTTATCACACACATATACAAAGACACATACACTCACACACGCACTCTGTATCTTTCAAAGATTTGGGTTTAAAATTTGAGAAATCTGGCCAACTTTGTGGCTCATGCCTGCAATTCCAGCACTTTGGGAGGCCGAGGTGTGAAGATCACTCGAGATCAGGAGTTCGAGACCAGCCTGGTCAACATGGTAAGACCCCATCTCTACTAAAAATACAAAAATTAGCTGGGTGTGGTGGTGCATGCCTATAGTCCCAGCTACTAGGGAGCCTGAGGCAGGAGGATCGCTTCAACCCAGGAGGCAGAGGTTGCTGTGAACCAAGATCATGCCACTGCATTCCAGCCTTGGTGACAAACTGAGACTCTGTCTCAAAAAAAGAAAAAATAAAATAAAATAAAATTTAAGGAATCTGCTGCCATTGCTTTCACGGAAGAACTCAGTGCAGTTTTGCCATGTCACTTGTGGCACAAAACACAGAGCTCAGGGGCTTTTCATAAAAATGCTTTAAGTACGTTATACTAGTGGATTTAACAAAATGAAATTTAAAGTTGAGAGAACAAATGCATGATAGTTTCAGCATAGTTTGCCTACATATGTATATATCTTGATGGATAAGAAACCAAATATACATCTATGGCACCAACACACAGGCATTTGTCCAGCCAGCAGGGACCGCTCTGACCTAGGTTCTGGAGGCACAAAGAACTTATAGGGCAGTGGGTCAATGAAATAGTCTATCTCTACTAGCGGAGCATTCTCAACATCCTTGTTAGTCAATTCTGTTTTTGAACAGCCTCAGAAAACACGTGTCTTCCCTAAAGCATTGAGGGTTTCAAAAGCAATGTCCAGCTCCCCAACACATACACATATATCGTCTCTTCCTGTAAGACATGTGCCCCTGGCCATTGACCATCTTGCAGCTGTCTTCATTCCCTTCTCCCCCAGTGGGATATCACTGCTGAAATTCTCAAGAGGTCCTCATCCAGGCCCTGTGTGAATAGTCTCAAAGCAAAGAATGTTGGAACTGAAAATTTCATATTGTTCACTAGGCCACAGGTTATCATTTTATAAATAAAGAAACAAACTTCCAGTGCATTTCAGAGCTGTATATTGGCCCTACCAGAGGTACCATTAACAGTAGACCTTGTCAGGCGTAAATGCTTCCATAGAAAATTCCTCAGAGAAAGCATACTGTGAAAATGTTATCATTCTGTGCTCCTCTTAATCCAGACATGACAAGATCCCTGCAGCTAGGTACTCACAACAGCTCTATGAAGGCGGAGAGCCCTGGAGGATGACTTTCAGAAGAAAAGGTTGAGGGGCTTCTGAAGACCTCACATTGACTCGGCCTTCTCTGTAGGCCCTCAGATATGTCCCAGAGTGACCAGGTAAACAAAAGGTTATGGGAAAGTTGAACACTGTTGACTTAAGCAAGTAGGACTGACTCTCCTTGACTGAGTTCTTCCACACAGAAGGTCACAGTGGGCCACAAGCTTTGGTCAGAACCACAAATTCCATCAGGACATATGCTGACTTAGACATCCACTTCTCTCATACCCAGGACTCCCTGATCTGTGGTATCCATTCTGAATGAAGTGCCACAACCTCACACGCCACTTATCCCAACCATACCTCCTGCACCCCTTTCTACTCCAGGTGACAGTGGCTCAACCCCTCCAAAAATTCGGAATAAAGTACCACAATCTCACACACAGTTATAGCAACCACACTTCCTATGCCTTCTGGGAGCAAGGGACTGTGGCTCAACCACATCAAAATGCCTCCCTCTCCCATTCATATTCATATTCACATTCTCTGACTTGTCCTATGATGCTTTTCATCATCACTTTACCCTGTTCTCTTAGCTTTGGGGAAAAAATTTTTAGATAGATGGATAAATAGGTAGATAAATGTGGGGATGTAGATATGGTCACCTCAACTTGGCTTGAAGCTTCTGAAGCTTGAATATCACATTCTTGTTTCTTTTATGTTCTCCTTCCCCAGTTTTCTCCATTCTGTTTCGTACCCTCTCCCTCACCTTCTTTGAACCACTGTGATCAGCTCTGGCCCTGTATAGACACTCTGGTGTGTTTTCCAGTCCCATTCTTGCTGACAGTGCCTTAGACCCATTGCTTAAAGTCCATGCCTGCCTGGATGCAGGTTCCCTATAACTCAAAATCTCTGCTTAGGTTCAGGCATCCTTGCTCCTTGTTCTTGGATTTCACGACATGCTGGTCTTTCCTGGCTACTCCTCTGTTGTCTGAGCCCATTAGATTAACTTCCTGGTCCACCAATGACATGAAGCACGCAGCCAAGGGACAACGGTACATCAGGTCCTGACTAGCCAGCCTGCACCCCCAGACCAAGCTGATGGCCACTGGGATGATGTTTCAGAATGACGGTCAGAGTGAAATAGAGGGCTTCACTAGCTGTAATGCCCTTATTGACTTCCCTTACCTAGCCATGCTCTATTTCTAGAGACTGGAGATCATTTTCCTTTAGAATATTTTGGACCTTGGATATCAGATATGATTTCTCTCATAGAGGATCACTTTTTGGTTTGTATCTTCCTGAACTTAAAAGTCTCTATTCCATAAAGCGTAATAAAAAATATAGAAATTTCCCCTGTCTGTTCCTAAAGGTCTTTTTAAACCTATCTGAAATCTGTCACCTACCTGCGCGCGCGCGCACACACACACACTTCACTTCCACTTTTACTAACCAAACACTATTACCAATAGTTCCTGAAACTGGAGTCTAGAAACATCTGTCTTCTCTTTAGCCTCAGGAGTGACTTTCACCTTGTTCCCCTGAATCTAGGGCTTCCTCCACAATAGACAGCAAGATAAGTAGCAGAGAACTGTATGGTTTTCAGTATCTGGGCCAAGCGCTTTGCATATGTTATCTCATTTAATGCACACAATCCTCTAAGACGGAGGTGGTGTCATGTCTATCTGATGAGGTAGAATATGGAAGCTCAGAGAGCTGGGGTAGCATACCCGAGGTCACACAGCCAGTGAGTCACACATCGGAGATTCAGCTATACCTGAACCCACTGAGCTGAGCTCCTAGTTAATCCCCCAAATCAGAACCCTTTTGTGGGGTAAGCTCACCTTTCCTCAAAAAATGCAACAAAGAAGAAAACCCCATATTCAAGATGAGGCCACCATTGACAAAATGAATTTGGAGAGTGACTGAATAAAATATCCTCCAATGTACTATGCAGCCATGAAAAAAAATGAGATCATGTCCTTTGCAGCAACAACGATGCAGCTGGAGGCCATTATCCTCAGCAAATTAACACAGGAATAGAAAACCAAATACCACACATTTTCACTTATAAGTGGGAGCTAAATATTAAATGCCCGTGGACACAAAGAGAGGAACAACAGACACCAGGGCCTACCTGAGGGTGGAGGGTGAGAGGAGGATAAGGATCGAAAAACTACCTATCAGATATTATGCTCACTATCTGAGTGATGAAATAATGCGTACACCAAACCCCAGCGATGTGCAATTTACCCATGTAAGAGACCTGCACATGTACTCCCTGAGTCTGAAAGCTGAAAGAAAAAAATAAGATGATAAAATAATCCGGAGTCTATCTTCTAAATAAATACATATTCTCCAATGTAAACAACAGGCTTGGCAATCATTAGACTGAGTATTCATTCGGAGAAAGATCATGTCATTAGTCAGGTGTGGTGGTGTGTGCCTGTAATCCTAGCTACTCAGGAGGCTGAGGTAGGAGAATCACTTGACCCCAGTAGGCCGATATTGCGGTAAGCCGAGATCATGCCACTGCACTCAAGCCTGGGTGAAAGAGAGAGACTCTGTCTCAAAAAAATAAAAAAATAAAAAATAAATCATGTCATATTCTTCTCACTGTAGTACTTGAAAGAAGCTCTTATCTCCCTGTGTCCCTGTTTTATGTCACAGAGTCGGCCACTCCTTGTGGGAAGTTAAGCTGTTGGCGGGGGAGCTGGGTGCACCACTAATATTCTATTCTAGGTGTAAAACCAGTGAAAACACAGTCTCGCCTATCAAGGTGGTGAAAACAAAAGCCACACCTGTTTCAGTCCAGGTGGCCAGGCTACTGCAGAGGAGCTTTACATCTGAAGATTAAAACTGGCTGTGTAGTGATTGCCCCCAGCTCTGCAGACTGGTAAGGGGGAGATGAAGTTTCTCTCTGCTGGAGAGATGCAGGATGATGATGAAGAAGCCCTGCAGTATCACATCTCAGGTGGCCTTGGCCCCTGGCTGACTCTTTGTTTTACTTTATTATTTTATTTTTCAGAGATGGGGTCTTGCTATGTCGTCCAGGGTAGTTTTGAACTCCTGGCCTCAGGCGGTCTTCCTGGGTTGGCCTCCCAAAGAGCTGGGATTATAGGTGTGAACCACTATACCTGGCCCCTTGACTGACTCTTGAGAGCTCTGGGACCCTAGACCCTCCCCGAGTCTGTGCTCCCTCACCTATAGAACAGGAAATCTGGAACCCCCACTCATATGCAAACGTGTAGCTGATCTAAGTGATGAAAACGTAAGCGTTACTTTCTATTTTTCTTCTAATTGCTGGTCAACACTAGGAATCTTAATCAATTGACAAAATGGGATATATGCAACAAAATGAGATCTATGCAGCAAAATGTGATCTATGCACCAAATCAGCACAGAACAAATTTGACAAAACTCATGTTAACAAGATTGTGGAGAAATCTGCACCCCCATAAAGAGAAGAGGGGAATGTGTTCTTTGGGAAGGGTGGTATGGCATTATATATTAAAATCAAAAGTTCACTTACCTTTCAATGCCGCATTTCTAGCAATTTTATCCTAGAAGATATATATATCTCTCTCTCCTTATATATGTGATATATATGTGTGCATTTCGTATCAATATATCCTTTTAAAAAATAGTCGTATAGTATCCATCATTTACATGTGTATCATATATATGTTCTGGCCAGGGGCAGTGGCTCATGCCTGTAATCCCAGCACTTTGGGAGGCCAAGGCAGGCAGATCACGAGGTCAGGAGGGCGAGACCATCCTGGCTAACACGGTGAAACCCCATCTCTACTAAAAATACAAAAAATTAACTGGGTGTGGTGGCACGCACCTGTAGTCCCAGCTACTCGGGAGGGTGAGGCAGGAGAATGGCATGAACCCGGGAGGCAGAGCAAGCAGTGAGCTGAGATCGTGCCACGGCACTCCAGCCTGGGTGACAGAAGAGACTCTGCCTCCAAAAAAAAAAAAATATATATATATATATATATATATATATATGTTCTAAATTTGCAACAATAGGGGTCTAATTTTTAAATTGTGCAACATTCCTATAATGACTATCATACAGCTAGTTTTAAAGGATGTATTGATATGAAATGTTATCAAAATCATATTAAAACACTAGTTGTTCAATGAGAACACATGGACACGGAGGGGCACAGCACACACTGGAGCCTGTTCAGGAATGGAGAGCAGGGAGGGAGAGCATTAGTAAAATTAGCTAATGCATGCTGGGCTTAATACCTAGGTGATAGGCCGACAGGT
Organism: Chlorocebus sabaeus; assembly: GCF_047675955.1. Lineage (NCBI taxonomy): Eukaryota > Metazoa > Chordata > Mammalia > Primates > Cercopithecidae > Chlorocebus > Chlorocebus sabaeus. Next base: position 20,529,792 of record NC_132912.1, read on the forward strand.
GCAGCAAACCACCATGGCACACATTGACCTATGTAACAAACCATCACATCCTGCACATGTATCCCAGAACTTAAAACTATAATGTAAAAAACTAGTTGTTCAATGTAACATACAGTATCAATACATTAAATATATACACATATATTTATGTAAAAATATCTGAAGGGTTATTTAATATAGCTATGATTTGCCCTGATCTGTTCACTCCTAAGTCCTTGTATTTTAAAAGAACAAGAAATCCTAATTAACTTCAGAGTGGCATGGGTCAACTACAGTAAATGATATAGAGATTCAAGGCTCTCTGAGGCAGGGAATACATAGAAATCCACGTGGTTAGGTATTATGCAATACTTGTATTAATAAAGTCATAATCATAATTCTAGTATACAGTCCTTGATGTCTGGATTCACTGACTTCATACCACACAGTATTGGCAATAACCCAAGTTTGCCTAAATGTAAAAGCAATGCCTTTAGGAAGAAGCTTCAGGGAAATACACGAGTGGTAAGAAACCCTTGTATCAGTGTAAACACAGAACAATTGCTTCTATCCTTCATTTATTTATTAGGGACCAGCTTTGCCTGTAGAAAATAAGAAGAAAGTCTATTAATATTTTCTAACTTTTTATTTGACTTCTCAGTGGGAGAGAAGAAATATTTTTCTTAAACTCTGAAGTTTATTACCCTGCAATTGTTTATGGCTTTTGCTACACCAAATTTCAATAGTTGAAATGTATCTCAACATATTTAAAAAATGGCTTTACTTAGGTGACAGCTTATATAACTTTATTCCTGAACTGGCATCCCCGGCAGTGTGGAAAATAGTGTTACTTAATTAAGCCTCCTTTTTTTATTATTAATATAGCTTTGATGAACTAAATATAACTGTAGGAGGAACTGGCATGAAGAGCTATGAACCTCACTGTTCTCCTGACTTTAAAAGTGTTTTTGGATTATTTTAGAGGCATCGTATATATACTAGAATATTTAAAACATGCTAAAGTCATGAATAGGGAAACACAAAGCCAAAATAAAGTAATATTCTAGAATGGATATAATTTGAAAGATAGGTAATTTGGCAAGGGCATAGAGATTGAAACATTTAAATCTTGCAGGTGGGACTGTTCATATGTAACCATTTTTGAAAAATAGTTTGGCAATGTCATAAAGTGTGAAACATAGAGTTCCCATATGACCCAGTAATTCCACTCCCAGATATATACCCAAGAGAAGGGAAAACATATGTCCACACAAAAACTTGTACATAAATGTTCATAGTAGCATTACGTATGATAGCCAAAAGGGCAAAAGAAATCTAAATTGTGACCAACAGGTGAATGGATAAATTTAATATTATGTATCAATGGAATACTATTCATCAACAACAAGGAAATGAATATAATATCGTGTATCTTTACAATGGGACACTATTCATCAATAACAAAAAAACGAAGTACTGATACAACATCAATGAACCTTGAAAAGATTATGATAAATAAAAGCAGCTAGTCACAAAAGACCACATTTTTCTTTTCTTTTCTTTTTTTTTTTTTTAGATGGAGCTTCACTCTTGTGGCCCAGGCTGGAGTGCAATGGCATGATCTTGGCTCACTGCAACCTCCATCTCCTGGATTCAAGCGATTCTTCTAACTCAGCCTCCCAAATAGCTGGGATTACAGGCATCCATCACCATGCCTGGCTACTAATTTTTGTATTTTTAGTAGAGACGGGGTTTCACCATGTTGGTCAGGCTGGTGTCGAACTCCTGACCTCATGTGATCTGCCTGCCTCGGCCTCTCAAAGTGCTAGCATTACAGGCGTGAGCCACTGCACCTGGCCAAAAGACCACATATTGAACGAATTCATTTATATGAAATGTGCACATTAGACAAATTTATACAGAGAGAGAATAGATTAGTGGTTTCCTGGAAGTGGGGCTGGGAGGAAGGGAGGAAGAATAGGCAGTGACGGCTAATTGGTACAAGATTTCTTTTGTTTTAACTTAGATTGTGGAGATGGTTGCACAAGTCTATCAATTTACTGAAAATCATTAAATCGTATACTTAAGATGAATGAATTTTATGATATGCAAATATGATCTCCATCAAGCTGTTAAAAAATAGGATGTGTTTACCAATGTGCAAAGGACACCAGCAGGATGTCAAGAGCACAGTTATTAGAGAGATCTGGACCTACACATGTTAATCAAAGAGACTTGTGCATCAATGTCCGCATATAAAATGTTTAATTTTTAACAATACATGAGTACAGAGGAATTGGTCATCTTTAGTTAGAAAATATTTCACTGCTGAATTTTCTTTGCGATAATTTATTGAAGTGAGAATGAAGTTGGAATGTTCACCTTGAAAGGTTGCTCTCCATCTTATTTTTTCTTCAGAGCAAGTCAAGTCATTTCCTTTTTTCTTAAACAACCATAAATAAGTGAAAATTTTTGACATACTATACAACGCAGTTTGGTGGTTTTGTTTTGTTGTTGTTGTTGTTGTTCATTTGTTTATTTAAGACACTGAAGGAAATGTTTGAGATTTTTATTCCTTGTAGACTTCACAAACAAATAAAAAACATAAACCTTTTCAATCTTATTCACTCCTTGTAACTTTCTCTGAAAGCCTGCTAAGAGACACCAAATCTGATTTTCTTTTATCTGCCCAAAGGCAACAGTCCTCATTAGCAGGGAAAAAGCCTACAAAGTTAGGACTGAGTGAAGAAGGTTGATGGTTATGTCATTAGGGCATGCAGTACTCACAAGGCACCCAATGGACAGACAGCATTAAGAAGCCAAATGTTAAGGTAGTGAAACAAAATGTATCACAGCCCTCCACGATCACTGGCATAGTCCCTTTATTAAAACTTCTGCTAACGAATGATTACAGAACCCTGGAACGTGGGCAGGGGAGGAGAGTGGAACTGAACTTTTGCCTTAATCGCTAGAATGGCAAGAAGACTACCTTAGAAATCTTTACATCAAACTAATCATTTCAAATCCAAAATAGCATTAATTATTAATCTGAGAAGCAAATGAGTTCTATGATGTATAAATTATACCTCAATGAAGCTGTTAAAAAAGAAGGCAAGGTTTCTAATGTGCAAAGAGCATACAAAGAACATTTGCACATCGGTAACCTTCCCATATTTTTGTCTTTCTTGAGGTGTAATTTATGTATCATAAAATTTTAAGTATACAATTCAATGACTTTTTAAGTAAATTTATAGAGTTGTACAACCATCACCAACAATCCAATTTTCTCTGTAGAGCACATGTTTAGAATGTGAAAAACTGAACAAAATTCAAAAAAGGAATTTATAGAAGGTGCAATGATCTGTTAATAGTAAGAATACACTGAGTTCAGGAACTTAAGCTTTAAAAAAATTACTCATCTTGGACTCGGGAAGGGGAACATCACACACAGGGGCCTATCATGGGGAGGGGGGAGGGGGGGAGGGATTGCATTGGGAGTTATACCTGATGTAAATGACGAATTGATGGGTGCTGACGAGTTGATGGGTGCAGCACACCAACATGGCACAAGTATACATATGTAACAAACCTGCACGCTATGTACACGTACCCTAGAACTTAAAGTATAATAAAAAAATTTAAAAAAATTTAAAAAATTTAAAAAATTAAAAAAAATAAAAAAATTACTTATGTAAAAAATGTTACAACTTTTATGCGTGGGTTTCATACTTGTTTTAAAATTGAAGTATGTTGTTATTGATATCTTAGGAATGTTACCAGGCACAACGTAAACTATTTTATGTTTATCCCCGAAAAATAAAAATATTTGGTGTATACATTTTTTAAATATTTAAAAACCTGAGGTGTTTGGATTCTGCCTTAAACATAATTAAAAAAAGAACAGCCTCTTAAGGATTAGAGGATGTGGCTGCTTCTACCTTTAAGGAAAATGAAAAACAGAGTCATACACATAATCAAGCAAAGTTGTTGGTCAATACGGCAATTATTCCCATAACGAGATACTAAAGGAAATTCATACAGAAGAAACCAATGGACTCTGTATTTCTTGACTTGTATCAACTGGGTGTGGAACGGAATGCATGCTTCTCCTGAATTCCCTGGTTAGCTGCTTTATTAAACAAAAAATCTGTCTACTTTTCCACTCTCACCCCCAGCTGCCTCACAAAGCAAAAATGCATTCAATCCAAATATGGCAATACAAGGTTTATGCAATCAACCTTGAGGTTGGCTGCAAACACAACGCCTGTAGCAACAAACTGTGTGTGTCCCTGACAATGATGTCAGATGGCAAAGTCCTTGGACCACCGAGGCAGCTCTTAAGATCATTTCAAGGTTGTCTATGGCAACCAAGAGTATGGCAAAGTGATGGCAGTTTTCCAGGTAACTAGATAATTATTCAAGAAATGAAAAGGATGTTAGCTCTGAATTATTCTAATACAACTAGATAATTATTCAAGAAATGAAAAGGATGTTAGCTCTAAATTATTCTAATACAACATCCAACATCTGCCTTTGGGGTGAATAAAAGAAAATCAGATTTGGGGTCTCTTAGCAGACACCACAAATGACTTAGATTGACTTAGAAAATGCCAATAGTACTATATTACATTCCATAAAGTCTGAGCAGACACAGTTTCATTCATTCATTCAATTAGTCAGTCAAATGGTATTTACTAAGTTTCTATGTGGCCCAAGAACTTTGCCTCATAGAGTTTACATCTAGTCTTCCTATTTGATCCAATAACATGAAGATTATGAAAAGATTTCTTATCCCTGTAATAACATATATTTAACAATTGTAAATGTACAATTACCTACAAGTAAAGAAAATGCACTCAGTTTATATGACAGCATACATACAATGAATAGCCAAATAAGTCTATTATTTTTAATTCAAATCGAACACATTTCCTCAATTCTTAATTACTATTTTTCCACAGAAGACATTTAATTACTTCAGTAAATACTAAACAGCCCTAACTTTTGGAATAGTCATAACTATTATTTTCTAGTTGCTCATAGGCATGAGATCTCTTGCAGGAGGTTGGGAAGAGAAGACCCTTGGTTCCTTCTAACTTTTCTGAACTTCATAAGTAAAATGAGAAAAACAACATCCACTTCAAGAATCATAAAGAGGAATAACTGAAATAAGGTGAAGAAATGAGCCCAGCACTGTATCTTGCTCAAGGCATGTGTTTTTTAAAAAATAGTAATAATGAAAGACAGGGTCTTGCTCTGCTTTGTCAGTCAGGCTGAAGTGCAGTGGTATACTCATAGCTCACTATAACCCTGAACTTCTGTGCTCCAGTGGTCCTCCCACCTTCCAAGTAGCTGAGACTACAGGTGCACCCCACCATGCTTGGCTAATTAAAAAATATATATATATATTTTTTAGAGATGGGGTCTCACTATGTTGCCCAGGCTGGTCTTGAACTTCTGCCCTCAAGTTATCTTCTTACCTCGGTTTCCCAAAGTTCTGAGTGCCTTTATAGATACCTTCCTTTTGCTTAAGAGGCACCTGGCCATTCACCCAGTCAGTATAAGGATAGTATGTAAAACTCATGTGACACTGAAATATGAGACATAGTGACTAGTGACAGGAACAGAGCCAGTACCACTCACATAAACCTTAGTGAAACCGGAGGAGAAACAGCTCATGATGAAATTTACCTGCAGTCTGAGAAATGGAAGAAAGTGCAAGCAAATAAACTAAGGTTATACAGTGAGCCAATGTGCAGTCCAAGTTAATCCATCCTCAGTTCATTATTAAAACCACTAACTTCCACCGACTACACCTCACATTGAGTTTCAGGAGTAGTCTTCTTTTCCAGATGATGCTCTTCAGAGTTTTATAGTGATTTAAAAATTAGGACATAGTATCTTTTATTGGTTTTATGATATTTTTGTAATTTGTCAGAATAGATCTGAAAACATTTGGTAGATTTGGATGTCATTAATGACAACATTTATATTCTTAATAATAAACACAATAATGGATGCGTCTTATTATACTATTGCTCTTAGGTTTTATTACAACACATGTTGACAAAGGACATAAATGTACCAAAAGTTTTACAAATCCATCACTTTTCTGTTCAAAGATGCATGGAGCTATATACAAAATGCAATTCTCAATCAAACATGCCACATTAATCATTGCAAGAGGCTAAGATAAAAGTCCAACTTTTGTTACTCAAGGCCCATCAAACTGCTAAAAATGACTCAAAATCAGAAAAGTTGATTTAAAAAAATAAGCTTCTGCTCTGATTCCTAGCAGCCTGCATTCTTTCTTAAAACCATATGCTGCACATGGAAAGCATAAGCCCTGTTGTGACATTTCAGCGTTATCTAGTAAAATGGGTTCCATCTGTATGTCACTTCCAGGTTGGAAACAAAAGATCAGGTTGGAGGCGTTTTTCCTTTTTCCAATCTACCCTCCTATCCTCCCACATTCCAATCCCGATACCCACTCAATTCTGGAAAAAAAAAAAAAAAATCTTACAAAGCAAGAGCATATTTCTGGAGGCCACTTAAAATAGCAGCAATTCTGGATTGAAATTTTCCATATATTACCCACTGGCCCCCTCCCTCTCCCCTTCAATATATGTACTTCCAAGATGCCTGCTGTGAAATCCTCAGAACCAAGTACTAGGGGTCAGCTTCATTTATAACCCACCAATGAGAAGTAAGGCTCCACGTTTCTCCCTGCATTCCTATGATTTCACTAAATAATAGAAAAAGAAACCCCGTGCACAAAAGGATCAAAATGCCTGTGGAAGCTCATTGTCAAGTTACTGTCAGGAGCATTGATGTTGCCTGTTGCTAAGGTCACAGCAGTGACACTAAGACTTGCGGAGAAAGAAATTCTGAAAAGAGGATATAAGGGATATTTTGCTTAAAATGTGCTGGCCCCACACAGACAGGCTTTCTTTTTTCTCTTTTTTCTTTCTTCTTCATCTTTTTTTTTAATGCAGCTATATTTGTTGAGCACAATCAATTGCTCTAAAAGCACGTTGAATTAAAGTACAATAACAGAATGCACCAAATACATTCTCTCTGGCAGTATACTACTGTGGATTCTCAAAGTAACTCAAATTTAAACAGGAGCAAGCTGAGACTTAAAATAAAATTCCTCTGAGCAGAAGCTCCTAGTTCCTTCAGTAGCAACGACTGTTAAGGTATACCTGAATAACTAAGAATAAGAAATTTAAAAGACACGGACACTTATCCGAGACTGATATGTTTGTGATCTTGGTTTACAAATCATGGCATCTTTATATTGTGACCAGTAGCCTTTAAAACTTCCTGTCTGTTCCCTGGGTTGGAAAATAGCTGTTAAGGGATGCCAGGAATATGTGTTAAGACATTTACATCTTTATCCAATCACATCTACTTGGGTGAGATGCAGTGTCATCCCAATGAATATTAAGTATTTATGTGAAGCCAAGAAGGAAATAAACATCTAGGAATTTCAAAACATCATACAGACCAGTAAAGGAATGGTCCATAAACTGTGATCAACATCAGGACACAATTGCTCAGGGTCATTGACTGAACATTAAATATTATTAACTCATAGATTTTGATGACAAGATCCTGTAAAAGACTCATTTCAGTAATTTTTCATGTGAGCTTAATTCTTCAAAATAGAAAATTACTACTAGAGTGATATAAATATGTGAGATCAAAGGGGAGAAGAAATAATTTGGAATTTGTAGGAGTCACCACTGCTGTGGAAGCCTGCTAAAGTTTATGTTATTAATATTTTTCATGTGTCACCACCGAATGAGAGAAGTACAGACATAAAGCGGTAGGTACCATTTTGAAAGACCCCAGATGGAAGTAGGACAAGTGGGCCTTGAAATACAGCTGTCAGTATGCTTAGTTACCTTGATGTAGCACTACACTACACAAGATTGTGATATTGAGTACTATTTGACATTTTCATTTAGAAAATCATATAGTTGTGATCCAATGTAGCCTGCTTTCTACTTAATTCCAAATTATAGCGGGTATTTTATAATCTATACCTCAGTAATTACGACCTCAGGGCTTTCATAGCCTCACATTTTTGAGGCCATTAATAATACATTTAGAACTCAGATCATAGCTGTGCAAAAGACAGACCATTCAGATGAATGTATATATTACCATAACTTTAAAAGTACTGATTAGGAAGCCCACAGAAAAGGGACAGAAAAATAACTGATATTATCAAAATGGCTTATTCTTGTTGATTTGCTTCCTCTTATCCTAAAAAAAAGAATAGTCCTATAGTTCATAGAAAATCTGAGCAAAACACCCCAATTTATTTTTTTAATTAATTAATTAATTTTAATTTTGAGACAGAGTCTCTCTCTGTCACCCAGGCTGGAGTGCAGTGACGCGATCTTGGCTCACTGCAAGCTCCGCTTCCCGTCTCCTGCCTCAGCCTCCCTCCCAAGTAGCTGGGACTATAGGCACCCGCCACCACGCCCGGCTAATTTTTTTGTATTTTTAGTGGAGACAGGGTTTCGCCATGTTAGCTAGGATGGTCTCGATCTCCTGACCTCATGATCTGACCGCCTCGGCCTCCCAAAGTGCTGGGATTACAGGTGTGAGCCACCGCACCCGGCCCCCAATTTAATTTTAAAGGCACTCTGAGGTCAAACCAGATTGATAGGTGGGAGGAAGAATTTATAGAATTTATAGGATAAGATGATACTGACCTAAAAAACATTCTCAAGGCAGCTAACTTACTAATACTCCACACGGGCACAACACTGGAATAGTAAGAGTCAGTCTCTATATTATGATTTCAGAAAGGGACAAAGTGATGTAAATTTATCAAGAATTCTATCTAGAAATGTAATTTAATCAACAGTCTTACAAAGTAAAAAAATAGGTAATTGAGCACATCATTGGCACAACATTTTAGTCCAATCTCATCTGAATTTACCATACTGGACAGTAAATAACATCAAATGCAAAATTGCTATGTAAGTATCCTGAACTTTATTCTTATTCTTCCTGAATGAACACCACAATATTAATACCAGGACTATGTGTTAAGACATTTACAACCTTACTCAGTCACATCTACTTGGGTGAGATGCAGTGTCATCTCAATGGATATTAAGTGTTTATGTAAAGCCAAGAATAATTAAATATCTAGGAATTTCAAAACACCATACAGACCAGTAAAGGAATGGTCCATAAATTGTGATTAACGTCAGGACACAATTGCTCAGGGCCACTGACTGAACATTAAATATTATTAACTCATAGGTTTTGATGACAAGATCCTGTAAAGGATTCATTTCACTAATTTTCCATGTGAGAATACTTTAATTGTTCAAAATAGAAAATTAGTACTAGAGTGATATAAAGATGTGAGATCAAAGGGGAGAAGACATAATTTGGAATTTTTAGGAGTCGCCATTGCTGTGGAAGTCTGCTAAAATAGACTAAAATAAATCATACCGAAATGTAACAGTTCTCCCAGGACTAGTCTTCTGAAGTTTCATGATGATGTTTACTATCATCTTTTCTTAGGTAGACAAATATAGTTTTTTCAGTCTTGGAATGCCCTCTAGATCCTGGATCTCTAAGGTTGGTTGTTTTTTGTTTTTTCATTCTAGGGCAATGGATGCTTTTTACTAATGACTCACTGTGATTCAATGACTTCTTGGAATTCTTTCTCCTGTCATGTCGTGCAGTACAGCATCTAGTGTAAAGCCCTGGCACTAAGATCCCCCATGAGGGCCAGCAGGAGAAGTCTAAAACAAGGACCAGAGGGATTGCAGTTAGAAATGTCTCATTTGAATGTGATATTCCAAATGACATCGCACCAGAACGCCACTGGACTGCCTGCAATAGAAGATGTGTTCTGTGGACTATAACTGTCAGAGTATAAACAAGATGTCTCAAGAAAATACCTTTATTCATGTTGGGAGAAAAATAAGCCTCTGTGTTTGACTACCTATCTAAGATATTTCTCAGTGAATGATATAATTCTATTTTTTTTTTTTTTTTTTTTTTTTTGAGATGGAGTCTCGCTCTGTCACCCAGGCTGGAGTGCAGTGAGTGAACTATATAATTCTAATAGTAATATTTGTAAATGCAAAAACCACCCCCGCTGTGTAGAATTTCACTGATTTAAGAAAAATAGAAAGACTTTTAAAAATACCTGTGACTTCCTGTCTGTTTTTTCTTTAACATTTGATGCTCTTTTCTCTTTTCTTTGCTTTTCATTTCGTTTCTTTTCTCTTTTGAGACAGAATCTCACTGTGTCACCCAGGCTGGAGTGCAGTGGTGCCATCTCAGGTCACTGCAACCTCCACCTCCTGAGTTCAAGAAATTCTCCTGCCTCAGCCTCCCAAGTAGCTGGGATTACAGGCATGCGCTACCATGCCTAGCTAATTTTTGTATTTTTAGTAGAGATGTGGTTTTGCCATGTTGGCCATGCTTGTCTCGAACTCCTGACCTTAGGTGATCCACCCGCCTTGTCCTCCCAAAGTGCTGGGATTACAGGCATGAGCTACTGCTCCTGGACCTTGATGCTGGTATTTTTTTTTTGTTGTTGTTGTGTGTGTGTGTGTGTGTTTTTACATCATTCATTTGAAAACTTTTTCATAGACTTTACTATGCTTACCTCGTCACTGGATGTAAACATATTTGTAGAGCTCCATGAAAGGGCAATTAGCTGCCCTATCAGTCTAGAAATCTAACATCCCAGAAGACAGGAATTTGAAAGCACTAATGGACTACAAAGAGCTAATTATTTTCAGAAATACAGAAAGTATACCTCCAACAATCTTCTTGAAGTTAGGTAACAATTAGGGACTGAGGTCTTTTTCTAAAGTTATAGCCCGTACTGGCTTTTTTTTTTTTTTAATGACTATATCTCATGCCTTTTCGTATGTTTCAACATGCTAACATGAAATAGACTCCCAGACGTGTGTTAAATGTTGCTAATTTGTTGTCAAACGTGTAAACCCTGAAAGTTCTTAAAAGGAGAAAAATCTACTTTTTTAAAAAGGTAACAGTTCTCAAAGCACATTAATTTTTCTAAAAATATTTTCTGAAATTTATATAGCAGTCATCACGTTAAATATTTCACTTAATTTTCATGGAATTGCTATTGAAAACAGTACCACGATAATACTGAAAAAAAGATATTGAAGTTGAAAAATGTAAAGGTCTTGCCCACGAATAAATAGCTAAAAAATAATGAAGCTGGGATTTTAAACTAAATCAACTAAACTTCATAGCTATTATAAACCCTGCACCTCTAAGGGGTGCTCAGCAAGAACATACGTGACAGGAAACTACTTGCCTCTAGAGGAAAAACAAAAAAATCACTCAAAAAGACCACAGGCAAGAATTAAAGGACTTAAACAGGGCTGGAAATACTATTCATAGTTCACAGGACATGAGGAGAATACTCAGAAGGCTTTTGCTTAGTAGAGGGCCTGAGTTAGCTCCACACTAAACGTTGCTGTGGTCCCACCTAACAATGCTTAAAAGTAAAACTCAAAAGGATCAGACTGCTTCCAATGAACTGACCTGTATTCCACAACAAAGCTTCTATGAAGACAAAAATATCTAGCACCCATCAAGTTAATAATGGCAATGAGTGGCATTCAATTAAAAAAATACCAGGATGTCAAAGAATCAGGAAAATACGACTCACAAAGGAGATATATATATATATATATATATATGTATATATATATATATATATATATTCAATGTATGGAATGTTTTTTGGGTTCTAGCCCTAGAACCAAAACAAATGATAGCATTAGTAACATCTGACATTAAAACGTAAAAGTATTCCATACATTGAAAAAATAAGAGGAAATATTAAACATGTCAATTAGAGATGTAGAAAATACAAAAAGTGTAAATAAAAACATTTAAAAATAAAAGCACAATTTCTGAAGTAAGAAATACACTGATAGGATTAACAGCAGATTTGACACTACAAAAGAAATAGTGAACTAAACACAAAAAGAAGAAATAACTGGGGAAAAATATGAAGAGAGCACCATCAAGCTTTGTGACAATTTAAAGCACCCTACAATACTTGTTAAAAAAAAAGTGGATGTATATGAAAAGCATTTAAATAAACAACGGACGAATATTACAAGTTTTATAACAACTATAAACTCACAGATCCAAGGAACTCAATGAATCCTAAGGAGGAAAATATGAAGTAAACAATTCTAAGATATAGCATAAGCAAATTGCTCAAAACTAGTGATGAAGAAAAAATTCTTAAAAGCAGCCAGAAGAAAAAAGAAAACAGAAGAACCAAAAAAACGATGAGAACAGATTTCTCCCTGGAAACAAAGCAAGTACAAAGGGAGTGAAGCAGCATCTTTAAAGAACTGAAATGTAAAAAAAACTCAACCTAGAATTCTATACCTAGTAAAATGTCTTTCATAAACAAAGGTGAAATTACAACTTTATCAGACACATAAAATCCAAATAATTATTACTAGAAGACTTGTACTATATGAAAAGTTAAAGGAGGTGCAGAATAGAAGAAAATAATACCATGGAAATATCAGTCTACATATTTAAATAAAGAGGACCAGAAACAGTAATGATGTGGGTGAATATAGGATGTTTCTTTCTTAATGTTGAAGTCATATTTTTTAAATTGTCTGATCAGAGCAAAACTAGAAAGTACTTATTAAGTTTGGATTTTAAAATAGGTAGAAGTAAAAAATATGATAATAGCACAAACACTGAAAAGATTGAAATGGAAGTATAGTCTTGTAAAAATACAGGTAAACCACTTGAAGGTAGAACTATGATACGTTAAAATGTGTACTTTAATCCTAAGGCAAGAACTAACATAACAAAAAAAAAATTAGCTACTAAGTCAAAAAGGAGAATGAAATCATAAAAAATACTCATTTGGGCCAGGCACAGTGACTCATGCCTGTAATCCCAACACTTTGGGAGGCCAAGGTGGGTGGATCACGAGATCAGGAGAGAGAGACCATCCTGGCCAACATGATGAAACCTCGTTTATACTAAAAATGAAAAAAAATTACCTGGGCATGGTGGTGTGCACCTGGAAAGTCTGAGCTACTTGTGAAGCTGAGGCAGGAGAATCGCTTGAACCTGGGAGGCGGAGGTTGCAGTGAGCTGAGTTCATGCCACTGCACTCTAGCCAGGCAACAGAGTGAGACTCAGTCTCAAAACAAACAAACAAACAAGCCAACAAACAAAAAACTCTATTAATCCAAAGGCACATGGGAAAGAAAAACAGAATGAAGAATAGACTGAAAAAGAAAAAAATGCAAAGCAAAAATATACATTTAAAACTATGTTAATAACCCTTTCGGATTAAAATCACGTAAATATCCCCATTAAAATGCAAAATTAGATTAAAAAATAAGACCCAACTATACACTGCCTTCAAGACACGGACTTTAAATATAAAGAAATAGCAGGTTAAAAGTGAAAGGATGGAAGAAGATAAACCATGCATGCTAACACTGTTCTAAAATAGTTGGAATACCTATATTGATATTAGACAAAGTAGAATTAGAGCAAACAATACTACCGGATCTTTAAAAGGTCGGATTTGCAGGCATAAATTGACAAATGATCATTATAGTCAGAGATTTCAACATCATTTTGTCAATAACTAGTAGAACAAACAGGCAGCAAAGATTTTTTTTTAATTTCCACAAAAAATTATCCAGAATCGGATGGCTTTACTAATGAATTCTACCACATATTTAAGAAATAAATGTTATCAATTCTATACAAACTCTTCTAGAACACTGACGAACAGAAAATAATTTTCAATTTATCTATGAGGCCAGTATTACCCTGATACCCAAATCAGATAAAGATTTCAGAAAAAGATAAAACACACAGACCAATACTTTCTTTGAACATTGATTTAAAGATTCTTGACATTTTAGCAAATTCAATTTAATATATTAAAAATTAATATCTCAGCCAGCTGTGGTGGCTCACACCAGTAATCTCAGCACTTTGGGAGGCTGAGTTGGGCAGACTGCTTTAGCCCAGGAGTTCAAGACCAGCCTGGGCAACACAGTGAGACTCTGCCTCTACAAAAAAGACAAAATCAGCTGAGAGTGATGGTGCACATCTGTAGTCCCAGTTACCTAGTGGCTGAGGTGGGAGGAGCCCCTGAGACCAGAAATTTTAAGCTATAGTGAGCCCTGATGGTGCCACTGCAGTCCAGCCTGGATGAAAGAGTAAGATTACGTCTCAAAAAAAAGGGGAGAGGGGTGATATCATCTCAGAACCAAATGGTGTTTACATATTTAATATTTAAATAATTTAAATGAGAATAAGAAGAAAGTTGAATACTAGCTCAGCACAGGAAACACTCACTGTATATAATCTGCTGGTCACACATCCAACGCAGGCTCAAGGAATGCAAGATTAAACATTTGAAAATCAATCATGTAACTCACCATAATAATAAACTCTAAAGGAAAAATTACCAGGTCATCTCAGTAGATGTCGAAATAACATTTGACATAATCCAGTATGCATTCCTGATAAGAACTCTCAACCGACTAGGAACAGAGGGAACCTTCCTTATCCTGATGAATGGTGGTATGAAACTACAGCAAACACTATATTTAATGGTGAAATATGAAATGCTTTCTTCGTAAGATCAGGAAGAAGACAAGAGTCTCTGCTCTTACCACTTCCATTCAACATTTTCCTGGCAGTTCTAGCCACTGTAGTAAGGCAAGAATAAGAAATCAAAGGCATTCAGATTAGAAAGGAAGAAGCAACTCTCAGTTGTATGAACGTTGTTGGACATATTAACTTCACAATGACTTCTGGGCTGTTTTATCAAATTTGGGACTATTTAGAAAATGCTGTCATGACACCCAGGAACTGAGAGTTGATGATATATGCAGAAAACGCTGTGTAATTTCCAGAAAAATTACTAGAACTAACAAACAAATTTAGGACGCTTCAGAATATAATCCATATAAAATATCGATTTATTTGTATATACTACAATGAACAATCAGAAATTAAAAAATAAAAACACCATTGAAAATAACATAAAGAATATTAAATATTGAGTGATAAGTCTCACAAAGGTGTGCAAAACTTACGCACTTAAAATTATAAAAATTGGTAAGAAAACATTTTAAATATCTGACCAAGAGTAGCAATATAGTGTGTTTATTGATTAGGAAACTCTGTATTGTTGACATTATCCTCCCTGAACTGATCTATAGATTCAATCCAAATTCCAGCCATGATTTTGTAGAAATATTTAAAATAGTTCTAAAACTCAGGTGGAATTCAAAGAACCTAAAATAGCAAAAAAAACAAAACAAAACAAAACAAAAACAAAAAAAACAAAAACAGGACAAAACGAAACTTTGAAAAAGAACAGTAACCAAAACAGCATGGTACTGGTACCAAAACAGAGATATAGACCAATGGAACAGAACAGAGTCCTCAGAAATAATGCCACACATCTACAGCCATCTGATCTTTGACAAACCTGAGAGAAACAAGAAATGGGGAAAGGATTCCCTATTTAATAAATGGTGCTGGGAAAATTGGCTAGCCATAAGTAGAAAGCTGAAACTGGATCCTTTCCTTACTCCTTATACGAAAATTAATTCAAGATGGATTAGAGACTTAAATGTTAGACCTAATACCATAAAAACCCTAGAGGAAAACCTAGGTAGTACCATTCAACACATAGGCATGGGCAAAGACTTCATGTCTAAAACACCAAAAGCAACGGCAGCAAAAGCCAAAATTGACAAATGGGATCTCATTAAACTAAAGAGCTTCTGCACAGCAAAAGAAACTACCATCAGAGTGAACAGGCAACCTACAGAATGGGAGAAAATTTTTGCAATCTACTCATCTGACAAAGGGCTAATATCCAGAACCTATAAAGAACTCAAACAAATTTATGAGAAAAAAACAAACAACCCCATCAAAAAGTGGGCAAAGGATATGAACAGACAGTTCTCAAAAGAAGACATTCATACAGCCAACAGACACATGAAAAAATGCTCATCATCACTGGCCATCAGAGAAATGCAAATCAAAACCACAATGAGATACCATCTCACACCAGTTAGAATGGCAATCATTAAAAAGTCAGGAAACAACAGGTGCTGGAGAGGATGTGGAGAAATAGGAACACTTTTACACTGTTGGTGGGATTGTAAACTAGTTCAACCATCATGGAAAACAGTATGGTGATTCCTCAGCGATCTAGAACTAGATGTACCATATGACCCAGCCATCCCGTTACTGGGTATATACCCAAAGGATTCTAAATCATGCTGCTATAAAGACACATGCACACGTATGTTTATTGCGGCACTATTCACAATAGCAAAGACTTGGAATCAACCCAAATGTCCATCAGTGACAGACTGGAATAAGAAAATGTGGCACATATACACCATGGAATACTATGCAGCCATAAAAAAGGATGAGTTTGTGTCCTTTGTAGGGACATGGATGCAGCTGGAAACCATCATTCTTAGCAAACTATCACAAGAACAGAAAACCAAACACCGCATGTTCTCACTCATAGGTGGGAACTGAACAATGAGATCACTTGGACTCGGGAAGGGGAACATCACACACCGGGGCCTATCATGGGGAGGGGGGAGGGGGGAAGGATGGCATTTACATACCTGATGTAAATGACAAGTTGATGGGTGCTGACGAGTTGATGGGTGCAGCACAGCAACATGGCACAAGTATACATATGTAACAAACCGGCACGTTATGCAAATGTACCCTAGAACTTAAAGTATAATAATAATAAAAAATAAATTTAAAAAAAAAAAAGAAAAAGAACAAAATTTGAGGGTGAGACCACTTGACTTCAAGACTGACTATATAACTACAATAGTCAAGACAGTGTGGTGTTGATGTCAAGATAAACAAATCCATGGAACCGAATAGAGAATC
Source organism: Chlorocebus sabaeus (assembly GCF_047675955.1). Taxonomy (NCBI): domain Eukaryota; kingdom Metazoa; phylum Chordata; class Mammalia; order Primates; family Cercopithecidae; genus Chlorocebus; species Chlorocebus sabaeus. The sequence goes on from NC_132912.1 coordinate 20,546,748, forward strand.
CAGAAATAGGCCCACACATGCATGGTCAGCTGTCTTTTTTTTTTTTTTTTTTTAACAAAACGTTCTTTCTGTCATAAGGTAGAGCATAACTAAGTGGTAAAAGTATCCTCTGCTGTATGTCTAAAGTACTGTGAGGGTAGTCCTCATTTTCTCACTGTGCTTATTTTTCTTTTGACTTTCCTCAGATTTTTAAATTTGCTTCCTGGAAAGAGTGATTTGTGACATAGTTCTGAGATTAAATGAAGTTCTGGTTTGGAAGCTGCTTAGCCCTAATATTTACTATTCTCCCAAACATGCACGACATCTTCAGTGAGGGAATCTGCTGAAAATAAAAAGAAAGTTGAATAATAGCTTATCACAGGAAACACTCGCTGTATGTAATCTGCTGGTTACATATCCAATGCAAGCTCAAATTATGGTCAGCTGTTTGTTCACCCTGTGTAGATAAATTCATCCCAGATTTCATAAGACAGCCCAGAAGTCACTTCACAGAAACAAAGGGCTTGAAAACAAATCCTGGATTGTAATCATTGGTGATGGTGTAAATCAGCCACTGTGGAAGACAGTGTGGCAACTCCTCAAAGACCTAAAGACAGAAATACCATTCAACCTAGCAATCCCATTACTGGGTATATACCCAAAAGAATATAAATCATTCTATTATAAAGACATATGCATGTGTATGTTCATGGCAGCACTATTCACAATAGCAAAGACATGGAATTGACCTCAATGCCAATGAGTGATAGATTAAAGAAAATATGGTACATATACAACATGGAATACTATGCAATCATAAAAAAGAACGAGATTGTATCCTTTGCACGAACATGAACGGAGCTGGAGGCCATTATCCTTAGCAAACTAATACAGGAAACAGAAAATCAAGTACAGGATGTTTTCACTTACAAATGAGAGCTAAAGGATGAGAACACATGGGCACCTAGAGGGGAACAACACATACCAGGACCTTTCAGAGAGTGAAGGGTGGGAGGAGGGAGAGGATCAGGAAAAATAATTGGCACTAGACTTAAAACCTGGGTGATGGAATAATCTGTATGACAAACCTCGATGACACAAGTTAACCTATGTAACAAACCTCCACTTGTAACCCTGAACTGAAAATAAAACTTAAAAAAAAAAAGAGAGAAACACCAGATGTGCAAGGGAGAAGGGCAAAACTGTCCTAGTTTGAGGCTCCAGTACTGCTGAAGGAGGGTTCCTGTCTTAATCCTGAGTTGAAGACAAGCTGGCGGCTCCATAGCCTCGGTCAATAAAAGTATTACTTGAAATAGTTTTTGAGGAAGTATTTTTTTTCAAAGAAATTATATTCCCTTAAAGGAAGGAAGCCTATTGTGTAATGCAAGGTCCCTCAGTCTTTAGCTTTACTTTATGCCTTTAAAATGCCCAAGCTGTTTGGCATGTAAATAAGGAGTGATGATTTATGTATGTGCCAAGCCTGATGAAGCTCTGTTACAAACGCATAACTTACAGCTGCTTGCTAACACTGCAAACACTTCTAGTCCAGGACAGCATTCCAGAATTATTGTCATCAGCAGTGTTAAAGCCAATGCAGTACATCATTAATAATAATAATTATACAAAGGTGATTCTACTCTTTAGTCATTGTGATGGTTTAGTCATTGTGATTGGGACTCAGACTGGCTCTCCTTGCTCCTCAGCTTGCAGAGAGCCTATTGTGGGACCTTGTAATCATGTAAGTTAATATTTACTAAGCTCATATACATATATACACACACACTCCCATATATATATATCATATATATGATATATATCCTATTAGTTCCGTCCCTCTAAGAGAACCCTGACTAATACAGTCATTAAATAAGAAACTATCAAAGAGTTATGAAATGAGGTATAACCAATGTAATCATTTCTCTCAGACCACTCATCCCACAATGCATACACTGAATCTTTGAGGGGCCTTCTTTCTCAGTTATCATGTTCTCCTACAAGAGTAACCCATGTTCACACAGGCATTGCAGCATCGCATCTCATATGTTGAGGCATCTGGAATGATTTTACGTGCCCGACACAGGTACACAATGTTGCTTCGGTTGTTTTTAATGCAAGTTCTTCAGGATTTTTATCTTACTAGTTTTCACCATCTGATCAACTCAGTTCAGCTGAATGGCTTTATTCTAAGGCAGTGTGTAGCAGTCCCTTCACTGGATAACAAACAGGAATGTGTGCATAGCCACAGCGAGATTCAGGGAGCTGAGTTTCTCAAGCATTCACTATTGATTATCTGCAGAATGACAGCTGGTCACAGAAACTTCAAAGATACACCCACCTACTCTCGCGGGTTCTCCATACAGCTTAAAAATTCGTTGTGTATCTAAGCTCCTGCAGCTTGGAATCCACAAATCTGATTTCAAAATGAAACATTTTCTGACACTCTAGTGTCATTCAAATGCTTGGACATTTTGACCCTCAGGAATTTTCTCTTGGGAGAAATGGGGCAGTGGAATATTGATGAAGTATACAAAGATGCCTTCATGGAAATGAGTTTCCTTCTGAGATATTCCAGTGGTACATCAAAAGGAAAGAACAGGGACCCATCCTGACTAGTCAACTTTGAAACGTCACTCTTTTAGAATGGTTGATACCGATGTTCACTTTACTGTTAGAAACATGAAGTTTGCATCATTCCATTTAGACTTTTATATTATCACAATTTTGAAAGGCTGCTGAGGAACAGATTTCTATTTACTTTCTTCATGAAAAAGCATCTGTGATACTTTTCAAAAAACAACTTGGGCAAGTACAGGAAAGAATAAGAAACAGGAAAATAATTACTCGTAGTTTTACTATCCAAGGGAAACCTCTGACATTTAAGTATATTCTTTTTAGTCTTTTTCAATGATCTTTTTGAAATATTAAAATCATATAGCAGATAAAGAAACAGCTCATTTTATTGCACTTTGCTTTATTGCACTTGACAGATACCATGTTTTTACAAATTGAAGGTTTGTAGCAACACTGCATCAAGCAAAGTCTATCAGAGCCATTTTTCCAACATCAGCTCCTCAGTTTGCGTCTTTCTGTCACATTTTGGTAATTCTCACAATGTTTCAAACTTTTTCATGATTATTATGTGGATGGCAATCTGTGATCTGTGATCTTGATGTCATTGTAATTGTTTTGGGCACCACGAGGCTTGCCCACATAATACAGTGAGTATAATCAACAACTGTTGTGTGTTCTGACTGCTCTACTAACTGGCAGTTCCTCTATCTCTTTCCCTGTCTCTGGGCTCTTTGTTCCCTGAGACACAAATATTGAAAGAAGGCCAATTAATAATCCCATAATGGCCTCTAAAATTTTCAAGTAAAAGAAAGAGTCCCACATCTTTCACCTTCAGTCAAAAGCTAGAAATGATTACGTTTAGTGAGGAAAGCCTGTTGAAAGCCAAGATAGGTGTGATGGTTAACACTGAGTGTCAACTTGATTGGATTGAAGGATGCAAAGTATTGCTCCTCGGTGTGTCTGTGAGGATGTTGCCAAAGGAGATTAACAGTTGAGTCAGTGGACTGGAGAAGGCAGACCCCTAAATTCCACCCTTAATCTGGGTGGGCTCCATCTAATCAGCTGCCAGCAAATATAAGGCAGGCAGAAAGACATGAAAATAAAGACTGGCCTAGCCTCCCAGCCTACCTATTTATCCCGTGCTGGATGCTTCCTGCCCTGAAACATTGGACTCCAAGTTTTCAGCTTTGGGACTTGCACTGGCTTCCTTGCTCCTCAGCTTGCAGACAGCCGATTCTGAGACCTTGTGATCATGTGTGTTAATACTACTTAATAATCTCCCATATATATATACACACTCCCATACATGTATCTCATTTATATATAATATATATCCTATTAGTTCTGTCCATCTAAGAGAATCCAAACTAATAGGATGAGATCTATATCATCCTATTAGTTCTGTCCCTCTATAGAACCCTGACTAACACAGTAAGCCCAAAGCAAGGTATCCTGCATCGAACAGTGGAGTTGTGAATGCAAAGAAAAAGTTCTTTAAGGAATTGTAAAATGCAACTCCAGTGAACACATGAAAAGAAAGCAGAACAGCTTTGTTTTGGATTTGGAGAAAGTTTAAGTGGTTGGATAATAATCCAGAAGATCAAACCAGGCACAACATTCCCTTAAGTTGAAGTCTAATCCAGAGCAAGTTCCTAGCTCTCCTCAATTCTGTGAAGGCTGCGAGGGGTGAGGAAGCTGCAGCAGAAAAGTTGGAAGCTAACAGAGGCTGGTTCATGAGGTTGAAGGAAAGAAAGCTATCTCCACCAGGGACAGTGGCTCATGCCTGTAATCCCAGCATTTTGGAAGGCCAAGGTGGGCAGATCACTGGCGGTCAGGAGTTCAAGACCAGCCTGGCCAACATGATGAAGCCCCATCTCTACAAAAATACAAAAATCAGCCAGGCATGATGGTGGGTGCCTGTAATCCCAGCTACTCTGAAGGCTGAGGTGGGAGGATCGCTTGAACCCGGGAGGCGAGGTTGCAGGGAGCCAACATGGTGCTACTGCACTCCAACCTGGGCGATAGAGCCAGACTCTGTCAAAAAAAAAAAAAAAAAAAAAAAAAAAAGGCCATCTCCATAACATAAAAGTGCACAGTAAAGCAGCAAGTGCTGATGCAGAAGTGCAGCAAGTTATCTAGAAGATCTAAAATTATTGATGAAGATGATGTAGCCACATTAAACAACAGATTTTCAATGTAGACTAAACAGCCTTTTATTGGAAGATACCATCTAAAACTTTCATGCCTAGAGAAGCCTAGATTTCAAAGCTTCAAAGGACAGCCTGACTCTCTTGTTAGGGGCTAATGTAGCTAGTGATTTTAAGTTGAAGCCAATGCTCATTTCCCATCCAAAAATCCTAGAGTCCTTAAGAATTATGCCAAGTCTACTCTGCCTGTGATCTAGACATGGAAAAATAAAGCCTGAATGACAGCACATCTGTTTACAGCATAGTTTACTGAATATTTTAAGCCTAGTGCTGAGGCGTAATGCTCAGAAAAAAAGATTATTTTCAAAATACTAATGTCATTGACAATACACCTGGTCACTCAAGAGCTCTGATGAAGGTGTACAAGGAGAATAATGTTGTTTCTATGACTGCTAACGTGACATTTATTCTGTAGCCCATGAATCAAGGAAAATTTTGACTTTGAAGTGTATTATTTAAGACCTACATTGTGTATGGATATATCTGCTGTAGACTGTGATTCCCCTGATGGATCTGGGAAAAAGGAATTGGAAAATTTCTTCATAAAGCTCACCATTCTAAATGCCATTAAGCACTTTTATGATTCATGGGAGAAGGTAACAATATCATTAACAGGAGTTTGGAAGAAACTGATTCCAATGCTCATGGATGACTTTGAAGGCTTCAAGACTTCACTGAAGGAAGTAACTGCAGATGTGGTGAAAATAGCAAGAGAACTAGAATTAGAAATTCAGCCTGAAGATGTGACTGAATCCTGCATTTTATGAGATACATTGAATGAATGAGGAGTTGCTTCTTATGGATGAGTAAAGAAAGTGGTTTCTTGAGACGGGATCTACTGCTGGTGCAGATGCTATGAACATTATTGAAATGACAACAAATAATTTAGGATATTCCATAAATTTAGTTTGATTAAACAGCAGCAGGATTTGACACGATCGACTCCAATTTGAAAAGAAGTTTTACTGAAATATCTATTCAATTGCTTTGAAACTATAGAGAGTAAAAATGCTATCAAACAGCATCGCATGTTACAGAGAAATATTTCATTAAAGGAAGAGTCAACCAATGTGCCAAATTTCATTAGTATCTTGTTTTAAGAAATTGCCATTTTAAGAAACTACCCATCCCGATCAGTTAGCAACCATCAACATCAAGGCAAGACCCTCCACCAGCAAAAAGGTTATAGCTTGCTGAAGACTCAGATGATCATTAGAATATTTTCGCAGTGAAGGATTTTTAAATTAAGATATATAATTTTTTAAGACATAATGCTACTGCACACATAATGAACTACACTATAGTGTAAACATAACTTTTATATGCACTGGGAAACCAGAAGATTCATGCAACTCATTTTATGTCATTATTTGCTACATTGCACTGGTCTGAAACTGTACTGGCAATATCTCTGAGGCATGCCTTGGAAACTTTGATGCATGCTTTCTTGCAGTATATCATGATTAACTCATACCATTAAAAACATTTCAAAAACATGACTTATTATCCCATAAACGGATGCATCAGAATTCATTAATTGATCCTATTGTTAGACAGTCAGTTTAGTAATAATTTTCTCACTTATTAACAATCTTTACTAAATATCTTTAGGCATAAAACCATGACAAATACTCAATTTTTTCCCTTATGGTATATAGGTTTGCAGAATTCAAAATACTGAATTAAAATTGTTGAAAATGTTTTACCTTTAATGTTCTTAATACACATTTGTCAAATAACTTTTCAGAAAAAATGTGCTTATTTAAACTCTCACAAGCAATGTATGAGGATAGACAGTTTCACTCTTCACCCTCTCCACTGAGTCTTCTCACTTTAAAAATATTTGCTAAGTAGATGGGTGAGAAGAATATTTATTAAAAAGATATCTGTTTTTTGAAGATCTCTCAATAGTTTCAGAGCAATTCAATAGAAGTTCAATTCGGTTTTTCTTGGCACTAAAGAAACATTTTCTAAAATGTAGATGGAAGAGTAAGTAGCGAAATGGAGTCTAAACATTTTAGGAGGAGGAGGATAAGAAAGGGGTGTCCTAGCACAGGACTCATTTTGAAGCTCAAGTGATTGAAGCAATGTGGGAGTATTGCAGAAATAGTTGCATTAACCAATTAAATAGGCCACCCAGAAATAAACCCATTAATATATAAGAGCTGAAGTGAAGGCGGTGAAGGGCATATCCATGGGAAAAGGAATTTTCACAAAATAAAACTAGATAAATAATTATATATATCTTTTAATGAAATATGATTCTATTTCTCTAAAAAAAAAACACAAAAATCAATTCCAGATGGATTAGGACTTAACAGATAAGTACAAAACCTTTGGAAACATTTAGTTTTATCGGCAAATATCTTGCTGACTTTGGGGAAGATAATGATTTTGGAAGCAAGACTCAAAAAGCATTAGCTATAATAGATAAAAATGATGAATTTAAATGTATTAAAATTAAGATCTTCTGTTCATCAAGATCTAATCATATTTCTTTGAGGAAGTGATTTAACTTCCTGTGTCTCAGCTGCTCATCTGTAAAAGAAGATAGTAAAACTATCTCACAGGGTTGTTGTGAGATTTAAAAAGGTTAATTATTACATAATAATTTATGTAATACATTCAGAAAAACTACCTGAAATTTAGCACTGAATAATTATTAGCTCATTAAAGCTAATAATAATTTCATGGCTAGTGTACATGTTTTGTATAGTGCAATCACTACCTTTATCACTTTTTTGTGATATTATTGATTTTATTTTTAAATGACTTATTGAGATATGATTGACATGTAAAAAGCTATATATATATAATATATATAATTTGATGAGTATGGGGATAAGTATGTACTCGTGATACCATCACCCCATCAGGGCCTTTGACATATCCATCATCTCCCAAAGTTCCCTCGTATGCAGGTTCTCTGTCCATTTTTAAGTTATTTGTTCTCTTGCTATTGAGTTGTAGGATTTCCTTATATATTTTGAATATTAACCTCTTACCAAATATATGGTTGTAAATATTTTCTTCCATGCTGTATGTTGCCTTTTCATTTTGCTCTTTCCTTTGCTATGCAGAAGCTTTTTAGTTTGATGTCATCCCACTTGTTTATTTTTAATTTTGTTGCCTGTGCTTTTGGTGTCATATTCAGAAAATCATTGCTAACACCAATGTCAAGGAACTTTTTACTTATGATTTTTTTCTAGGAGTTTTATGATTTTAGGTCTTATATTTAAGTCTTTAATCTTTTTTCAGTTGATCTTTCTGTGTGTGTGCAATACGATATTTTCTTTTGCATACAGATATCAAGTTTTCCCAACATTTGTTGAAGACTATACTTTCACCATTTGGTATTCTTGGGATCCTTGGTGCAGATCAATTGATCTTATATGTGTAGGTTTATGTCTGGGCTCTCTCTGATGTTCCATTTGTCTATGTGTCAGTTTTTATGTTAGTACCATACTGTTTTGGTTACTATAGCTTTGTAATGTAATTTGAATCCAGAAGTGTGATGTCTCCATCTTTTTTTAAGTCAAGATTCCTTTGGCTATTTGAGGTTTTTGTGGTTCCATATGAATGTTAGAATTGTTTTCTATTTCTGTGAAAAAATGGCATTGATATTTTGATATTTGAAATTATGACTGCATTGAGTCTGTTTATTGCTTGGGTTAGTTTGGACATTCTAAAAATATTAATTCATCCAACTCATGAACATGAGATATATTTATTTGTGTCATCTTCAATTTCTTTCATCAATGTTTTATAGTATTCTATTGATTAACTTTAATTTGTCCCCATCCAGTCCCCATTCATAAAATACTCATGAACATTTGTGTTTAATGTTTAAATATTGTTATTAATATATTTTATTTTTTCATGATGTAGAAGTTTACTTTAATGCATACTCTGAAAAGTAGATCTAAACATTTAGCTAATTGTCTGGGTATTGTTTCATAATCCATTACTGTTTTGCATATGTGTGATGACTACATTACTTAATCTTATGTTTTGCCTTTTGTTTTTCTATTAGCATCCCATTAATTTACTTTTATTAGCTCTATAATAACTTAGAGGGTAGCTGTTTTGATAAAATTACCAGAGCAACTTCTTATACCTCTTACATCATTTTCATATTTATAAATTACAATTTTAATTGTTGAGGCTACCTCATTTCCCAAACTTTGTTTTCAAAACACACCAAATAAAAGTTCAAGAAGTCATCTAGTCATTCAATTACAGATCCAATTTTAACCCACATTACTCATTCAATTATAAGCAAGCCTGAGTCAGGCCTCTCTACTACACAAAGCTGCTATAAAATATATACTTGACAAGTAGAGTCTGGACCTTTCCTGTAAAAAGGCATCTTATTATTTTGCATAAAAATAAAAAAGTTATATAATTGCTGGGTGTCAGGTTGTGAGATTAAACATCATAACATAAGCCCCAAATCATGATTATGCAAAGCAGTTAATACTTACAGTTCTTTCTTGCTACTAGAACCAAGTGGCTTGTTACTTCTTTTTTAGTAATACCTTATGCAGAACAGTAACAGCATATGTAAAATAAATGTGCTTGTATGTGCCACTTTCTTAGACATTTATTACAAGGCACAGTTTATAGTCTGAAGAGTTTCAAAAAGTTTTATGACATAAATGCGAACAGACATAAAAATAACTATGTTGTAGGATCCATACAGCTGAGATTAAAAAAAAAAAAAAGAACGCAATGCATAGTTCAGCCAAAAGCTTTGAATGGCATGATTAATAAGCCTAGAAAACATAAAGTAGTGGAGTTAACTTGGCTAAGCTGAGAAATGTGGAGATAATAGGAGAAAAACACTGAAAAGCATTAACCCAAAGTAGTCAACCTAGTTCAGTGCACTCTTTTTCTTAGGGATGGGTACATCTTGCCTCTGGGAAGTATCATAATCCAATATAAGCACCTAAGTATAACAAGTAACTAAATAATATCACTTAGTTTTGGTTGATTGCAAACGTCTCCCTGTTACACTGGACTTTTGAATTAGAGATGGTAGCTCAAAATGTGATCACTGCATGGTGTAGTAAAAGTATCTACTAGTTTCCTGAAACTGGGAACCCTGGATTCTCGTTCAACTTCTGCCCTTAACTCCCTGAGTGACTTTAGCCAAATTATAAAATGTCTTCACTTCAGTATTCTCATGCTTAAAATCAAGAATCTAAATCAGCTGTTATCAAACATAAGGGTTGTTAAACATGTGAAATGCTTAGAACATTACACACAATGAAAACAATAGGTTTTATGTATTTCCAACACTGAAATGTATGATTCTGCTGTTCAGAGTGCACACTTAATATGCACCTACCCTTAGCATTTCAGATTGTTCTAATAGGATTATCTGTTATTAGAGGGGTTTTTGACCCTCTTTACCCTTTGGAATGAGACTGGCTTTGGGATTCCTCGAGTGGGCACGAGGCACAAGAAATCTATTCTGTCTGCAACCATATCTGAGACACACTGTAGGTTAAGTGAGGAAAACTGAGCGGCTTCCCAAGGGGAGCCAAACATCTCTGAGACTAGATAGTGTGTTCAGCAGTTTTCTAGGAAAATGTCATCCTAATACCTCACTGTACCTCCCATTCTAATTACTCCATCACTCTGGGGTTAAAACTAAGCAATTTGAAATCTTAGATGGTCCTTCCTCTTTCTTGAATCCATTGTTTTTGTATACCCTTGACATAAGTGACTTCAACTTAGAAAAAGACTCCATCTTACATTTTAAAAGGCATCAAGCCAATGGGTCCAGGTGCTCACCTAATGAATAGAGACAACAGTCAACCAGATAGAGGTGTAAGCATTTACTACTAGTCCTTGCCAGAGGGCTCAGGGCCATAAAATGAGCAGGACTTCACCAGCTACACATGGCCGTCTTGACAAGACCCTGTCTTGCTGCCACTGGTGATCAGTACCCAGCATCTGCCATCAAAGGTTCTGACCAAATCAAAGACTTTTCCTTGCAAGATACTGACATCCATCTGGATCAAGCCAGGACACTCTCCTTGTCCATGTGACTCTCCTTAGACTGGCTCATTAACCCCTTTTTCCTATTCCCTTTTCTCTTGATGTTAAATGTTAGTTTGATGTGGATTGTTTGACCTGTATTATTTATGGATTAAGTATACCATTACTCACACTTTAATATTGACTGATCTGTGGAGTGGCTTGAGCATGTATACCCACAGCCCTGGCTACCAAGTGAGTAGCTAATACTAAGAAGTGCCTCCTTGGGAGCTCAATGTCGTTCGCGGGTTTTATAATTAAAATAGCATAAATACAAGTCTGACCTTGTGGAAGGACACAAATGTGCATGAACCTGGTTATGTCTGAACTTGTGCCACTTGTGGAAGTTTTAAATCTACATATTATGTTATTTCACAATAGAGATTTTATTTGGAAAGAAAATGCAGATCATCAGGGAAGCCTGAAAGGAAGTCATCCCAAAGACTTCCTTCTTCCTAATGATGCTCAAATTCAGGGTTTGTTTTTATATAAACTCAGTGTCCTTCCTGTAAAGAGCCTGTGCTCTCTCCACCTCGGAGAAGTGGGGATCTACACAGGAGGGGAGTCAAAGGGGTTCTTGGGTGAGTGATCAGTATCTACGAAAAATTTTAAAATCCAATTTAGTTTAGGTAGATTAATTATTCCTGAAGTCTGAGCATTTTTGACAACCTGCTGAAATATGTCAAACACAAGTGACAGAGCTGGAGATAAGACTGAGTTGAGACTTTTAACTACAAAATGGTGGGACAGTGAGGGCAGAGGAGTTTTCCCAGAAGGATTAAGAAATAGAAGAGGAACTCTGGACTTCCATCAATAATGAGGGCATTTTAGACTAGAGGTGCAAATAGAAGCCTTCTCTCCTGAAATGGACATTGTTTCAATTGCTAATAAAAAGATTCCACTAGCTGAATTTCAGGACTGTGAAGCAAAGTGGGATGGTGGTGGGGAGCCTAAAGAAAACCAGGGAAATGAACCCCTTCTCAAGCAATGAGGCTTTATAAACGCTGAAGCAGCACTTAAAACTCCACAGTCTGCAAAGGAATATCACTTTCCAAACCTCTTAAAGGTTTACTTAGGGTACTTTTCTGCTATAAGAGAAAATATTTCCTTCCCAGTGATCAAATGGGAGACCCAGACTGACTGGCTTAGTCTACTAATCTCTGTTCAGCACTGGACAAAATGACTGACTAAATTAGAAGCACTTGAGGATTTCATCAGTAAATGAAATGCTATGTCAGGGATTAATGATCTATTTTGTCTTCTGACTTGGAGCAGCAAAGCATTCCCACCCTTAATATAAATAAAATTATTAGTGGAGGTTAGAACTCAATGAACCTTGCCAGGTTTAAAAGCATGTGGAATGTTGAAAATTGTACATCCTCTTTAACTTAATAGCATTTATCGGTTTTTTTTTTTTTTCTAAAAGTATATACATATATATACATTTCCTTTGTGGAAATATCGGAAAACGCAACTGTGCACAAAGAATCTAAAAAAATGACTTAGTACCTCAATATACGATGGGGTTTTAGGTGAATCTAATCTGTTATTAAGATATAAGACTTGTTCCAATTTATTCATTCCTTCCACCACCACCAAAATCACACACCACCATCTGTTTGCAGGGCTATTATACTGATTATTTAATCTGATCAGTGTGGATAATGACTAAAAGATTAGAGGCCTATCACTCTTAAGCCTGATCCACTGCCATCTGATAAAATATCAACTGTTTATGAAAAACAAGATCTCAAGCAATCACCAAACATGGAAGTGCGTCAAGATAAGTTTTAACAGAACGTTTCAGTCTCTTCTTTGTCTTTGTACCAGGCAGAAGCAGCCAGAAAAAGAAACAAGTTTTTATTGTATTAGATCAAGCTTGCCCAACCCGCGGCCCACAGCTACATGCGGCCCAGGATGGCTTTGAATGTGGCCCAACACAAATTCGCAAACTTTCTTAAAACATGAGATTTATGCACTGACCTAGTTTTTAACTCATCAGCTGTTGTTAGTGAAAGTGTATTTTACGTGTGGCCCAAGACAATTCTTCTTCCAATGCAGCCCAGAGAAGCCAAAAGATTGGACACCCCTGGATTAAAAATAATCACAACATTTCACAAGGGTATTTCACTAGACTTACTGACCAGAGAGAAGTGGGGTGGGAGAGAAACAGAGAGACAAAAAAAGAGAGTGAGAGAGAGAATAGTCAGACTATCTGAGAGGCCACTGGTACATCAGTAGCATTATCTTGGTAGAGTTGTCAATTTTGTAGGATTCAAATGGATTCTGGGTGGCGGGCACACTGTGTACCCACCCACAAGCATAGACCTGCAAGTACACATGTTTCGGTGTACAACCATGGTCCTCAAACCTAGGTTAGCTTAGACTCTAGCTGTGATTCCATCAGCCAAGCCAAGAGCTGGGGAGGGAGCCTGGCAGCTGGGACCTGACCACACAGGGAGAGGCTGGGAGGCGTTTACTCATACTGGAAAACAGAACCACCATGGTGACCCTTTGAGGTATCCCAGACAAGGCTGGGCTCTAGGGCCTCTTGGTGGCTCAGGTCCTTGGAGGGGACCACAGGTTCACAGGGAGTGAGGTGGGACCACCCTCACTGTCCAGACTCCAGGCAAGGTCAATGTACAGCATAGCTCTTGCTCAGAAGAACAGGCTAGAATGCAAGCTAGAATGTAAACTTCGAAAGGGTAGGAATCTCTATGTTTTCACTCAAGTATTCCAGGGCACATGGTACACACTTAAAGAATGTTTGCCAAACGAATGATTGACCTTAATGACACTCAAAAGAAACCAATTACATAAACCAAAATTCTGTTAAAAATGGGTAATAACTTTACTAATAAAGAATACCTTCATTATAGAAAATGAGGAGACAGGGCCGGGCGCGGTGGTTCAAGCCTGTAATCCCAGCACTTTGGGAGGCTGAGACAAGTGGATCCCGAGGTCAGGAGATCGAGACCATCCTGGCTAACACGGTGAAACCCCGTCTCTACTAAAAAATACAAAAAACTAGACGGGCAAGGTGGCGGGCGCCTGTAGTCCCAGCCACTCAGGAGGCTGAGGCAGGAGAATGGCGTGAACCTGGGAGGCGGAGCTTGCAGTGAGCTGAGATCTGGCCACTGCACTCCAGCCTGGGTGACAGAGCGAGACTCCGTCTCAAAAAAAAAAAAAAAAAAAAAAAGAAAATGAGGAGAAAGAAATAAAGAGAAGAAGACCCTCACACTAATAATCTCACTATGCAGATGTCATCACTAAGAATAAGAATAATAATTATTATTATTATTACTATTTGAAACAGAGTCTCACTCTATCACCCAGGCAGGAGTGCAGTGGCACAATCTCAGCTCACTGCAATCTCCGTCTCCTGGGTTTAAACAATTCTCCTGCCTCAGTCTTCCAAGTAGCTGGGACTACAGACGTGCACCACAAAACCCGGCTAATTTTTTGTATTTTTAGTAGACATGGGGTTTCACCATGAAGGCCAGGCTGGTCTCGAACTCCTGACCTCAGGTGATTCACCCGCCTCAGCCTCCCAAAGTGTTGGGATTACAGGTGTGAGTCACTATGCCTGGTCAAGAATTTTTTGATATAGATGTATGTTATCTTCACTCTTTTTCTATGAGAATAGATATATGTTTTCTAAACTAAAATTTACTGCACTGTAAAGTGATTGTTTTACTTGAAAATATATTGTTTCTAGCTCTCCATGTGAAAATAACATTTATAATTCTTAGAGTTATTTCTGAATTAAGACTTCATTTTTGTGATATATAAAAATTTACATAATTTATTTCCTTTTATTATATATTTATAGCAACCGAAACAACACAATAAATATCCTCATAGGAAAAAAATTGCATAGGTTAGTTATATCCTTAGATTCTTAAATTTAAAATTAATCTATGAAAATACACATTTTTGAAGCTTGTGATAATATGGGCTAATTGCTTTCGAAAGTTTGCATCAATTTACAATCTTGCTAGCAGTGTATGATGGTGAATAAATCCTCAAGCACCAGACATATTCTCTTTTCTTGTCCAATCATGGTACTGTAAACAAAATAAAATTAACATTTAAAATGGCATCCTATCATTGTTTTAATTAATGCATCACCTTTATCATGGTAATAAATGAGAGCTGAAATTTGGACAATCACCTCTTTGGACAGGGCCTACAGGCATGCCAGTTCTTCAGGCTGTCTTTGATACTCTCACTCCACGTCCTTTAACGCCTTCTCAGTCCTCACATTATTTCCTCCAGATTTTTATCCCAGTAGCTTTATTTCATACTAGTTAAACATCAATTACATTTAGATCCTGTGAGTGCAGATTTTTATCTCGGAGGTTTTCCACTTTCTAACGAGACATTGACAAATGTAATGATCTTATCTGTTATGTTAAATTATAAGATCAAATTATAAATTTAAGTGAGCAGCCTGATTTCCCTCCATTGCAAGTTTCTGAGATCAATTCACTATTGTTGCTAAATGACCTGCAGTACGTGAATAGTGTGTCCTTGCTCGGGATTGGCAGTGAATGGGAGTGATGACAAAAATGTAACAGAAACAGAACATAAAACATGGGAACTGGACAGAACCTTAGAAATTATTCCCTAGTCAATGACTTTCACATTAAACACAGGAAATATTCTTGGGAAGATGCATTTCCAAAGCCTATGACAGTGTTTACTTGCACGGTGGATGTCTATTTAGGTTAAGATACAAGTAAGAGTTTAAATCACTGCCTACCACTTAGAAATATGTCCAGAGAACATTTTATTTTTAAAGCTGTGTCCCTTAAACTGTAGGTTACATATTTAAAATGGATCACAAGGGGTGCTTGTTACAAATTCAGATTCTTGTCCTCACATCAGGGTTAAATTAGAATCTCTGACTGCACAGTCCAGAAATCAGCACTTAACAAGTGCTTCAGATGATTCTTGGGCAAAAAGAAATTTGGGAACCAATGCTTCAGCCAAAAGAAAATCATCACAGCTAAATGGGTACTTCACTTTATAAACTGGATTTCTGCTTTCATCCAACTCTAGCCAAAGGGAGTTTTAGTTTGTATTGTGTGTTTTTTTCTGTTTTGGACTATACTACGAGGTGGTTATTAGATGTCTACAGAAGCACCTGTGTACTTTTTTCCTTATGGTTTGTAGATCCTCTGAAAGAAATATCTATCCAAAAAGTATATTAATGACATGCATTTTTTCCCCAAACATCAGATGGATGGAAATGCTGAAGTATGGAAAAATGAATTCTTGGCCAGGAAATGAGGAAAAATGAATTCTTGTACTTGACTAGTGAGAGTGTTCATTGCTGTAACCACCAGGGACAGAAATTTGGCAGTAGATAGACAAATTGTTAATGTGTCCCCTATGCCTTGGAAATTCTATAACTAGGTACATTTCATTCATTCATTCATTCATTCATTCATTCATTCATTCTAGATAGCATCTTGCTCTGTCACCCAGGCTGAAGTGCTGTGGCACAATCATAGCACACAGCAGCCTCCAGTTCCTGGGTTCATGTGATCCTCCTGCCTCAGTCTCCCAAATAGCTAAGATAACAGACACATACCACCTTGACCAGCTTATTTTTTAAAAAATTTGTGGTAGTGATAGGGTCTCACTTTGTTTACCAGGTTTTGAGCTCCTGGCCTCAAGCGATCTTCTGGCCTCAGCCTCCCAAAGTCCTGCAATTATAGGCATAAGCCACCTAAATCAGCCAAAGTACAAGTTTAGGTAGACTCTTGTTAATAAACACAAGGATATCTAACAATAACTCATTTTGAGTGAGGCACAGTTTTGGTGCTTTATATGTAGCTCCCTTAATAATTACAACAACTCTGTAGGATAGATTGGTATTATTGTTGCTGAGTTGCTGCAATGCTGAGCTGCTTGCTAAAGCCCCATGGCTGGCATGTGGTGAGTCAAGACCAAACACTCGCAGCCTGATACCAGAGCCCATGCTCTTAACCTTCAGTTTAGACTGCCTCCTATGGTTCTATTACGTACTGAATTGTGTCCTTCAAGATTCCTATGCTGAAGTCCTAACCCCCAGTATGCCCATATTTGGAAACAGGACCTTGAAAGAGAAAATGAAGATTAAATGAGGTCATAAGCGTGGGCTGTAATGCAATAGAACTGGTGTTTTTATAAGTAAAGGAAGAGACATCAGGGAAACTTGTGCACAGGGGAAGGGTTTCGTGAGGATACAGTGAGAAGACAGCCTTCTGCAAGTCAAGGAGAGGCCTCAGGAGAAATACAACCCACTGACACCTTGATCTTGGACTTCCAGCCTCCAGAACAATTAGTCAAGCCATGCAGTTCATGGCATCTTGTAATGGCAAAATATTTTGTAATTAGCACACCAATACAGGTACTTACAAAGATACAAAGGGTTATAAATAAGTTAGAGTGAACTCTTAGAAACAAACTCAAGAGCCATCAATAGGAGAATGAATAAATCAAATGTGGTATACTGATATGATAAAACCCTGTAAGGATATTAAGCAGAAAAGACTTGATCTTTATGCATTCATATGGATAGATCTCAAAAACCATGCTGAGTGAAATAAAGTTAAAGAACGATACATCGTAAAGTATGAAATCACTTATATGGACTTACAATACATGTGAATACGACACATATAAATTCATAGAAATATATGATGTGGTTTTTCCACTGTTTTGTGGGATTGACTCTGGAGACAGAAAGGTATTTGTGCAAGGGAACGAAATGGGAATTTGAGCTTACCTGGAATATTAAAAGTAATATAAAAAGGACTTAAAATGTATATAAAATGTTAATACTGTCATTTTGGGTGGTAGTTATATAAGCATTCATTAATTTTTCTTTGATCTCCTTTGTATTTTTAAAATTTCTCAACATCAAGATATTCTTATAAAGAGAAAAAGAATATATTAATTGCTAGAAGATATGAGTAGTCCAAAAATTATTGAGACTGTATAAAGCATATAGATTTTTTAAATTTTCATCATACCACAAGTGATTTAAAAAAATTTATAAAATAACATACTGGCCAATAAAACTTTAGGAACATTCTGGTTATCAGAGATTTTTCATTTTGTTTTCATTCTGTTGTTGACATTCATGTATCTAAATCGACTTTCTTGAGAACCATTTGAGTCTTACAGATTTCTAATGGTAATCCTGAAACTTTTGCTATGACAGCGTACTTGTTAATTAAGTAGAAATTGAGGAAAGGCTGTCATGAAATAAAGCATTAATTTTTGCACTGTTTGATGATTTACAGAAAGTCTGATAACTGTGTTTAGGGTCTTTTTTCATATTAATTTTTCCCCCACTCATCCAATACATAGCAGAAACACAAAAGTCTGGAAGCCACCATCTTCAACAGCATGACTTATATACAATCCATATTTTCCTTAAGTGGAAAAAAACAATGTTTTCACAGCCAAATATTACTGGGATTTATGTACTCCTAAGCTTCTGCCCTAGTGGAAAGGATTATTTCTTCCCTTGCAGCTTAGAAGAAAGAGTGGGCTTGGGAGTTCAACAGACTTGCTTCAATTTCCTCACAAACTAGATGACTTCAGGCAAGTTACTTCATCTCTCTGTGCCTTAATTTTTTGCTCTGAAGTATATGAACAGTTATCATTATAACTCATATAAAAGCCATGTCATGTAGGGAGAAAGAGAGCAAATTCCTGAGCAGACTCCTAGGTTTGATGTTGGATGCACAGCTTGACAGTTTAGGACATCATTCATTATCTTCATTCTTGGCTATGCTCAGTCTATAAGAAAAAGATGATGGGCAGTACCTATATTGTACATAGTTGTGGTATTCACTGGGTAAACATACATGAGGCACTCAGAATCATACCTGGTACATTCTTACTCTTTACTATATGTTTGCTACTATAATCATTGTAACAGTTATTGTAGGATTAGAACTAACACATAAAAAAGGTGGGATACTTAATAAGGGTTTTATAAACAACCACTATTCAGCCCCAGCAAAACTTGACAGTTTGTATGAGAAAGATAAATGGAGTGAGAAGCTGGCTGTAAAATAAATACAAACAGTCATGAATCAAAAATGTCAATGATTCTCTTTCCCAGCCTTTAAACAATGTCCTCATCTTTTAACCAAACTTCCCTGGATGTGTGGTATTAACTCCTCACGTTGCCAAAGTTACCTTTAAAACACAGAAATGATATCAGCCTCTGTGAAAAGAGATTCAAAACCTCCAAATGAGGATGTAATAACTCAAGCTATCCATGTTCAACCCTTCTGGGGATTAGGGTTGAGATGTTGCAACTTGCTGAAAGTGGATGAGTCTCTTTGAGAAGCAGTGATGTACAATGCCCTTGTGGCCTGGCAGAGTTAATGCAGCTTTCAGCAGCCCCTAATTGTCTCCTAGAAGTAGTTTGAGCTCTGAGATAACTGGACTTACTGAGAACACACAAAGAGGTAAGGGCATTAATTACCCCCACAGGGCATTTTGGCTTCTTGTTGGCATGGCTAAAGTATATGCCAGACCTCACTCCGTGTTCATCAGTGTGCCCTGCTTATTTAAAATTCCATTCCCAGGTTTAAAGGCATAGATCAATGGGAGATTAAAAGAAATCCAGATAGAAACACAGTTGGCGATTTCAATTTTAAATGAAAATTAATTTACCCTCTTTCACTCCTGCCAGGTGTACAAACATTCTGCTTGGAACTTAAAAATGACACAGTAAAAACGTGCAAACCCAACTATTATCACATGAGGAGAACAGCAAGGTGGTGGAAAAACAGACCCTGTAGCCAAACTGTCTGTATTTGAATCCCAGCTTTGAGTCCCTGGTTGCGTGTCTATGGGTAATATACACAATTTCTCGGTTCCTCAGTTTATTCATCAGCAATACGTGGATAGTAAAAGTAAATTACTCATGGACTCCTCAGGAGTTAAAACAAAGTGCTCACAACAGTGCCTAGCACGTAGTCAACTCTACTTACATGTTAACTTTTGTTATAATGTAGCCATATCTGTAACACAAACATGGCATTTTGTTGCTGAATCACCTATTAGACCTGTGCTGTCCAGTATGGTAGGCACTAGCCACAGGATTTCATGGGCATTTGCAATGTGGCTAGTCTGGACTGAGATGAGCTGCAAGTGTGAACTATACACAGGCTTTCAAAAACAGTACCAAAAAACAAAAATAAAATAAAAGAATGTAAGATATCACTCACTAGCAGTGGATACCTAGGAAAGTCACTTCACCTCTCTGACCCTCACTTTTCTCATCTATAAACAAAGATGAATCTATAACATCCATCCCAGGGTAATTATGAAGAAAAAAATGACATATTACATGTAAAGAATACCAGCAAATGGCCAAGCACAAATTAGACTGGTAAATTATGAATAGTCATTTTCTAAAAATTCTTACCATTCTGACATTAAGAGGTGACATTATTAAAAATGGAACACCTGCTCTGCCTCCCCAGCAAGGCACAGTGTGGAACCCCCTTTTGCGCAGGCATGAGTAACTGATGTTACTCTAGCATAAGATGACTTCAGAAAATAATATCATCTTGGGTTCTGACACATTGATATTAAAAAAATTAAAGTAGATTAATTCATAAGATACTTAATAGTTTGTTTCATTTTAAGGTATGTCAAGATTCCATACCTCAAGATCTATGATTTAGGACTAACCCAGAGAGGTTAGGATGACACTGAGCCTAGAGTATAGAAATTATATAATGACTTACAAGTATTTTTCCAACTCTTCCAAATTAAAAAGGGAGACTTCGTGGACTTCTGGTTTTCAGTTCAACATGTAAGGAGCTTGGAAGTCATGTTTCATCCTCACAACAAGAAACAAGCTAAACAAAGTGAAAATCAGCAAGCCTTTTTACATCTAACAGAGAACTGAAGTCACAAGGAAAACCACTATACCAAAAGTTAAAGAGACAGACAGGCAAATACAAAGAATCACAACATACTGAAACAGAAGCCCAGGAAAAGAAAACACCACTGCAACCAGTAGTGAGGAGAAAACAACTGAAAGAGCTGCATGGTGCAGACCTTATTTAAGAAGAACTCTCTAGGGAAACCCAAAGACAACAGAGGAGACAAAAAAAAAAAAATCCAAAGAAATTTTAGTCTCTAATACTTACAGCTAAAGCAAACAGTAAAGATGGCCTAACCCTAACACTTATCTTAATAAAGATAAAATCTTATGTTAAAGATCCATTTGCCTCAGTTCCTTTTACCCAGTACATCACATTCAGCTTTCAACAAAAGAAATTACAAGACATACTAAAAGACAAAAATACAGTTTGAAGAAAGTCAGCAAGCAGTAGAACAAGACTCAGATATGGAGATGTTGAAATCATCAGACTGGAAATTTAAAACAACTATGACCAATATGCCAAAAGCTCTAATGGAAAAAGTAGACAATATGCAAGAACAGATGAGTAATATAAGCAGAGAGACAGAAATTCCAAGAACAGATGAGTAACATAAGCAGAGAGATAGGAACTCTAAGACAGAACTGAAAAGAAATGTAAGAAATTGAAAACATTGTACAGAAATGAAAAATATCTTTGATGGGCTCATTAATAGATTGAACATGGCCAAGGAAAGTCAGTGAGCTTGAAGAAAAAGTGGTATTTTTAAAAGAAACTACACTTACTATAAAAGCAATAAATGCTGAAATCCAACGTTGAGATTTGTGGATGATTATACCTGAGAAAAGATGTTTGACATATCAATTTGTTGAACATGAGATACACTTTGGCATGATTGCTAATTAAATTTCATAGACTTATTAAAGCTATACTTTTAAGTTTTATGGAGTAAGCACTGTCAAAATGGAATATTTATGACAAACATTTAATGACAAACACATAGTTTGTTAACTGATGAAATGATGTTTGTTAGATGATGAAATAATATTTAGAGAATGCATTTGTTGGAATGGTTTACATTAATGTGTCACACCTGTCTTTCTCATTCCCACTTTAATTTATTGCCCCTAAACTAACTAGTGCTCTCAAGAAAGCTACTTCCAGTAAAATTTTATGATATCCAATTCCCGGGCTTTAATAACTCATAGTTAAATCCTGCATTTACTTGTTTGGAATTTATTTCTAAACTACTTTCAACATCTTTCTCTTCAGTCTCTATACCAGTCTTATGTTGCCAATATATATGCTACTGCATTTATATTTGGAGAAATTATAAACTTAGAGAAATTGTCCTGGGAAACTTACAGATAAGACAATGGTTACCTGGAAAACTCTAAACAGATAATTACAATTATAGTTGAAGTTACAGGACTCCCTTATAGGAATTTCAAAGAAAAAAATTTGTAGGCAATTTAAATATCTTGAAAGCTCAAGATAAAATGCATGGAAAGGAGTTTAGTATTCTTCATAGGCATGTTGTGCATGCTGTCTGGAGTGAAAAAAACTTGAATGACTGAATTATTTAATTATTTGCAACATGTAGTGTTATTAGTATTATATTTAAATGCAATACAAATGCTTCTTGATCATTTGTTAATTTTCTTTAGTTTGGGTCTTCCTGTAATTTCACTTCTCCTTGACTCCTGGATTCAGTATTGAAATTTTGAAATTTTGCTGAGTTTTTACATGTGCTTTTTCCAGTTTGTTCTTAGGGAGTATCAGAGCAGCCCAGCACTACAAGAATCTCTGCATGATTTATTTTAAATAAAATAAATGGGTGTTTTACCAGAGTGAGTACTAAGAACTCACAAGCAAGGCACAATATATGGAATACTCAATGCCTTCCTGCTTGCAAACCTCTCCAAGAGCCTCCTTGGCAGATTTCCTCACCCTCTATCTTCTTTGCATCAGTGTTAAAACTGTTCCATCTCTACCAGATGCCTCACTGTTCCCTCATCATTCAGGGGCTGGATCTCCACTTTTGTCTGTCCCACAACACAGACCCAGTGTTTTGGGCATAGTACATACTCAGTAATCATTTATAGTATTAAATTGGAGAGGAGACATCAAAAGCATTTGACTCTCCCTAAGAGGTCTGTACAGTGACCTTTCAATACAATCATCTTTCTTCTACTAATAGAACTAGAGACTACACTTTCCTCTACAAACTTTCCTGCTCTCCTAGCTTGCGAACTGGGTAGGACTGTCTCTCCAAATGTCTCTGTCTCTCCTGGCCAAGGTATGCACACACGACCCAAGCTAGGTCAATAACATTGCACTTTCCAGGGATGTTCATCTGAGCTACAGAAAAATTGAAAACAAGTGGTCTACTATCTATTCCCACCCAGCCCCGCAACACGGGACCTCTGGGACTTCTTAAGTTCATTTCTGCCTTTTCTGCCTCCAGTACCTTTGCCATTGTCAGTCCCTCTAACCGGAATGTTCTTCCTCCAGACACTTACCTGGTTTCATCTACCATTGTATTCCCATCTTCGCTCAAAAGTCATGTTCTCAGGAAGAACTTTCCTGAGAATACCATGTTAAATAGCTGCATCTCCCTGCCTTGTCACTTTCTACTTTATTTCTTTTTTCTTTTTCTTATTTGTTCTTTTTTTTTTTTTTTTTTTTTTTTGGTTGGGAGAGAGTTTCACTCATGTTGCTCAGGCTGGAGTGCAATGGCGCAATCTTGGCTTACTGCCATCTCCACCTTCCAGGTTCAAGCCATTTTCCTGCCTCAGTCTCCTGAGTAGCTGGGATTATAGACGCCTGCCACCGATCCTGGATAATTTTTGTATTTTTAGTAGAGATGGGGTTTCACCATATTGGCCAAGCTGGTCTTGTACTCCTGACCTCAGGTGATCCGCCCACCTTGGCTTCCCAAAGTGCTGGGATTATAGACGTGAGCCACCACGCCCAGACTTCTTTGTTGTTTTTTATTGCTGTTTTCGCCATGTGAAATTCCTATGTGCTGTTACTGGTTTACTTGTTTTCTCCCTCTCTCAATCCTATAGGAGGGGTAGGTATCTGTTCTGGCTTGTTAATGAAGAAGACATTTGCCTAGCACATGGTTAGATAATGAAAACATATTTATTGATGAATGATTAAATAAATGCTACTAAATTCCTGGAATTCACCTGGTTCCTGTCCTTTCTGAAATCCCATTGGTTGTTGAGCTTTTTCCCTTTTGTTTTTCCAGCACATTTCCTTTCCCTTACTCTTGGTTTTCTTGCGTTTAAGAGTTTAAGTTTCTGATGCTGATAGTTAAAGAACCCCACTGACAGGATTCAAATGTAAAAGCACACTTAACATGGATCTTGGAAAAGCATCTCACAGCATTTCTGATACATAAGTAGGGCACACAATTTGTATGAGCTCCCCATCCCATTCTTTTTGTACTCTCTTCTACCTAACCTCAGGGATAGCTTGCAGCAGACTAGAAAATATGTCAAATAGGACTAGATACATGCACTCAGTGCTTAATAAACATTAGTTAAACATTCTATTTGAACTGAAAAGAACCATAGCCCACTGCCCTGGCCTCTAGAAAAACTCCTGGCACAAGAATTGGGACATGACAGGTGGCTTGGAACTGCCATCTCTCAACTGGCATTCGGGCAGATTATAGGCAGCAATACTGCTTTTATTTTTTTAAAAAAATAACCTCCTCACTTCATTTATTCAAACCATAAACCATAAAACGGATGATAAAACAAACTGCCAATTAAACCATAAACCTCTGTGTGCACCTGAGCTAGTCACTATAGGAGGAAGCAAAGATGTGAGAGACGGAATGAATCCAAGTGTGAGAAGTGACCACAGCCAAGTAGGTCTCTGCTCATCACAGAGACATCATCAGCAAGAAGTGCTCACTGAGAGACTGCAACATGCAGGGCAAGACACTCAGATCTTTGGGAAATTCAAGAGTCTCCATCTTCCAGGAGCTTCCCAGATTTCAGGAGAGACAGACAAGTAATCACCTCATTGAACATCAAAGTAAACGACTGGAGTATTAATAGAAGCAGGTTCAAAATGCCAAGAGACAGCAGTGCCAGCTGATTCATGTGCATGCCCATTAGTGCACTCATCAATTTGGCTTTAATTGCCTGCCTAATAAGCTTCATGCTGTGTGCAAGATCCTGTCAGTGTGAATCTCATACACCCTGATATGGTTTGGCTATGTCCCCACCCAAATCTCATCTTCAATTGTAGCTCCCATAATTCTCATGTGTCATGGGAGGGACCTAGTGGGAGGCAATTGAATAATGGAGGCAGGTCTCCATCTGCTCTCATGATAGTGAATAAGTCTCATGAGATATGATGGTTTTATAAAAGGGAGTTCCCCTGCACATGCTCTCTTGCTTGCCATCATGTAAGACGTGAATTTGCTTCTCATTCACCTTCCACCACGATTGCAAGGCCTCCCCAGCCATGTGAAACTGTGAGTCCATTAAACCTCTTTCCTTTACAAATTACCCAGCCTCAGGTATGTCTTTATTAGCAGCATGAGACTAGACTAACACTCACCCCAATATTCCAGAGGGGATATATACACACACACACACACACACACACAGAGAGAGAGAGAGATATACATACACACACACACGGATCTGTTACAAGAAGTCTGGAGGAAATAATGATTTCATCTGGAAGAATTTAGAGAATGTTGCACATAATCACAGTAGTGAATATTTGCTCCCCATTTTCCACAACCAGACCCTCCTTGAAGCCTGTCATGTGCATTAGCTCATTTATTAAGTATCATATGTTATACTATTATTTCCATTAAAGAGTGGGTGACAAATATTTTCCTGAAGTAGGAATATTTGCACATAAAAATAATAGTTAACATCTTTTGAGGATTTTTTATAGGTTGGAAAGTATTCTATGTGCTTTATATCTTCCAGCATGTTTATTAAAACTTCTATAGTTCTGTAATCCCAGCACTTTGGGAGGCCAAAACAGGCGGATCACAAGGTCAGGAGATGAAGACCATCCCGGCTAACATAGTGAAACCTCGTCTCTACTAAAAAATACAAAAAACTAGCCGGGCGAGGTGGCGGGCGCCTGTAGTCCCAGCTACTCGGGAGGCTGAGGCAGGAGAATGGCGTGAACCCGGGAGGCAGAGCTTGCAGTGAGTCGAGATTGTGCCACTGCACTCCAGCCTGGGCAACAGAGCGAGACTCTGTCTCAAAAAAAAAAAAACAAAAAAACTTCTACAGTTACCCCATTTTTGCACAGTAAGCTGAAGTCAAATCACCTGACCAAAGTTTTTAAAAACTCATTAACCCATTTATGCTGGAGGCTGCAAAATTTTGTTGTGAAAATCAGACCTTGGTGATTACCTTGAGCAGTAAGATATAATTAACTCTCACAAGCTTAGTGTTCCAATAATGGAACACTAGGCATAACTGGGTTAAGGATCAGAAGTGGGATTTGAGTCCACGTAGCCCAGGCTTTTAACCTCTACCTCTGCCTCCTCTGCTAGGTAAATAAGATATTCGAGTTGAGTGTTGGGGAAGGCATTTGCCTGATGGAAAAAAGGTGCAGGCAGCCTAAGCAGAGGAGAGACGTATTCGTTATTTAGGGCTGCCATAATACATTACCTAGGTAATTTATTCCTTCATGGATCTGGAGGCCAGAAG
The DNA here is from genome assembly GCF_047675955.1 of Chlorocebus sabaeus. Taxonomy (NCBI): domain Eukaryota; kingdom Metazoa; phylum Chordata; class Mammalia; order Primates; family Cercopithecidae; genus Chlorocebus; species Chlorocebus sabaeus. The sequence goes on from NC_132912.1 coordinate 20,573,166, forward strand.
TCCAACAGCAAGGTGTGGGCAGCGGTGGTTCCTTCTAAAGGCTGAGGGAGATCCTGTTCAATGCCTCTCTCCCAGCTTCTGATGGCTCTTGGGAATCCTTGGTGTTCTTTGGATTGTAGGTGCATCGCTCTAGTCTCTGCCTCTGTCTTCATGTGGCCTTCTCCTTCTGCGTATCTCTGTTTTCTGTCTTGTAGGTTACCTGTCGTTGCATTTAAAACCTACCTAATCCAGGGTGAAACTCGAGACCCTTAGGGTTTTTTGTTTTTGTTTTTGTTTTGATTTTTGAGATCGTGTCTCACTACGTCACCCAGGCTGGAGTACCGTGGTGCAATCTCAGCTCAATGCAACCTGTGCCCCCCAGATTTAAGCAATTCTTCTGCCTCAGCCTCCAGAGGAGCTGGGACTACAGGCACATGCCACTGTGCCCGGCCAATTGTTGTATTTTTAGTAGAGATGGGGTTTCACCATGTTGGTCAGGCTGGTCTCGAACTCCTGGCCTCAAGTGATCAATCCACTGACCTCGGCCTCCCAAGGTGCTGGGATTACAGGTGTGAGCCACCACACCTGGTCAAGATTCTTAGCTTTATTACGTCCAAAAGACCCTAATGCCAAATAAGGCCACATCCTGAGGTTCGTAGGGGAAATGTATTTTGGGGGTCGTAATTCAACCTGCTACAGAGGGCACATGCAAGGTGTGGAGCCACAGCACAGTTGGAGGAGGTGAGCTGTTCATGTAAGCTGTGAGGTTTCATGATGCTCTGGCCAGGTGGAGATGGTGCTGGGAAAACACTTTAAGCAAACAAGTGGCATTATTTGATTCCCTTGTGGTTTCGTGACCATAGAAATAAAAAGGAGGATGGATTAGAATGAAGAAAAACTGATGGCCCAGGGAGTCAGCGGAGACAACACTGGGACATGGGAGAGACCTGGACCAGGGTCACTGGCTTCAAGGCTGGTTCTGCTTGACAGAAGTAAGCAAAGTCCCATGAACAGGTTATCATTGGAGCTGAGAATTTCCTTCCACAACTGTTTGTACCTCTCAGTCTCAGACACATAAACATATTCTAACTAGGTCTAGAAAACAACCTAATACATTGGTTTTAAACTAACGGCCTGGTACGGTGGCCCACGCTTATAATCCTATTATTTTGGGAAGATGAGGTGGGTGGATCACTTGAGGTCAGGAGTTCCAGTCCAGCCAAAATGGTGAAATGCTTTCTCTACCAAAAATACAAAAATTAGCCAGGCATGGTGATGCGAACCTGTAATCCCAGCTACTTGGGAGGCTGAGGCAGAAGAATTGCTTGAAACCAGGAGACAGGGGTTGCAGTGAGGCGAGATCACACCACCGCACTCCAACCTGGGCGACAGAGTGAGTTTCCGTCTCAAAAATAAATAAATAAAAATAAAATAAAATAAAAACTAATGGGTAAATTCTAAACCAGTGATGGAAATCATGTCTATTTTACCCTATGAATTCATCATTGAATGAGGGTATCAATATGATATCATTGAATGAGGGTATCAATATGAAGTAGGTTAAACAATTAATATCAGTTGATGTAAACTGTAAAATAAGTTGATTCCTGAGGAACTTCCTTGTGTAGCTATTTCACATACATGTCTATGCCTTCTGATCAGTTGTTTATATGAACAAATAATTGACAGAGCTTCATAAAATGATTACACTACTCCCTTCCTCATTCTTGGCATAAACACCTAGCATTTATCAGTTGCATAATGCAACTTCCCGTTGCATTCAAATCAATACATTTGAATGCTTAAAATTTCATGTCGTCAAAAAAAAGTGACATTATCAAAGGGAAATCAATGATATAAATATATATACTCACTTTTAGAAAAATGTACAGCACTTTATTTCCATAACGAGAGGTGACAATGTGCTAGCAGCCCTCACTCTCAGCGCCTCCTCGGCCTCCCGCCTCGGCTTCCACTCTGGCGGCGCCTGAGGAGCCCTTCAGCCTGCCACGGCACCGAGGAAGCACCTCTCTGGGCTGGCTGAGGCCGGGGCCTCCTCCCTCTGCTTGTGGGGAGGTGTGGAGGGAGAGGCGCGGGCGGGAACCCGGGCTCCGCGCTGCGCTCACCGGCCAGTGTGAGCTCCGGCGGGCGCGGGCTCTGCGGGCCCCGCACCTGGAGCGGCCGGCACCACCCGCCCAGGCCAGTGAGGGGCTTAGCACCCGGGCCAGCAGTTGCGGAGGTTGCGCCGGGTCCCCCAGCAGTGCCAGCCTGCCGACGCCGCACTCAAAATTCTCGCGGGGCCTTAGCTGCTTCCCCGCGGGACAGGGCTCGGGACCTGCAGCCCGCCATGTCTGAGCTCCCCCGCTGTGGTGGGCTCTTGCGTGGCCTGAGCCTCCCTGAGAGGCGCCGCCCCCTGCTCCGTGGCGCCCGGTCCCATCGACAGTCCAAGGGCTGAGGAGTGCAGGTGCGGTTCCAGACTGGCGGGCAGCTCTGCCTGCAGCCCTGGTGGGAGAGCCACTGGGTGAAGCCAGCTGGGCTCCGGAACTGGATGGGGACTTGGAGAACTTTTATATCTAGTCGGAGGATCATATGTGCACCAATCAGCACTCTGTGTCTAGCTCAGGGGTTTGTAAATACACCAATCAGCACTCTGTGTCTAGCTCAGGGTTTGTGAATACACCAATTGGTACTCTGTATCTAGCTAACCTACAGGAGACTTGGAGGACTAGCACTCTGTGACTCTGCCTCTAGCTCAAGGATTGTAAATGCACCAAGCAGCACTTTGTGTCTAGCTCAAGGTTTGTAAATACACCAATCAGTACTCTGTCTAGCTCAAGGTTTGTAAACTCACCAACTGGTGCTCTGTATCTAGCTAACTCTGTATCTAGCTAACTAGCACTCTGTGACTCTGTGTCTGGCTCAAGGATTGTAAACATACCAATCAGCACTCTGTCAAAACGGACCAGTCAGCTCTCTGTAAAGTGGACCAATCAACTCTCTGTAAAATGGACCAATCAGCAGGATGTGGGTGGGGCCAGATAAGGGAATAAAAGCTGGATGCCGGAGCAAACCAGTGGCACCTTCGTGCGATTCTGTTCTGCACTGTGGAAGCTTTGTTCTTTCAGTCTTTGTAATATGTCTTGCTGCTTTTAACTTTTTGGGTCCATGGTGCCTTTATGAGCTATAACATTCACCGGGGAGGTCTGCAGTTTCACTTCTGAAGCCAACGAGACCAGGAACTCACCAGGAAGAAGGAACAACTCCAGATGTTCTGTCTTAAAGAGCTGTAACACTCACCACGTAAGTCTGCAGCTTCACTCCTGACAGCCAGACCACGAACCCACCAGAAGGGAGAAGCTCCAGAGACATCCAAACGTCTGAAGGAACAAACTCTGGACACTCCATCTTTGAGAATTGTAACAGTCACGGCGAGGGTCCGCGGCTTCATTGTTGAAGTTAGTGAAATCAAGAACCCACCAATTCTGGACACAATAATAATGGCCAGTTCTCTTTTTGAGAATTAAATTTCTGATTGAAAAGAGTAGTTCTGTTCACTTAGAGAGCTTTGGAGACCAGTGACAGAGTGGCTTAAATTTTGGGCACATAATTTAAAATATTTTCAAAGGGAACTGCTTTTTAAAATTCATTTCTAGGAAACATGCCTTATTAAAAGAATTTTAATGGTTTTGTTGTTCCTCATTTACAACAGATCAAACTTTCATTAGAACATTAAATGCCAATGTTTTATTTCATTATTTGTGCTTCATTCAGCTGCCTTAATAACTGAGAACACTTAAGAAAAAAAAACTTTATAATTGCTTCATAGTTGGGCTGTGAAAGAAAACTTTCATTTTCAAAAGTTTCCATATAACTGTGGTACTGTATAACAAGAAAAAAAATTACTCAGCTTGTCACCTTTTTGTTGTAAAATCCACATTAGGCGAATATATGTAAGACTTTTTCTTTCAAAGTCCTTTAACTTTTCCCTTTAATTGTAGTATTCTCTTAGTTTTAATTCTTGATAGTTTTATGTTAGCTGCTTTAATCAGTTTTCATTTTAGATGCAGATTAATAATAAATTTTTCATGATGCATCTATAACATGCTTGTAAAATTCATCAGCTTTACATTTTGATAGTGAAGTTAAAATGATGGTTAATTTACAACAGGTGTTCATTCCCGCTTTTAAAAATTCAAACTATCTATGGATTGATAAATGCATGTACCAGAAAACTATAAAGAAAGAAATGGTAGATACAAAGTTCAGCTCAATGTTACTTCTGCGAGAGGTAGTGGAGAGAATAGGATAGAAATGAAGAAGGGAATGTGGGACTCCTAGCCAATTCCTACTGTCCTGTCTCTTAAGCTAGATGAGAAACTCACGGGGTATGTACTTTACTTTTAATCTTTAGACACTTCACTATGTTAGAAATATGTATTTCTATGTATTCAATCTTATAGTAAAGCTAATTTTACAAAAAGAACAAGCATGTAACAGGTGGAAATGTACTAAGCCCTTATAAGAAAGTAACATAAGTGGCCCTCTTGCTTACATTTGGGAGTTGAGTAAATATCATTTTTAAATATTGTATGCCCTGTAATCTCAGCACTTTGGGAGGCCAAGGTGGGAGAATTACTTGAGGCCAGGAGTTTCAGATAAGCCTAGGCAACATACCAAGACCCCATCTCTACCATTAAAATATTAGACATCAAAATATTAGGTGTGGTGGCATGCACCTGTAGTCTCAACTACTTGGGAAGCTAAGGTTGGAGGATTGCTTGAGCCCAGGAGTTTAAGGCTGCAGTGAGCTATTGTTGCACCACTGCACTACAGCCTGGGTGGCAGAGTAAGACCCTGTCTCTACAAAAGATTAAAAAATTAAAAATAAATATCTTCCTATAACTCTACTATCCTCTGGTCATTTGATATTAAATATGTTCCCCCCAAAAGCAGTAGGCTTTCATATCAGATGAATTTCACTCTTTTGGACATCAATCTAAAAAGAAATTGTTACAACAAAATTAAAAGAACTCATAGTTCTTTTTGTTCCTATTAACAGATTTTCAAGTTTAAAGCACATTCTTCTTAGTGTTTTACAGCATTGCAATGGTCCATTTATAAGAGAGAATCATCATATACAGGAAGGGTGGGTTTTACCACTACTCTGGCTTGTTGAGAAATTTCCAGCTTGTTCTACTTATTCTATTAATACTTATTCCTAACACAATCATGTTTGAAGTTTTCCACTTATACCATCACTACCCTCTTCACCCTTCATTTTAAGGGACCTAAGAGTGCCTTGAGAACTTTAGCAAAGGGTAGTCAACATACCAACCTCCATCCTGAAATCAGGGAAAGATGAATAATGTATAAAAAGAACAAAGACAATAAAATAGAAAAGGTTCTGAAATTCTACTCTCTTTTCAAGCTGAAAAGTTAGGCTTCCACTGTTTCATAGATGTTAGGCGATATGAGAATCCAAGGTCAGAGAGGAAAAGTATTTTCATTCTCAGCACAGCAGACAGCATGAGCTTCATGTTCACATTTGGTTCCTCTTGTCCTTCATGTTCCACAGGGGCAATGAAGAGGCAGGTCCACATATCTGCTGTGTATACAAGGGGGTCTGTTTTGTTCCTCTTGTCCCTCATTTTCCACAGGGGCAATGAAGAGGCAGGTCCACATATCTTCTGTGTATACAAGGGGGTCTGTGTCACAGCTGAGGAATTCTAAGTGTAGGAACCCTTGAATCTTATAAAGTGGTCTGCAAGCAAACCTGCCCAAGCATTGCCCTAGAGACATAGTGTTTATTATACTAGTCATGAGACAAATAAGCCTTCTGACCCAAAGGAAGACACTATATCTTCCTTCTGAGGCCATCTGCTATGTAAACAGAACAAAAGCTTTGTAAACACTATGATGAGTTTGCCTACGACACAAATAGACACAGTCATGTACCATATAATGATGTTTTGGTTAACTGTGGACCACATATGTGGCTGTGTTTCCGTAAGATTATAATGGATCTGAAAAAATCCAATCATTTATTGCTATGGTTTGGTTATGGTTTGTTTATCTCCACCAAAACTCATGTTGAAATTTGATCCCCAGTGTGGTGATGTTGGGAAGTGGGCCCTAGTGGGAAGTGTTTGGTCACGGGGGCACATCTCTAATGAATGGCTCAGTACTGTTCTTGTGGTAGTGATTGAGATATCACTTTGGCAAGACTAGGTTAGTTCTCATGGGACTGTATTAGTTCCTGAAGAGTGGGTTTTTATAAAGCCTTTGCTGTCTCTCTTTGCTCATGTTTACTTCTCCTTTGACCTCTGCCATGTTTAGATGCACCATGAAAGCCCTCACCAGAATCCAGAGCCATGCGCTTGAACTTCCCAGCCTACAGAACTGTAAGCCAAATAAACCTTTTATTTATAAATCACCCAGCCTCACAGATTGTTATAGTAACACAAAACAAAGACATCTAGTGATGCTGTAGCTGTCATAACATCATAAAGCAACACATTACTCATATGGTTATAGAAATGCTGATATAAACAAACCTACTATGCTGCCAGTCATAAAATTATAGCACATACAATTATGGACACTACATGATACTTGATGATGATAGTAAGTGACTATGTTAGTGATTTATGTATTTATTGTACTATACTTTTTATTGTGATTTTACAATGTACTCCTTCAAATTATAAAAAACAAGTTTACTGTGAAACAGTATGCTGTGTTACACCAGCAGCAGCCTCATACATCTTGTGTTTACCATGCTTGTTGATTGCATCGTTTTTTCTTCTGCATAATTTAAACTCATGTTGCTTTGTTTAACATGGCCCCTAAGCATACAAAATCCACTGCTAATGCTGCCAGCAAAAGACCACATCAAGTGACTGATGTCGAAATGAAATTAAAAGTGAAGTAAGGACTACCAAGGTAGGAAATCAGTGACAGTTATTGCTTGCCAGTCAGACCTGTCCCATTCCACTGTAACTATAATCTGGAAGAACAAGAACAAAATGATGGAAGCTGTTAGAGGATCTGCTTCATTGAAGGCAAAGAGACTGACAAAATTTCAAGAAGAGCCTATATCAGACATGGAGAAACTTCTAACGACCTGGACTGAAGACTAGACACACAGGTGTATTTCTCACAGCATTGTGATAATCATGATCAAAGCAAAAAGTTTGCCTGGGATGTTGAAAGAAAAGGCTGAACCCCATTATGATGTTGAATTTGCTGCAAGCTCTGGATGATTTAAATATTTCAAGAATTATTACTATTACCTAATTTAATAGTGACTGGTGAGTCTGCAAGAGAGAATGTGAAGGCAGCTGAAGAAGTTTTGGAAACTCTAAGTAAGTTAATTGTGGAGGAAAATTACTTGCAGGAGCAAATCTTCAGTAGGAATAAAATTTCTCTATTCTGGAAAAGGCTGCCTGAAAATATTTTCATCTGTAAGGAGGGAAAGTCAATGTCGGGTTTCAAGGCTCTTAAGGAGAGGATAACAGTCTTGATTGGGAGTAGTGGAACAGGTTAAAAATCGAATTCTTTTTGTGATATGGCACAGTGAGAATCCCAGGTCTTTAAGCATGTAAATAAGCACCCACTGACAGTGAATTACAGGAACAATAAGAAGTCACGAATGACCCGGGTCCTCTCCTAAGATGCCCGCTCAAATTGCTATGCCAGAGAAATGGAGGCACAAGTGGGAACTTATTTTGAGAGATTTTGCTTATTGTTGATAATCCTCTCACACATCCTCCTTTATTGGTGATCTTCATCCCAGTATGGAAGTGGTGTTTCTCCACTGGACAATCAGAAGACACTGATGCAATTTTGGAGGGATTATGACATATATAATTGCCTCAAAAACTTGCATGAGCTTGGCATAATGTCACCAAGGAGTGTGTAAATGGCATTTGGAAGAAGATATTCAAGAGGATTGTTCATAACTTCGAAGTATTTTTCCAAGGATGAGGAGGTTGCAAAAATCAATAAGGCTGTGTGGTTGAGACGGCAAACAATTTTATTAAGCTAGCTGTAAATGAGGATGGCATTGAGGAGCTCACAAATAAAGGTAGTTTCTGATGAATTGACTAATGAGAAGTTGTTGGAACTGGAACAGGAATACACAGCTGAAAGGAGAGGCCAGAGAAAAGAAAATCACATGAGAAGATAAAGAAGAACCCTCAAGAAAATTCAGCAGCAAATTTAGCAGAAGCTTTTGCAGACTCAATAAATTCCTTAAAAAGTTTGAAAACATGGACCCCAACATCAAAATGTTTTCATTAATAGAGAAGAACATTCATGGTGCATTATCCGCTTACAGGCAAATCTCTGATAGAAGAAAGAGAAGCCAATCAAGCAAACCACCATGGACACATTTCTGGAAAGAGTGACTGTTCGCAAAAAGAGCTTCAGGCGGGTCTCTCAGGAGATCTTCCAGAAGAAGAAAGCGCTGTTATAACAGATGGCAGCTCCACGCTGTGTTTGTGTCTTAGTTTTTAACAAAATATTTTTAAAATAAAATATTTTAAAAATAGCAAAAAGCTTATAGAATGAGAATATAAAGAAACCATCTCATACAGCAGTGGAATAGGTTTGCATTTTAAGCTAAGTGCTATCACAAAATAATCAGAAGTTTTAAAAATTGAAGAGTTTATGAAGTTAAAAATTTACAGTAAGCTACGGTTAATTTATTAAGAAAGAATATTTTAAATAAATTTATTGTAGCCTAAGTGTAGTGTGTATAAACTCTACAGTAGTATAGAGTAATGTTCTAGGCCTTCCCTTTCACTCACCACTCACTCACTTACTCACCCAGAGCAACTTCCAGTCCTGCAAGCTCCACTCATAAGTACCCCTATATAGGACACTTATAGGGGTGCCTTAATTGGGATACCTTTTTAAAGTATTTTATACTGTATTTGTACTGTACTTTTCCTATGTTTAGATATACAAACACTCACCATTGTGTTACAACTGCCTACGGTATTCAGTACAGTAACCTGCTGTGCAAGTTTGTAGCCTTAGAAGCAACAGGCTATACCATGCAGGGTAGGTGTGTAGAAGGCTTTGCGTAAGTACACTGTATGATGTTCGCACAACGATGAAATTGCCTCATGGCACATTTCTCACTACGTGTCCCTGTTATTAAGCAACTCATGTCTGTATAAAAAGGTGAAAGGAATAGGCAAATGCATTAGGGAAGAGAAATGGAAATAAGATTGATTATAAAACATCTCTTTAGATTGTCACATGACTGACTTCATTAGTAACTATTCTGCTTCACACCTAAGTCATATTAGTAATTTGTTTCCCTTCATCTGAAATATTCATGTGTTTTATACTTGCTGGCAAAGTTCTTTTGGAGCCCTTTTTCTCAGGGAGGGTTCACGGAAAAGAGAGAGGTTATTAGAGATATTTTCCACAGCTCTGGTTTCATTACTGCAGTAGTAAATAAGAAACATTAAAGTCTTCAACTTATCGTTTCTCTCACTAATCAGCAGCTGAAAATTCTGTGCTTATCATTTAAGAAGCATTCCCTTAACAATAAAAATCTCTTTACCACGGCTTCTCTTACTGAAGAGTGCATTCAATACCCTCCCCCGAGAGACAATGGAATGTGCAGGAACAGATAAGCATCCTCCATAACTTCCAAACACCAGCACCAAAACGAAACTCCAAGGAAAAGCACATTTGCCCTCTCTCCGCCCTCTACCCACTGGCTGGACAATTTTAGTTCTTGGGGATATCTGACGACTCCCTGTTTTTTAATTTTTCATTTTTTAAATTTTTGTATATTTAGGGGGTACAAGTGCAGGTTTCTTTCTTACATGCATATATTGCACAGTAGTGAAGTCTGGTCTTGTACTGCAACTGTCACCCCAATAGTGAACATTGTAACCAACAAGTGATTGTTCAGCCCTGGCCCTCCCTCCCACCGTCCCACCCTCCCACCCTCCCACCCTCCCACCTTCCCACCTTCCCACCTTTTGGAGTCTCCAGTGTTAATTATTCCAGTCTCTATGTCCATAGGCACCCATTGTTTAGCTCCCCCTTGTAAGTCAGAACATGCAATATTTGATTTTCTGTTTCCGAGATATTTCACTTAGAAAAATGGATCCCCTAAGTGTTTCTCCCATATAAGGGAATCTAAAAAATCTTCCAAGCTGAAAATCAAGAGCTATTCTTTTGGTCTTTTTCTTCTCCTGGGGCAGCTACTTCCTGAGGTTGTACACAGCATCAGACCAGGTGGAAATTAGATGTACTAGGATATGAGTTGAGGTTCCTAAATCAATATCACATTATGATCCTAGAGGTAAGAAGTTAAGAACTTGTCTCATTCCAGTAGTAAATCCTTGGGTGTTCTTAAAGCTGCTAATCATGAACTAAACTTTGTAAAAATCATCTGGAGAGATTTCAGAATGAAAAGAAACCAATACTATATTGCCTTGAAAACTACTCTAACAAGAAGAAGGGTCAAATGATGGTTGATTGAAGACAACATTGGAATAAGTATCCATAGAGCTATTGTTTTTCATTCCCACCTACAGGCTTTATATTATTTTTCAAGTCTGCGCAACACCAACAGCTAGTTCACCATTTGGTTTGATATGGATATTTGTGTGTATGTTGGGGATGATGGGGAGATAAATACACACAGCTCTTTTGATCCGTTAAAGAAAAATGTGACTTGTGCTATTTGAAGTGAGTTTAAAATGGTATCTGAATTTCTTCAACATGTATCTGCTTCACAAAAGTGAAAATTTTTACAAACTAAAAAATAATCACAAAAACTCTGTGGATTGGAATCTAATCCTGCTTTAATTCAAAATGAAAAACTAGTTTTACTCAAAACATATCTAGTTTGAGCAATATTCCCATATCAAAAGAGCACACAAATTAACTAAGTCTTTAATATCAGTGTTAATTAACAGATAATCATTAAGATTCTTTTACACATACTATGTGACTTGATAATTCTGACCTTGGCCATTTCCTCATACTGCATGGAAAAAGCAGAAGGAACTCAGGAGCAGATATTATTTTTAATAAAAATAACAAACAGTTCCCACTTTAACTATTATTGGTTGCTATAGGAAAGGTCAAAATAGCATGAACTCATTTTTTGCTACCCCTTAGAGATATGTGAGGATCCTTCCAATTTTTCTCTCTATAGTGGAGGAATAGAATGAAAGTTATCCATCAATAATTGTGAGTTTTACTTATATATTTTCAGCAGACTATGGGTCACCATTTTTCTGCTCTTCTAAATGAATCAAGAAAATACAATGTGTCTAGCTGGTCAAACACAACATAATAGGGCAAAAAAAGATTTTTCATGTCAGCAAACCAGGAAAGTAATTTGGTCCAAAGATTTTTTAAAAAATCCTGATTTGTGTGGTTTGTTCACACTGGATTTATTTATTTTTAATTGAATTAGCTCTATCTACTGGTGTTCGCCCAATCTGCCTGAGTTGACATTTCTGTCCTATCTACCATTTACTAGTTGTATGGCCTTGTATGATTAAGTTAATTCTCTAAATCTCAGGTTCTTCAACTTTTAATAATATTATAGTAGTAAAATTTATTACTAATTTAGAGTGAAAAGGAACTGATGCTATAATCTCTCCAGATGATTGTTGCGAAGTTTAGTTTATGATTGGCAGCTTTAAGAACACCCAAGGATTTACTACTGGAATGAGACAAGTTCTTACCTTCTTGCCTCTAGGACCATAATGTGATATTGATTCACGAACCTCAACTCATATCCTAGTACATCTAATTTTCAGCTGGTCTGATGCTGTTTACAACCTCAGGAAGTAGCTGCCCCAGGAGAAGAAAAAGACCAACATAATGGCTCTTGATTTTCAGCTTGGAAGATTTTTAGATTCCTTTATAAGGGAGAAACACTTGGGAGAGCCATTACCCTAAGTGAAATAACTCGTTAATTTGTTTTTATTAATAATAAACAAATTATCACTTATTTATCATTAATTTATTTTTACAACATGCTGGTTGCTATTAAAAGGGTTTTGCATGAGTTAATTCATTCATTATTTATAATGTCTCTATGAGATAGTGTATTAGTCCATTTTCACACTGCTGATAAAGACATACCCAAGACTGGGCAATTTATATAAGAAAGAGATTTAATGAACTCACAGTTTCACGTGGCTGGGGAGGCCTCACAACCATGGTGGAAGGTGAATGGCACATCTCACATGGCAGCAGACAAGAGAAGAGAACTTGTGCAGGGAAACTCCCCTTTATAAAACCATCAGATCTTGTGAGACTTATTCACTATCACAAGAAGAGCACAGGAAAGACCTGCCCCCATGATTCAATTACCTCCCACTGGGTCCCTCCCACAACACATGGGAATTGTGGGAGCTACAATTTAGGATGAGATTTGGGTGGGCACACAGCCAAACCATATCAGATAGATAGTACTATTATCATCATTCTATATTTTCAGATGAAATTCAGAAAAATCAGGTCATTGTCTGAGGTCCGAGTACTATGTGATAGAGCAAAGATTTGAACCCAGGTAGGCAGCTCTGATGCCTTGACTTCTGATGACTGTGTTAGGTTCTCTGTCAACAACACTTCCTTAGGTTGTCAGGAAGTTGTGAGAAAATGCTGGTTAGGCGCATAACCCAGTGTCTGGCATATAGTAAGTACTTCAGATTCTTACAAATAATTGTCATCCACACAAACTTCCTCGGAATGATAATTAAGTCTCGACTACAAATGAGTTTACTAAGTACAACACAGGTGATGAATAACATGTACCTTAAGCAATGTAGATGTCTACCAATTTTCCCACTGAGAAAGCTCCATTTTTCTATTGCTGGTGACATCATTCTCTCCATCACTCAGAATTGGTTTTTTAAAATACTTTATATATACATACACAATAAATAATAATAAGACCATTATCAGTTTCGTCGGGCTAAAGTTCAGGTGTTGGCAGGACTGGTTCTTTCTGAAGAATCCACTTCCTTGCCTTTTCCATAATCTAGTGGCCATCTGCATTCTTTGGATCCTGGGCCCTTCCTCCATCAACAAAGCACATCACTGCAATCTCTGCTTCTGACATCCCATCATCACTATCTCCTCTGGCTTCTCATGTGTCCCTCTCATAAGGACCATTGTAGTTATCTCAGGCCCACCTGGGTAATGCAAGCTAAACTGTTCCATCTCAAAATCCTTAAATTAATGACATTTGCAAAGTCCCTTTGGCCATATCAGGTTATATTCACAGGAGCCAGGGAGTAGGGTATTGGGGGCCATTATTTAGACGACTACACTCCCATCCTTTTTCTTTTCTTTTTTTTAAATTAGTGTTAGCCAGCTCTGTTTCCTTACACATCTAATCTAATTGCCTCCTAATTGGTCTGCTGACTCAGAGGTGAAGCAAAAGTGATATTGAGAAGCATACACATTCTATGGGCACCAATTTGTGAGGCTGTCAAAAGATGCCAGGGAATGTTTTTATTGCAATTTTGCACTGAGTTACTAACTTATGTTTGTTGTCCATGAAACATATAAAAGTATCCCTAGTATTATCTCTGTGTTTATTCATGTCTAGGCAAATATCAACACCAGATAGGGAGAGGGAGCGCAAATGCATTGCGTTGTCTTTGGGCACCATTTATCTTCAATGTATCAGTATACCTGCCTCAGTTGTTCTCTGCTACCAACCCTACACTGCAATACCAAATCCACCCTTTCAAAATACAGGACACTGGATTACTTAACAACAACAACAACAACAAATGCACACGCAATGAGGAACAAAGACAGTCAATGGCTCCCAATTGCCTACAGTCATGATTCTCAAACGTATTCAAGTTCAAGAATAACTAAGTCAGGTTGCTCCAAGAATGTCATAAATTTAAAAAAAAAAAAAAAAAAAAAAAAAAAAAAAAGTACTTTGGCTTCAGACATGCCTGGGGTTAAATCCTCATCCTGCCCTTAGTAGCTGTCTATGCATCTTTAGGTAGAGTGCATGTCCTCTTGGAGACTTTATCCCCTAATCTGAAGCATTTGTGGAGAGAATAAAATCAGATATTACATATAGGGCATTTAGTGCAACACCTGGCACTTGATAGGGGCTCAAAAATCTTATATCCTTTAGATAAATACTATGCTATTCACAGACAACTATGAAATGTTAATTATTCAAATTAGAAGCAATATTTTTTTAACAGACTGTGTGATATGTACTATAAAATATAAACTCTAAGGGAAAGATCTCAAGAAAGCAAAAGCTGTTAGACCAAACCCAATCAACTAAGTCTATATTTTGGAATAAATCATCCTTGGCTATCTTCATGTATTGACATGGACTAACATTTGCTAGCAGATGAGCAGAAGCAGTGGATGTCAAATTTCAAGAAAAATATTGTGGATAGAAAAATTGCAAAAAAAAAAAATTAGGGTGAAGAAAAGTCCCTATTAATTATGTTTTGCACAAGTTGAAAAAGTCTGGCATTTGATTTTAACCTCAGAAACCTCAGCTCAAGTCATAAATAAGAATAATCTATGGGGACATAGTGGGAAGAACCTTTCAGATAAATCCAAATTGCCCGCCTTGAACTTCCAAATGCCTTTAGTTTGGTTCCAACTGATCTTTTCAAAGTTTTCTCCCTGAAAGCCTTCCGTCCAAGTCAGATTAGTCTGAAGGCCCCTGGCGAATTTCCTTCGTGCTTGTCACTGCACCTGCTTTTCTGTTATTTGTACACCAAGGTGACAAACTCCAATGCTACAGCTCCAGGCCATGACAAAATGCAGACCCAGAGTGACCAGATCTTATCATTTTTTTTTTAATTTTTATTTTATTTTTATTTTTTATTTTTTTTATTTTTTTATTTTTTATTTTTTTATTATTATACTTTAAGTTCTAGGGTACATGTGCATAACGTGCAGGTTTGTTACATATGTATACTTGTGCCATGTTGCTGTGCTGCACAGAGAAGCTGGTACTCTGGAATTTGGTGTGCAGTTTCCTAAGTTTTAAATACGTAAAACTAATTGAAAATGTTTTTTTAAAATTGAATTAGCTAAAGAAAACGTACCTGCAGGCTAGATTGAATCCCCGATAATCAGCTCTGATCTCTGCAAATCATGAAGGTGCAGCTCAAGTCTCCTTCCTCAGTGCTGAGTGTCTGGCGTGAGTCCATCTTCCCACACATAGGTCTTCTTTTGGACTCGACTTCCTCTTGTACTTTCATTCTTTTCTCTCTTTAGAACGCATTTAGGCACTCGTTTAAGCTGCTGTTTAACGTTATTTCAAGTTTCTGGAGGCAATGATTATATACTGAAAGAATTTTTTGTTTTGTACTATTTTTCTAAACTCAGAATACACTCAATTGAGTAAATGAATAAGTTACTCACATCAAAGCTTCTTTTCCAATTTCTATTGACATAATGATCATCGCCTGTTTATCCAATAAATTTTTTTTTTATTTTTACTTCTCCATATGTTTGGCTGTGGAGCAGGAAGTCATCTACAATTTTTCCTTCAACCCAATTCGAGAAAGGTACAATCAACAAATACAGATGAAAACATGTGAATTTGGACATAAGGCTTATTCTAACCAGTCAAGTTGAAGTATTCGCCTATGCACATTGGATCTAGAAAAACAAAACAGAACAAAACAAAAAAACCTGATTGGTGGAATTGTTTGGGGGGATTTTTGTGTTACTTCTTCATAAACTGCCTTCATCATCTTGTTTGAGGTATTGACACTTTCTGTTATATCATAAAGGAAACTATATTTAATTATAATATCAAAAATCCTAAACTGAATCCAATTGAAACCAAACTATTTATGTACCGTAGCATCATATTTTGGTTTGGTTTTGGTTTTAATAATTATTTTTTATTTTTATTTCAATAGTTTCTGGAGTTTGGGTGGTTTGGGGGTGCATGGAGAAGTTCTTTGGTGGTAATTTCTGAGATTTTGATGCACCTCTCTCCCAAGCAGTGTAGATTGTACCCAATGTGTAGATTTTTATCCCTCACCCCCATCCCCACCTTCTCCCCCAAGTCCCCAAAGTCCATTATATCATTTTCATGCCTTTGCATCCTCATAGCTTAGTTCCCACTTACAAGTGAGAACATACAATATTTGGTTTTCCGTTCCTGAGTTACTATACTTCACTTAGAATCATGGCCTCCAGCTCCATCCAGGTTCAAAGGGACAAAAAAAAAGCATTATTTTGTCCCTTTTTACGGCTGAGGAGTATTCCATGGTGTGTACATACCACATTTTCTTTATCAGCTCATTGGTTGATGGTCACTTAGGTTGGTTCCATAGTTTTGCAATTGCGAATTGCGCTGCTATAAGCATGCATGTGCATGTGTGACATGTTTTTTGAATTTCATAGCCCATAGGTGGCTTCCATTTGTGTGAGGAAATTGAAAAATGTCTATGTGTTGAAACAAAAACTCTACTTCTGTTTTGATTCATGTCCTTTCTTCCCTAACCATGTCCAATGCATCCCTTATGGAAGTTTTTGTTGTATCAGTCCATTATAGGCCCTAGTGACTTTTGTCTATAGTTCAAATTGCTGTCCAAATTGTAAAGTAAAGTACTGCTGCTATTATGACAACTCCGGGCTGTTGCAGTTGATGGATGGCAGCAAGACACAGTTTGCGAACATTGGCTTCATACAAAGTACTGCTTACCAGCAGTTATAGCTGGGGAGGACTAATTAATTTCTGGAGCTTCTGTTTTCTCACCTGTAAAATGAGGATAGTAATATGTAGTTAATGGAAGCATTAAGAGAACTAAAAGGTATTATATAAACTACAAGCGCTAAAAAAAAAAAAATGTAGCTATTATTCATTTTCCCTTTCCCTTCCCCTCCTTTCTACCCTTCTGATGTGAGAATCGACAGGCATCTGCCCACTTTTCCTCCAAAAGGATGTGGACTCACAAGAAGATGTTTTTATTTGGTTCTGAATCCCATTTTTAATTTCTCTCCACAGAGGTACTTTAAATATTGTTAGATATTTATTTCATCCATTTATTAATCCGACAAATATTTGTTTTTCCTTTGAGTCATCTATAGAACGAAAGGAAAGCTGAGTTTATGAAACTTACAATATATACTGAAACATAATTTAGTAATCAGAGTGATGCCATCAGAGTAAATTATGCTGTTCTCTAAATGGGGAAACTTTAAATACAAGAAGGAAGAAGGCTTGCTGGTTACAAGGTTATAATTTAACAGGAAATCTCTGAGTGACCTAATTTAGCCGTGTGTTAACTACAAGGCCAGCACCGGAGACTCATTAGAAAAAGATATCAAAATTTTATTAAGATGTAAAGCGCAAGACATAATTATATAGTGTTTTACCTTATAACAGATACTTATAAGAGCCTCAGCATTCATTCATTCAAGAATTAGTTACAGGCATTGAACACCATTCATATACTAAACAGGTGGGAAACATCTTTAATTAGTAAGTATAATATTGTATCCAGATTAGGCAGTGATTCCTTGAGAGAAGGTGGAATCCAATAGACTTACTAAGGGATTCCTTGTCTTACCAATGATAGGAGAAAATAAAGGATTTATATAGGTTTGCCTCAAAAAGAGAAGGCTAAGGAATAAATCAGAATTGGTTTCATAATACAAAGGATTTCAATGAGAAAAGAAATGAAAGGTTTTGAATGACCATTGTAAAGTCAAGACAATAAAACTGACCTAAAGAGAGTGAGAGATTTTTCTGATGATTAGATAAAGAAAATTTGTATATAGACATAATGGAATATTATTCAGCCATAAAGAGATAATAAAATCATGTCTTTTGTAGTAACACAGGTGGAACTAGAGACCATTACTGTGATGGAAACAATTCAGACACAGAAAGACAAATATTGCATGTTCTCACATATAAGTGGTAGCTAAATCATGTGTACATATGTACATAGAATGGCAGCATGGTAGACACTGGATACTCAAAAGGTTGAGGGAGTGGGAATGGGGTGGATGATGAGAAATTGCTTAATGGATACAATATGCATTATTTGGGTGGTGGATACTCTAAAAACCCTGATTTCAACACCGTGCAATCTATGCATGTAACAACTCTGCACTTCTACCCCATAAACACGTATACATAAAAATAAACTAATAAATAAGAAGAGAAAACGATTCTTGATGAGCCAAAGGAAAAACTAGAGAGGTGCTAAAGCACAAGAAATTCTTAGGAAAGTTTTATATTTTTTGTCTAGGAGGTCTCAAGACAAAAGAATCATCCACCATCAGAGAGGATTTCTACGTTCATTGACGTTGAAAGTGTGTGACATGTAACTATATATGTTGTAAGAAAACGTCCAAGATTCTTCCTTTGTTATCACTCCCACACATACCATTCAAAAGATTGCTGAAAATCAGCTATTCATCTTTTACTTTAAAATCTTCAGAGAAATCGTTTACTCACTGCTTTTTGATAATATATCATAGCATATTTATTTCTCCCAGCTATGGTGTTTCTTGATGTACACCCTAAGTTACTAGGTAGAAGAAACAACTGACCTAAGCTGTTCTGGGTACCCACCTACTATGAAAAGTCAGAAGTGTTAAAACTAACTTAGAGGCTGCTTTTCTTTCAACTTTTACTTTAGGTTCAGGGGATGCATGTGTAGATTTATTACATGTGTATATTTTGTGACATTGAGGTTTGGGATATGAATGATTCTGTCACCCAGGTAGTGAGCACAGCACTCAATAGTTAGTTTTTCAGTCCTTGCCCCACTTCCTTTCTCCCTCTAGTAGTTCCCAGTGTCTATTATTGCCATCTTTATGTCCATGTGTACCCGATGTTTAGTTCCCACCTGTAAATGAGAACCTGTGGTATTTGGTTTTCTGTTTCTGCATTAATTCATTTAGGATAATGGCCTCCAGCTGCATCCATGTTGCTGCAATGGTTATGATATTGTTCTTTTTTATGGCTGCATAGTATTCCACGATGTGTATGTACCACATTTTCTTTATCCAACCCACCATTGATGGACATCTGAGTTGGTTCCATGTCTTTGGTATTATGAATAGTGGAGCAATGAACATATGAACGCAGGTATCTTTATGGTAGAATGTTTTACTTTCTTTTGGATATATACCCAGTCATGGGATTGCTGGGTAAAATAGTAGCTCTGTTTTAAGTTCTTTGAGAAACCTCCAAACTGCTTTCCACGGTGGCTGGACTAAATTTTCATTCCCTCCAACAGTGTACAAGCCTTCCTTTTTCTCCATAACCTTGCCAGCATTTGTTATTTTTTGACTTTTTAATAACAGCCATTCTGATTGATGTGATACAGTATCTATCTCACTGAGTTTTGTTTGCATTTCTCTGATGATCAGTGATGTTGAGCATTTTTTCATAGGCCTGTTGGCCACATGCATGTCTAGAGATTGCTCTCTCAACTCTGGTTTCATCTAGTGAGTTCTCATACCCAGTACACTAAGGACAAAGATCATTTGGTTTCCTTTTATTCACTGTTGGAAACAATTTATGCCAGAAAAAAAATACGCCTTAAATTTTTAAAAATTTTTAATTTTCGTGGGTACATGGTAGGTATATATATTTGTGAGGTACATGAGATGTTTTGAGACAGGCATACAATGTGAAATAATCTCATCATGGAGAATGGGGTATCCATTCCCTCAAACATTTATCCTTTGTGTTCCAAACAATCCAATTACACTCCCTTAACTATTTTAAAATGTACAATTAAGTTACTATTGACATAGTCACTCTGTTGTATTATCAAATAGTATGTCGTATTCTTATTCATTGTATTATCAAATAGTATGTCTTATTCATTCTTTCTATTTTTGTACCCATTAATTATTCCCATCTCCTCCCACCACAACCCTCTACCAACTTCAATTCATTAGAGTCATTTCTACTATTTTTATTGGAAAAAATTTCTATAATTAAAGGTCAGATTTTTATATGTGACAGACATGGACTAGGAAAGATAAGTGGCCTGTAATTAAAAGTTAGGACAAGACCCCTGGTGAGCTACAGAACAGTTGGGAACATCTTCTGTAGACTCCAAAAACTATATAATTCATTATCCAAACTAGAACACTTTTGAGAGTGAAAAGCTGAGAAGCTCTTAATCATAATAGCAGGACAATAGGCATAAACTGGAACTGTCCCAGACAAACCTGGATAGAGGGACACCCAATCTATAACCAAATTTCATACACAATAAAAATGATGGGGCCAGGTGCAGTGACTCATGCCTGTAATTCCAGCACTTTGGGAGGCCGAGGAGGATGGATCACCTGAGGTCAGGAGTTTGACACCAGCCTGATCAACACAGTAAAATCCCATCTCTGCTAAAAATGCAAAAAATTAGCCAGGCATAGTGGCATATAACTGTAATCCCAGCTACTGTGGAGGCTGAGGCAGGAGAATCACTTGAACCCAGGAGGTGGAGGTTGCAGTGAGCCAAGATTGTGCCATTGCACTCCAGCCTAGGCAACAAGAGCGAAACTCCATTTCAAAAAAATTTTTAAATAAATAAAACAATAAAAAATAATGGTAGCACCTCTTTAAGTTACACCAAAATTGAGCTTCCCTGTGCGTGTTTTACAGACTCCTAGAATGACTACTTTGACAATATGTGACCATAAAACGAGGAAAAACACTTACATGACTTAAATTCATTTTTACACTTGCTACCAAAGAAAATGCTGAACACCCAGGATATCTCTCTTACATTCTTTCTTTTGCTCATAGGATAGTTCAAAGAAGCAGTGTTAAAAAAGAAACATGGTAATTAGACTGCCACTGTTCATGAATGAGAACTTTCTGAACTCATCTCCCGTCTGAAGAGTATTGCTTCTTAGCCTAACACAAACAGCAAACGTTGCATTCGCTCTGCACATCATGGTATCTTGTGTTTGCCAGAGAGCTCTGAATCAGGAAATTAGCCCTCATAAAGTTAGATAACATACTTCCATTGCTTATCAGAAAGCAAATTTTCTTGAAGACCTTGACACAGGATCCTTAAGAACAATTCTTCCAAATTGGTATTATTTTATTTCCAATATGTATTACTCTTCTGACAGAAGTATTTATTGTAAATATCAGATGCTCTTGCTAGCTAGTGCACAGAGTTACTCTCAGCTGGCTGTAATCATTGTTCTTTTATTCCCCTTTAACGCTTTCCTGTCCTTCCCATTTCTCAGGTTACCATACCTAGCTAAATATCTAAGCATCGCTTAAGAAACTCATTTTCCTCGTCTGTAAAATGAAAACTTCAGGCTAAACAATGCTTAAGAGGCTTTCCTAGCTTTAAATTTCTACAATTAGATCTCATTGGTACCATTGCAAGTGTGTCCAAAAATAGCATCCACCTTTTACTCCCTGCTTTGATTCACCATGTAACACTACAACATTCTGTTATAAACAGCATTTGTTTTTCTAAGTACTCCGCTCTCAGAAACCAGAAGCACTCTTTACTGCAGAACCTAACCAATCTAGATTTTTTATTGTAGAATATAAGACTTCCAATGACTGGGTTTCTAATAACTTTCTAGACCATCTTTGATTATTCTTTCACAGTCCCTCTCAGGAAGTCAGTCTAAATAACTCACTCTGATGAAACATAATTTTTCAAGGTTTCGACTATTTGTTTCTGCTTCTTTTCTAACATGTATTACACTCTTGTTTACTTTACAGTTGACATATCTATTATATACTTCAAGATTCAAAATATTTTCTTCCAAATATTTTGCCTTAATCCCCTTTCTCGTGACTATTTATACATTTAATCAATTTCCTATTATTTTTCATATAATGATAGCCTTCATTCATGTTTATTCAAAAAATATGGAGGGGATAATTATTTTGTGTACAAGACACTGAGCCAAAAGCTATGAACAAAGTTCCTGCCCTCATGGAGCTTACATTTTGTGGAGAAGACAGACCATTGGCCTTAAATGAACGCTAAGTAATAATAGCAATAATAATACTACTGATAACAAAGCAAGGAAGAAAGTGATCAGAGGAGTTGGAGAGGTCTCACTGAAGAGATGGCACCTTAGGGTGGCATTTGAAAGAAATGAGGGAATAAATCATCTGAAAATCTGGTAGAATCATTTTCCAGTGAAGATCAAGGGCAGGGGCCCAGAGGTGAGAACAAGGTTTAAGCAGCAGCAATAAGATTGATGTGGCTGGAGCCAAAATCCTACCTCACCTGCTTATCCTGTTGGCCTTCCTATTCCTCACTGTTCCCCTCATTCACTCTGATTTAGCTGTTCTGGCTCCCGTACAATTCCTCAAACATGTTAAGCACGTTCCAACCTCGGGGCCTTTGCATGTACTGTTTGCCCCAGTCACAATGCTCTTTACAAGAAAATTTCAGGCTGCTTCTATCCATTTGGAGTTCTGATCAAACATCACTTAACAACTTTCTCTCTCCTTGCTGGCTTTACTTTTATCTGTAGATATCATTCCATGTGGATTTGCAATTTTATTTGCCTGCCTCCATCTGCTAGAATATAGTTCTGGCTGTTTTGTTCATTTCCTCAAATTTCAGGACATTTCCTAGTAGATAGATGGTACTCAATAAATATCTGTTTGATGTGCGTTGGATGAATGGTTATAAAATCCAACATGAATGGTTATAAAAACCAGCATGAATCCAATATGAATCCTACCAACCTGGCAACTTGAATTTGTAGTATGTCAAAGTTTTAAATGTTGGAAACAATTTGAGAAGCAGAGCATCCTAATGATTTTCATAACTACCAAATAATTTGAATTTAAACACTAAAAACATCCCAGAAAAGAACGGGACTATTAAAGAAATTCCAGTGATCATGAAATAGAAGTTATAACTATCTAGGAAAATAAAGAAGAAAAGAAAAAGCAGGCAATTCTCAAGCTGTTATTGTGGGTGACTGTGGTCAATAAAAAAATGGCAGTGATACTGCAAGGTCAAGTCACCACAAACAAAAATAAATTAAATACTAGGAACATGTTTCTCAACTGAAGAAGACTTTTGAACTGCAATTGAAGACTTACATGAAAGTCTTAAGGATCTTCTTATAGATGCAAGTTTTTTAAAAACACAGTTAAAGGCACAGCAATCTTCCAAAGTAGTTATCATTGTTATAGCTTTGCAGATGAGGAAACTAAGGCCTGAGAAGTGTAAATGACCAACAAAAATTTAAATCTAAATCTCTCTGACCCAAATGTGATATTATTAATACCTGACCTCTGTCACAAAAAAACGAGGTTTAGAATTAGAAGCCAAAATCATCAAGCAAAGGTTGACTCTCCCTAGTGTTGTCTTTAAGAAGAGAGGGATTCAATCATTTAGAATAATTTAGGACGTTCATCAGAAACCCTTTATGAAAATAACTTTTGAAGCTTCAAGGGAGTATTTTTTAGTACCTGGAAATTTCACTTAGACAAAGTGGACACAACTTTGTTAGGACTTACTCAATATATTAAAAAGAAAAACAAAGCTACTCCTTGAAATAAAGAATATAAACATTTATCTTCAGCAGAGTGAAAAGTATTAAACACCATGATCACAAACTCACCCAGTGATCCAAGCAAATTCAGAAATAATCACAAGCCACGTGAAATGTTGGCAAGCTATGAAGAGGGGAGGGCTAGGAACAGATTAGAGAGAAGGAAGGGACATCTGCAAATCGAAAGGAAAACCATTTGATCGGGCTACTTATGCCAACAAATCGTTTCTGAGACCACAGGCGCATGCCACCCAACCTTGCTAATTTTTAAAACTTTTTTGTAGAGATGGGGTCTCCTTATATTGCTAAGCTGGTCTTGAACTCCCAGGCTCAAGTGATCCTCCCACCTCAGCCTCCCAAAGTGCTGGATTTACAGGCATGAGCCACTGCGCCTGGCCCCACTTCCATAAGTCTTATATTTCATCCACTTCTCTAAAAATCAGCAGTTATTAAAAGCATTAGATTTGTTGAAGATAGGTTCAGGAGGCCATGGTTCCTGAAAGCATGGATTCACCAGGATTGCAACAGATACCACAGAGTGAGGGTACAGACAAATTTGAGCTCTCGGATGGTACATATAAGCATATATGGAGGTTAAACACTCTAGGACCCTGCAATTGTCAATGTGTCTAAAACTTGATTCTTTCATTTCACACCAGGAGTGAATTTAATTTATATTCAGAGTTAAAAGACATCCTTCAATTCAATCTTTCAACATAGTTGTTAAGCACTCACTATAATCCAGACATGGTGTTAAAGATGCGCTGGTGTTAGAATTGCCAAATAAAAATGTAGAATAGCCAGTAAGTTTAAATTTCAGATAAACATTCAAATAGTGCATTGGGCATACTTTTTGTTTATCTGGAATTCAAATTTAACTGGATGTTCTTTGTTTCTTTTCTTTTTCAGAGAAAGGGTCTCCCTCTGTCACCCAGCCTGGAGTGCAATGACATGATTATAGCTCACTGCAACCGGTGCTCAAGTGATCCTCCCACCTCAGCCTCCTGAGTAGCTGGGACAACAGGCATGTGCCACCATGCCCAGCTGGCATGTTCTGTATTCTTGCTAAATCTGGCAACCCCTGTTGCTGTACAAGATGGGCCCAGGCACTGCTCTCAAGCTGCTCAGTTATTTTGCTTCTTATTTAAACTCTCCTGATTGCCAGTCACACAGTGCTGGTACTGCGATATCCTTGCCTAGAGCACTAAATAGCTAATATTAATTACAAAATCAAGTTATTAAATTTTGAACCCATTAACTGTAGATATTTTTATAGGAAACACCAGACTTATTTTAACCTAGATTCTTAAGGCCTGTTTCAGGTTCACCAAAACAAAATATTCCAGGTTGGATGCCAAGAAATATTAATATAGATGAGAAGAACTGCACTCCTTTCTGATGCCACACAAATGCTAGTGGCCAGGGCTTTTCCATTCGCAGTCCTTGTTATGATCTGAATGTTTGTGTCTCCCCAAAATTTATAGGTTAACATCTGATCCCTACTGGGACAGTGTTAAGAGGCAGAGTCTTTATTTATTTATTTATTTATTTATTTATTTATTTATTTATTTTTGAGACAGAGTCTTGCTCTGTCACCCAGGCTGGAGTGCAGTGGTACAATCTTGGCTCATTGCAACCTTCACCTTCCAGGTTCAAGTGATACTCATGTCTCAGCCCCCCAAGTAGCTGGGACTACAGGTATGCACCACCACGCCTGGCTAGTTTTTGTATTTTTAATAGAGACAGGGTTTCACCATGTTGGCCATGCTGATCTTGAACTCCTGGCCTCAAGTGATCTGCTCACCTCAGACTCCCAAAGTGCTAGGATTACAGGCAGGAGCCACTGTGCCCAGTGGAGGCAGTCTTTAGAAAGTGAATAGGTCATGAGGGTGGAGCCCCCATGAGTAGGATTAGTGCCTGATATGGTTTGGCTGCATCCCCACCCAAATCTCATCTTGAATTCTCCCAGTGGGAGTTAGTTGAGGTAATTCTCCCAGGGGGCAAGTCTTTCCTGTGTTGTTCCTTATGGTGAATAAGTCTCACAAGATCTGATGGTTTTAGAAAGAGAAATTCCTGCACAACCTCTCTCTGTCTGCTGCCATCCATGTAAGATGTGACTTGCTCCTCCTTGCCTTCTCCCATAATTGTGAGGCTTCTCCAGCTACGTGGAACTGTTTAAGTCCATTAAACCCTTTTTCTTGTATAAATTCTCCAGTCTCGAGTATGTCATTATCAGCAACATGAAAACAGACAAACACGATGTCCTTATAAAAGGGAACCCAGAGAGCTCTCTCTCCTCCATTTAGGGACACAAGAAGAAGTTGGGCAGTCAGCACCAGAAAGAGGGTCCTCACCAGAACATGACCATGGTGGCATCCTGATCTCAGACTTCCAGACCTGAGAGTCATGAGAAATCAATGCCAGTTGTTCATAACTCACTCAGTCTGTGGTACTTTGTTTAGTGGTCTGAGTTGACTGAGGCGCCATCTCTGACCTGTGCATATCAAGATCGTTAGACAGCATCCTGGCTATTCCCATGAGGCAGCCCAGGTAGGGTTGACAAACCCTCAGGATACAGGTATATTCCCCAATGCTGGACAATCCTGGTGTCATTCTAAACCCAAAATATATTTCTACCCTGAGGCTCAAGACTTTTTTAAAAAACTTCTCTCCCTGAACTGTGAAGAAATTTCACCAGTACTCTACAGGTGACGATTTCTTGCTCTTGTCCCCACAGATTAAGGATTTTGTTTCATAGGGGAGAAAGAGGAGACGAATTCACTCCGAGTTTCTTGCCTCTGATGCCTCCATCCCCATCCTGCAGACTTTCCTAGGATTTTCCCAGTCTTCTGTGAGCACCTGGAGGAGTTCATGAAGAAAAAGCCTGCAAGCATGGGGGACCCCCCCACCCCGTATATTTATAGTCCCCTTCCCCCAGGGGATTCACCCTCCCATTGAAGTGTACACTCACTCAGCCAGGCTCCAACTGTTTACCTACCAGCCCTGGCAGGAGTCTGCTTATGGAGTCAGGTTCATCTGCCCAGGTAAGTCAGTGTTTGCAGCTCTTGTCTCTCCCTGCAGGCACCCGTCTCTCCCTAGACTCTGGGCAGGTTGGTTGCCTCTCCACTATTCCAATGAGTAGGAAAAGGAACGTTCAAGACAAGTTCAAAGGTACTGTTTTTCTGGCTTTTTAAAAACTGTCATTTGGGAGCAAGGGTCTTTCCAGCTATCTACATCTAAGTAGAAACTAGCAATGTTTG
Organism: Chlorocebus sabaeus; assembly: GCF_047675955.1. NCBI lineage: Eukaryota > Metazoa > Chordata > Mammalia > Primates > Cercopithecidae > Chlorocebus > Chlorocebus sabaeus. Next base: position 20,599,937 of record NC_132912.1, read on the forward strand.
GATATTTTGTTTTGTTTTGTTTTGTTTGAGACAGGGTCTCACTCTGTCACCCAGGCTTGATGGAGTGCAGTGGTACAATAACATCTCACTGCAGCTGAACCTCCCAGGCTCAAGTGATCCTCTTACCTCAGCCTTCCAAGTATCTGGGACTACAGGTGTGTGCCACCATGCCTGGCTAATTTTATTTTTTGTACAGATGGGGTCTCACTATGTTGCCCAGGCTGGTCTTGAACTCCTGGGCTCAACCAATCTGCTCACCTTAGCCCCACAAAGTGCTGAGATTACAGGCGTGAGCCACGGTGCCTGACCAGATGTGTCTCTTAAAGCTCCTCTACTAGTCCTTACTATTGTGCCTGCCCAGCTCCTGACCCCTTTTCTGTGAACTGTGCCCACATCTCACCCCTCCCCTCACATGGTTAGTGTAGGAACAACCATTTTGCAACCTGTAATCATCTCCCTCATGACCAGAATTGGTCTAGGGTTGAGCAGTTGAGTTAAAATGGGCCAACAGGTCATTCTCCAGAAATGTCACAACTGGAATTAGGAGACAGAAATTCTTTTTCTCTATTTCTCTCTCTCTCTCTTTTTCTCTCTCTGTCTCTATGTCTCCACTCCTCTTTCTCTATGATTAAACTTTTGCTGGGTTTTCCGCCATATGGACTGAGAAGTAGAGAAAGTCACGTGAAGACAGAGAGGGAATGGCTGTACAGAGATCGGAGAAAAGTACAGAGGTCACACCATTCTGGATGCTAAACTCTTATCACGTCTTTGAGTCCATTCATTGCTTAAGTGATTGTGAATAGGGTCTTTTTATAAAAAATTAACCAAATAAATCCCAACTCCAGTAGCTCCCCAGGCTATTTTGATCCACGTAGAGTTTGAAGCCATTATCCTAATTATCATCTCACTATTTCTTGACCACATAGTGGCATCCACAATCACCTTAAAACTTTTAAATTTTCAGTCCATAATTTGGCAAAGTGGATTATACATTCATTCCCCTAGTTAGGCATTGAGAATTGAAAATAAGTTCATATCCTGCTGTTTTCATCATTATTACCGAATCTGGGAATCTTTCCTCTCTTCATCTTCTATTTTCCATTAAAATCTAAAGTGATGGCTATTAGAGGAAGAGCAGAGAATCAGTCAGTGAGCATTGGTGAACAGGGCTCCAGAAAGAATAATTTTCTGTTGTAGCTTTTCTTACACAAACCTTGGCCCAGATGATGGCTGAAGTGTTTCTTCATCAAAACAGAATCATACTGCCAAATAAAAATACAATTATTTTGCCTTTTAATAAGAAGAACTTGCATTGTCTATCCAGGGAAACAGCTTCTAGAGTTAAATATCTCCCAAGATAATAAAAAACTGAGATGAAGGCAATTTTAAGTAATTGTGTATATAATAAAATGGATGAAAATGCTCAGAGACTTGCATAATTCATACACATTTTCTACAGATTGCAGGCAGAAGTAAATGTTTACTAATTAAGTTGGTAGCCTATTATTCGAGAAAGCGAAACTTGATTATAATAATTATTATTATAATAATAAACTCATTTATCCTGCAAAAACCTTCCAACTGCCAAAGTAAAAAGTCTTTTTCAGGCAGTTAATAGTTGCTCATTTCATACACTTGGTGCATTCTGTTTTCCCACTAGAGACATATCTATGCTGTTCGGTAGATGCTGTGAGATGATAATGACCAGCTGGGATCATTTGGGCACTTATTAAATTTACAGGAACATAGTTTTTTCTCTAAATTGACTGAACTTGGAATGGAATTGTAATGATCCCAAACAGATAAAAATAGAACATCTTTTCCTTTTAGGTTCCTCAACAGTTATTTAATTTCAAATGCATTGCATTTTGGTATTTAAATAAGTTCACTGTTTGCAAATATCAATCACCTTCCAAACTACTATATAAGTGATTTCTTACAACTTTATTTAAAATGTAAGAGATCACTTATATAATAATTTGGAAGGTGATTGATATTTGCAAACAAACAGATACCAAAAGATACACTGCAGAGAAAGAAAGAAAGAACACTTCCACACAACGTTTTTCAGTGATCACTTTTTCTTCCTCCTTGAAATGTAGGCCCCAGGGAACTATACTCTCCTTTATCCTGACTAGTTGTACAGCTGAACAGACATCCTCACGAAAGGAAGCTGTCGTTCCTGATGCACTTTACAGAATAAACAATACACTTCCTTGTGACCACATTATGCACTGCCATGATCTCCTCCAATTTGGTACATTTGAGCCAGTAAGCCCCAGGAATCAATGTCATTGAACAGTGGGAGGTAAATGAAACAATTGTCCACCAGTTGTTTTATTAAAGATTGGGCAGCTGGAATAGTCTCCAAGCAAATGCATCTACAGCCCCTATGGATTGCTACAGACGAATGTTACAAACTCTAACCTAAAGGAATACCCTTAGAGGAATACATTTCTTTTTTGACCCAAGCATCAATAATATATTTTGCTTTCCTCTAACATGTATGTTGCCTGAGGGAAGCAAAAAAAAAAAAGTTTCCCTGTAAATAATAAAATCCAAAGTGAGGTCAACATTTCCATCCCCAGCAGGTTACTCCAGTTTGAACTCTCCTCTTTTTAATCATGGATAATTTCACCAACAGCACAGCAGTCCTGCTAGTTCACAGAAGATGAATTCTGCGTTTTCCTAGTTTGATGATTGCCTACTATGGTGCTGATGTGATGTGGATGCTAATGTTACTTTTCTGTAATTTATTGTTGAAGGAGGAAAAACATTGTCTTGTTTTCCTTACAATGTGTAATGTTAAACCAGAAAAATAATGACTCAACACTCACATTTCTTCCCCATGAATAGAGATTGGCATGCCAGAATTAAAATGAATGAATAGTAATTACATCTTGCTAGGGAGAAAGGAAGGGGATGGACACCCATTGTCCAGGGCTAATATATGACCAGCCTCCTAAATCCATCAAAATCCCTTTAAACAATTAAATAACATGGTAATCATAAAATACGTACATATTGATGTGCTGTCCTAGGTATCCCCAAATTGCCCTCCTGGTAACAATTTTATTGTATTGACCTCAATAAATAAGTAGAAGGAAACACAAACACAACTGCCCAATCCATGACCTTGAGCCCAAAGATGAAGCCTTAAACTCAATGATGAAGCTCACTCCAGGGTCTTCCATCTTTTCACTATCCCTTAACTACAGAGCATTAAGTTAGTCTGCAAGATGCCAGACACTATTATGTATTGGTGAAGAAATATAAAGTCTGGGCCAGATTGCCTGGAGTTCTAACTCACCTTATTTTTAACTAGCTGTGTGATCTCCAGTGATACTCATCTGCTCTGAGCTTCAGGTTCTCTGTTGGTAATGTAGTAGTAATAATAATTCCTGCCTCTTGGGGCTGTTAGGAAGATTAAATGAGTTAACGTTTGTGAAATACTTAAAATAGTACCAGATGCCTTTAAAGCAGCAGTCCCCAACATTTTTGGCACCGAGTCTCATTTTGTGGAACACAGTTTTTCCATGGACTGGGGTCTGGGGATGGTTTCGGGATGATTCGAGCACATTACATTTATTGTGCACTTTATTTCTTTTATTATGACATTGTATATAAAACACTTATACAACTCACCATTACAGAGAATCATTGGGAGCCATGAGCTTGATGGTCCCAGCTGGGGGTGATGGGAGACAGAGACAGATCATCAGGCATTAGATTCTCATAGGAGCATGCCAGCTAGATCCCTCACATATGCAGTTTCCAATAGGATCCACGTTTCTGTGAGAATCTAATGCTGCTGCTGATCTGACAGGAGGCAGAGGTCATGCAGTAATGCCAGTGATAGGGAATGGCTGTAAATACAGATGAAGCTTTGATCACTTGCCTGCCACTCACCTCCTTCTGTGCAGCTCAGGACTGCTACTGGTCCATGGCCCGGGGGTTGGGGCCCCTGCTTTAATACAGTTATTAAAACAGATAGAAGCTTAAATTAAAGACTTCCTAGGGGAAATTGTGACATCCTTAGCTTCAGAATTATCCTGTATTGTGTGGAACTGGGTCAGATTCAGGAAATTTTTAAACCAGTCCAGCCTACGCACATTTTAGACTTAATTAGATATTTTAAGAATGTTTCTAGAGAGTCTCAAAGTCATCTGATGTTTTGAGATTGCCTAACCAAAAGTTCTGTTTGCTGACTTGGTACCCCCTTAACACACAGTGACTCTAGCATCCGGTATCCTAGGGTTTGAAGAATCTGCATACATTGATACTGCATTTCAAGGACTTATGCCATGTATGTGAATATGGTGGTTTCTTATCCCAGTATCTTATTGAAGTTAGGAAGTATGGAATAATCGAAGGGACTTGAATTAGGACTCAAAATAAAACTGGGATCTGACCCATCCCCTATTGAAAGTGCAGATCTTGGTTTGCCTACCTGGGATTAAATCTGTGAATCACAACCGAAGCTTTCCTGATTCTAAGGGTTTCTAAAAAGAAGTACTCTGTAAACTATTTTCAGCATTTCAAATCTCCAAATGGAAAACTGCATTCACTCAAGTTAACACTGTAGGGACTTATGGAAACATTAAGTTTTATTTGTTTTATTTTATTTTTTTCTCCATTGGCAAGAATTTTATCACCTTGGTGCAGTAACACAACCAGGGACAACCAGTCTTTCTGTGACGAGAAATTCTGAATAGTAATCACATATGTCATTGGTAGCAAAAGGTAGAAAGACAACTTAAAGATTACTAAAGTAAATGCATTGTTTTGAGACAAAAGTCTTTCAAAATACAAAACCCAAAGGAGAAGGAGAATTAATACAGGAATCCTAAATAGTAGAGAAGTTGAGATTCTGAACTCTGTAAAGCTCCTCTTAGCTCCAGAGTAATAAGATTATATGGCTCCAGTGACCCAGGACAGAGAGAATAAAATAAAATGAATTTAAGTGATAGAGATCGATGCAAACTCTAATAAAGCAAGAAAATAAGACATAAGGACCAGTAAGAAATACACATGAGAAATTATAAAACATAAGGATTCATCTTTTTCCAAAAGAAAAAACTTGAGAAGTAATAATAATAAATTATTAGGAAAATGGGTTTCAATGAATAATTTATTAAAGTTGACATAAAGTATTATTATGACAAAAAATACTAATATAAACTGAGAACTGTACAACAAAAATCCAACCATCAGTCAACAAACAAGAGCCAACATTTCAGCAAAAGTTCTCAGGGTTCATGAAGCGTGACTTTTCTGTCCTGAGTTCAAAGATGCCATCCATAGTGCATAAGATAAAGAAGAAAATACTACCAAGCATAAAATAATAAGGTGAAATATGTAAAATTTGGTTTAAAAAGTTACATCCAATTTTCATTTTCTATTTTACAACATCCCCCTTTGATTTGCCCCTAAATATAACAAAACAGACAGAAGAGACTCCAGTGAAGGAAGATAATATTCAAAACTGTAAGTATATTAATATATTTGGGGAGCCAGAACAAAATGTGAGATTGTTCAAAATGAGAAATGGCTAGCAGCAGTTAATGGCCTGACTTTCCCAAGTGAAAATATGTTTAATACAAATTATTATCATGAATAGATCAAATATATCAAATGGATCTTCATGATATAGTGGAAAGAGTATCAACTTGAGAGTCAGATGCCTGGAACATTTTCATTAACTGGTTAAATGATCTGGATTGAGAAGAAGTGCTATGCACTCTTTTCAGCAAATATTTATTGGTTGCTTTTATGTAATAGTTGTTATTGGTCATTATCCTGTTTATTGATCTGTATGGTGAGTGGGATGGGCTAAATGATTTCTGGATGTCTTCCAACTCTAAGAATCTTCATATAAAATGTTAATCGACATAGTAATTCCTTATTTTCTTTATCTCAGAACAGCACAGCAGTAAAGTGTGATGAATTTGCCAATAGTATCTCCAGTTATAAATGCCAATTGTGTGCATAGAAAGATGACAGAGAAGAATAAAAAACACAAAACACAAATATTAACATGATTTAGTTAAGTAATAGAAAATATTTCTTTGAACAGGGCTGTTTGAGAAATGTATCATGAGAGTATAAAATGCAGATATTAAAATTCCTTACAACATTTCCATGGAGCACTGAAATGAGCAATAATTGTAATTTGTGATGACACCAAATATTCTACACATGCTTAGAATATCAGCCTGTAATTAATTTATCTTAATGTGGAAATATTTACTCATTCAAATGAATGCTTTTTAGAAAATATTGCATCAATTTGTAAGTTTGTTTCCTCAGTACCAATATCATGTTTACATACAGCTGGAAAGTCTGAACTCATCTGTTAGTAAGGTTAGAATGAGCGAACATGCTGAACTGTGAAAGAGATATTAGACTGGATGTCCAGGGACCTGGGCTCTATTTCTCACTCTGACATGTGATCCTAGACCCATCACTTTCAACTTCTAAGTGCCACGTTTTCTCATTGCTAAAATGACATTAGACCAAATGGACTCAGGATTTTGAAGGGTGACAACTCAAAATCCCCCTCAGTTACTGAATCCAGCTTAAAGTCCAGGATTTTCAGGTGATGTTTAGTCTTGTCTGTCAGCTTTGGAAGGGACTTTATGTTATCTGGTGACTTCTGATTAAAATGGCAACTTATCTGTCCCCACTTGTCCCTCCTCCCTGACACATGCACAAAATGCAGTGGCAAATCAAGGCTAGGATGACGATGGCAAACACTTTCATTTGCAAAAGGAAAGAATGGGGGGTGCACAGCGGTCCCTGGCCCATAGCAATAATGGAATCCTGATGGCCAGGCATTGTGCAATGACCCTGCTTTGGCGGTGAGGGAAGCTTCTTGATTAGACTCTGATTCTTATTTTCTGAAAGGAACTCACTTACCCATTCTTCTCTGTGCCTCTGGCTCTGCCCTCTGGGAAGATCTAATCTTTTGTCCACTGAAGTCACAGCTGAATCTGGGATCTGGAAAGGGGCCCCAATGAAGAACCTGCAGCCACTAGTGCAAGTTTGAGATTTTAGGAATATTTTCAATCTCAATTTTTCGTCCAGGCTTCTCATTTCTTGGCAATAGTTTCCTAAAAAGCTAGTAGACTTTTAATCTACTCTTTGACTTCCCAAATTTCTTCCTAGACACAATACTCAAGCCAGATTTTTTTCTTAATGCCCAGCCTCCTATGCCTCTCAATCAACTTAATGACAGCTACTTAGAAGCCATCTCAAAAAATAGGTTCAAAGGCCACCTCGTTAATCTGATGTTTGCTGAAAGCTGAGTCAAGTCATCTGTGATCCCTTCTTGGCCTTTGTTACTCACTAAGGCTCTTACTAATTTGTGGCTCTTCTGTTTGCAACACGGCACTTCCAAGTTTTTGGCAGAAGGGGAAAGAGATTGAATAATTGTATTGGGGAGGTTTTATGACCTGGTACACCACCTTACTTCCCATTTTTCTTTGACTACAGATCAATAACTGGAAAGAAAACTGGTAAATGAAATCTTGCTCAATATTGTCCAGTAGTTTTGGCAATGATGCAAATATTCTATATCTGCTCTGTGCAAAGTGGTAGATCTTCATCACACGTGGCTACGGTGCACTTGAAATCTGGCTAGTGTAACTGAGTAATTGAATGTTTAATTTTTTAAAATTACTAGTCATTTAATTTAAATAGCCACATATGGTTAATAACTACCATATTGGATAATGCAGATTCTTATTTCCTCCCCCACCAAAAAAAGAGGATATAATTTCAGGGAGTGGCGAGTCAGTCTCTGCCCAGCTGGGTCACTTATATCAGTGCTACTGGAGAATACTGAAACAGGCGCATCTCAAGTAGATTCCTTATGTTATCTTCCAAACACTATTAATATCCAAAGATATAGAAGTCATCCTCACCCTTTTTTCACAGGCATACTAGTAAAAGCTGAGAAAAATGCACTACTTATATTTATAGTGGATTGTTTTAAAAGCCATTTGTAAGACAAATCATTCATGCTCTATTTATAGAAACAGAAATTGGGATGTAGTAAGGACCTATGCTGATCACAAAAGTTTCTGATTTTGTCTTTTCTCCAGTTTCATGAATAAGAAACATGTTAATCTTCCCATTTTCAATTCTGAAGGAGTTACAGATGGGCTTCAGTCCATTGCAGCTTTTGCATTGACAATATTTTGCACGGGAGAATGTCGTGGGAAGGTTATTGGGGCAGTGAAGTGTGATAGCTCTTCTCTGGAAAAGAAAAATCAAGTAAATCCTACTTGATCAAAATGCAAAGCCTCTACAATAAAACGTGTAACAATAATTTTGAATAAGGAATTGACTACAGAAAGAAATTGTTTAAAAATTGAATGGCTTCCTTATTGAAAGACCCCATTTTTATTTTATTAGTTATATTTCATTCTAAAAATGAAATAAGCATCTTAATAAGCTAGAAATCTTTACAACAAAATTAAATTTTAATGTTAAAATAGTCCATTGTCCCCCAAATCTTTGCTGCTTGTTCATACAGGATTTACAATCGTGTTATTTTGTCAAAACAGTCATGTACTTGAAAAATGTAAAGAATAATGTCTTTCTTGGGAGTTGGCAGCAGTGTAAGGTGAGTGGAATTGAGGCCTCTTAGAGCAAAAACAAACAAACAAACAAAAAACCTTGCATATATCAACTTAGGCAAAGCGTACACACCCTTCTCTCCATTTGTAGTTCAAGATGTAATATTTTAGTATTCCATGAATACCTCAATGAGTAATATTTTTGCTCAGTAAAACGCAATTATATGAGTGATTTTCTTCATTTTCCTTATTATCTTTTCCTGACTGTCTCGAGGCAATACTTTGAAAGAACAACAAACAGAGTTGGTTCTAAGCAAAGTTGTAAAGCAAAAAACCCCATGTGTCCTTTCCTCAACCATCTCTTTCTTAGATCTTTCAGTATCTTTGCATTCCACTGCCTTATACTAATCAAAACCTATTCTCTTTAAAGGATTGGATGTGCCGATTTTACAATCATCTGAAATTGTTTGGATGAGAATATTAGCTCTTCTAGCAGCTATTTGTACTTTAAGCATATCACCTGTTCCTGTACAGAGTGAAAATTATCTCTGATGAAGGAATTCCAAGTACCAGCAAGAGGTTGGAGAACTTCTTTAAGTGGTGGTCTCTGGGGCTGCTAAAAATCACACAAAATACACAATCAGATTTTATATGGACACCCAAGGCTAGGTTTATGGAAGAAGGAGAAAGTCTCTTAGTAGATGATTCCATGCTTCAGAAAGGGTGATGGTGCCAGGCATAGTGATTCAGGCCTGTAATCCCAACACTGTGGGAGGCCAAAGCAGGAAGACTGCTTGAGGCCAGGAGTTCAAGACCAGTCTGGTCAATATAGCAAGAACCTATCTCAAATGTATATATATTCGCTAGGAGCCTGAGGCAGGAGGAACACTTGAGCTCAGGACTTCAAGTCTGCAGTGAGCTATCATCATGCCACTTCACTCTAGCCTGGACAACAGAGTAAGACTCGAGCCTATCTCTAAAAAAAAAAGAAAAAGACAAGAAAGAAAGAAAAAGGAAAGGTAATTGCATCTATGCAAACAATCCCCTTCATTTGTGAAGACTTCTCTGAAGGTTCAAAGAAAAAAAATGTCTGAAACTAAAATGTGTGGATTATTGATTAGTTGTTAACTCATAGAAAGCCAGAAACATGGTTGCTTCTTTTTCCTTCTTAGCCCTACCTTCCAGTTCTATCTATAATTGCCAAATAAGTCTTAAACTTTCCTTCCCAAGTTCCCTCTCATTGGGACCAGAGCACAATAGCTCTGAATTTACAGCAAATTTCTTCCAGAAATTTGTTGGAGATTTCCGTCAAATGAATCATCATGTCATTATCTCTTAGTGGATGAAGACAATGAATACTCGAGGGATTTTTCTAAGGCCAATTGACTTTTAAGGTTATTTGTAAAATGACTTTATTTTCTCCTAAGTGGTTTTATCTGAAGCCTCCAGAAAAACCTACTGAAATTTCAGAAAGGTGATCTTTTCAAAATCACTTTAGTTATTTAGTAATTCAATCATGTTAGTCATTTAGTTGGTTGATAGCATTTGTTCAATTTGAATAACACTCATTCAAGTTACATATTCATTTAATTTTCACTCTCACACGGGACCGCCATGGTTCTGCTGCACATGAAGTGGGGCAATGAGAGCCAGTTCCTTGGCGCAAGGGAGCACCAAGAGGGAGGAGCTTATGGTGCAAATGGGCCAGGTCTACAATGGGTGGCTCAAGGTGCAGCACCTCTGCTCAGAAATGGAAGAATTAGCAGAACATGGCATATTTCTCCCTCCTAATATGCAAGGACTGACTGATGATCAGATTGAAGAATTGAAGTTAAAGAAGAAATGGGGTGAAAAATGTATACATACACACACGCACACACACACACTCACACACACACACACACACACACATACACATCATAGGCTTAGCACCGAAGACCATAAGTCACAAACTCAGACCTCAGGCAACTCACAAATTAGTAGTCAGTTTTACATTAATGACGTAAACTTCACCTGTAAGATGCTGCTGATGTTTTTTGAAGTTTCAGGTAGAGTAGATCACCCTTTCTTAGACCAGAATGGCCACACAATTTATCATCCAAATACATACAGTTTCAACGGTGAACAGGGGCACTATTATTAATTATGCCTGGACCACAGGCTCACTTCCTTTTCTGATACACATCTGCACCCTATCTGAGCTTCTCACTGTACCTCATAAAGACTGACCACAGAACCTATAGCACTTTACTGGGTATGCTGGTTTATGTACAAATTCATCCTCCTCCAGATCATAAGTCTCTTGGATCTTGGCCTTTTCATCACCAGATCCTGTATTATGGTAGCTATATAGTATTTTTTTTTAAAAAAAATAAGTATTAGCATCCCCCTAAGGAGGAGATTGGGCCAGTAGTGGCATGGCCTTCAGAGAGAAAGGTGCTTTTGAATTGCAGTAAGTATGGTCTACCCAGGAGATATTTATTCTTTCTATAAACACTTTATTTAATGCGCACACAACACTATTCATCTTGTCCAACCAAAACTGTCAAAGCGATTTTACATATACAATATCATAACAGTATAATAAAGAATGTCTGTGATATTTTGACTTATACTCAATAACATAAGTTATTTTGCTTTTAACCACCAGTTGCCTAAGATATCCAAAGCTATTCTCAAGGATCAACTTGCCTAAAGATTTTCACTTACTATGGGGACAATATGACAGAGAGTCTGGGGTTATTAAATTTCCTTGTGAACTATATGGAATCCCAAAATCTGAGTGACCCTGCTAGAAGCTCAGATGGGGCCCAGTTTTTGCACTCATGATCTCACTCCAAAACTACAGTGATGGTGCAACCATCGTCTGAACATTGCTTGTCACTGTGGCAGAGGGTCAGAATACTCTGAAGGTCCTACACTGGCAAATACTCCCAAGTGGCAGTGACAAACCTCACTGCTGCTGACCATTTATAGACCAGAACATGTTACATGGCTCCACCTATGGACAAGGAGGCTAGGAAATGCAATCCTATGATCACATACCATCAAGAGAGCCAGAAATACTTGTTAAAAGAACATTACTGTTTATCACACTTAAATTCCTGAGTTGAGATCTTACCGGCTAAAAGAAGAACCCTAGGAAAATATGAGAACTGATAGAATTCTGAGGCAACACAATTGTCAATGACTTTGGGCCCTGAGCTAAGGGTAGACACCTCTGGAACTTGTACAGAATTTACTTGCATAAACTCTGAGTAAATTCCTAAAATGAGAGCCTCACAAAAGAGCTAAGCTCCCTGGACCCACTAGCTGCCATTAGAAACAGGAAATCTGCTGCTTATTCGCAATTCTTCAGAACTCCCAAAAGAATCAAGCCACAAGTTACATTAAGAAGAATGAGATAGTAGGTGTCATGATTAATATTGATGAGCAGTCGGTGAACATCAGAAGCTGGGCACAAAGAAGAATGTATTGGGAGATGCCAATTTGCACCTTATGTGAATCAGCTCTGTTGGACTAGAGTTTAAAAGAAAATAATCACCAGGATGGGAGACACAATGAGTAGACTCAACTCTGAACCACTTGAAGAGAAAAATGAGACATATCAATTATACTTGTTCATTTTTAGCAGGTTGAATAGTGCCCCCAAAACAGATATGTCCAAGTCCTACTCCTAGTAACTGTGAATTTGACCTTCCTTGGAAATCAGGTCTCTGCATATATAATTGTTAAGAATCTTGAGATGAGAACATCCTGGACTGAGGGTAAGCACTAAATCCAATGATAGGTATCCTTGGAAGAAGAGAAAAGGAGAACAGAGACAAGAGAGAAGGAGGCTATATGAAGATGAAGGTAAGGATTGGAGTGATACATCTACAAGCCAAAAAAAGCCAAGAATTGCTAGCAGCCATGGGAAGCTGAAAGAGAGGAGTAGAACAGATTCTCCCTCAGAGCCTTGGGAAGGAAGCAACCCTAACAGCACACTCTTATGTAAGACTGCTTATCTCCAAAACTGAGAGAGAATAAATTTCTGTTGTTTTAAGCTATCCAGTTTATGGGATTTTGTTATGGCAGCCCTGAGAAACAACAATACCTTTAAGTGGAAAAGAGGTTTCTTTAAGCTTCAAAAATCCTAGAAGTTGGTGATAAAAACTCTGATAAAGAGATAATCTTAAAATCATACTGAAGGTATGATGGTAAGTATGATGGGAGTATCACAGGTGTGTGACAGCAGATGAGATGGGATTATGATGTGTGTATAATGGCAGGTATGATGGGAATATGATGGGGTTATAATACAGGTTTGGTAGGAGTATCATGGAGGTATGATGGCAGGTATGATGTGATTATGATGGGAGTATAATGCAAGTGGGATAAAAGTATGGTGTAATGGCAGGTGCAAGGGATTATGATGTGGGTATAATTGCAGGTATGATGGGAGTGTGATAGCAGATGTAATAGGGGTACACTGAGGGTATAATGGCAGGTTTGATGGTAGTATGATGGGCATATAATGGCAGATATGATGGGAGTATGATGAATGTATAATGGCAGGTGTGATGTGATTATGATGTGGATATAATTGCAGGTGCAGTGAGAGTATGATGGGGATATTATGGCAAGTGTGATGGGATTATGATGTCAGTATAATGGCAGGTGTGATGTGATTATGATGTGGGTATAATGGCAGGTGTGATGAGAGTATGATGTGGGTGTGATGACAGATGTCATGGTAGCATTGTGGGTATATGATGGCAGGTGTAGTGGGATTATGGTGTGGGTATATGGTAAATGCGATGGGAATATTATGGTGGTACAATGGCAAGTGTGATGGGAGTATGATAAAGGTATAACGGCAGGTGTAATGAGAGTATGATGTGGGTGTGATGACAGATGTCATGGTAGCATTGTGAGTATATGATGGTAGGTGTGGTGGGATTATGATGTGAGTATATGGTAAATGTAATAGGAGTATTATGGCGGTACAAGGGCAGGTGTGACGGGAGTATGATGAAGGTATGATGGCAGGTGTGATGAGAGTACTATGTGGGTATGATGCAGATGTGATGCAAGTATGATGGGGGTGTGATGGTGGATATGACGGCACTTGTGCTGGGGTTAGCTGGGAATCCTACCCCATATTCCCTCCAAAATGTATGGCAGGCTGGGCTTCAGGAACTGGGTCAGAACCATTCTCAAGGCCTGTGATCCAGACGATTCTTTTACAAGACTTGCCTGTAGGCAAGAGGCAAGATCCCTGATGCTCTAGTGGTACAATTTAAGGTAAAAATTTTTTTTCTTTTTTTTGAGACGGAGTCTTGCTCTGTCACCCAGGCTGGAGTGCAGTGGCCGGATCTCAGCTCACTGCAAGCTCCGCCTCCCAGGTTCCCGCCATTCTCCTGCCTCAGCCTCCCGAGTAGCTGGGACTACAGGTGCCCGCCACCTCGCCCGGCTAGTTTTTTGTATTTTTTAGTAGAGACAGGGTTTCACCGTGTTAGCCAGGATGGTCTTGATCTCCTGACCTCGTGATCCGCCCGTCTCGGCCTCCCAAAGTGCTGGGATTACAGGCTTGAGCCACCGCGCCCGGCAATTTAAGGTAAATTCTAAGAACAGGAAATAAATAAAAGTTATGTTCAAACCTAAGCACAAAAACTCATAATAATGTTCCAAAATTGAATTCATACCCAGCATTATGACACCAACATATCAACATGACAATTTTTACTGCAGTCCACCCTCTCTTATTCTTTCCAGCCCATGAGTCATATTGGGGTCACATTAATATCTGTGCTGATCTAAGCTCTTAAATTGCATAACCCAAAAATCACCTCCTAAAATTTCTTCTCCAAGTATTGCTCGATGTAAGTGAGGTGTTTTATATGTGTTCTCCAATATTCCATTTTTATATTTTTCCCCTCTTTGCCCATTAGTTAATGTCCTTGCTGTCACAGCTACCGAGGACAGGGCTTGACATTGCCACTCCTGCCCAGGCTCCGTGGAACAATGTTCCTATGCCCGTGCTGCTTTCAGAACACTCGCAGAACTAGCTGCACATGCAGTGAGAACTTTGCAGAATTCTGCTTGGCTTTGACATGTCACTTCATCTCACATACAATTGTGAGACACCCCTACCTAGCATTTAGTGAGGTTGCAGAAAACAGCAGCAATTCTTTTGTTGACATTGTTGCAGATTTCAGAGCCTCCCTAATGAACAGGAAGGTAAGGCTTCCAGGAGTCAATTTGTAAGAGAACTATTGGTTGCAAGAGACTGAGACGAGGGATTTTGTACACGTTTTTAGGGGGAAAAAATCAAAATGAGAAAGATACATGCCCCCTTCCCATGGCAACCCTGCCACCTTTTTTTTTACTGTGTGCAAAAAAGCAGCATGGCATCTAATCTAGTGTTTCATAGGGCTTCTAAGGACAACAGCTCCACCCTCGCAGGAGTTCAGATTCAAGTGAAAGAGGCATGCAGGAGTTAGATTTATGAAGATTAAAAAGTCAGCTTTATAACTGATAAAATCTAGATTGAATTGGACAGACTCACTCCGTGAGAAATCCTGCTGGTCAACCATAGCTCTGGTCAAACTCTCCAGGGCTGTGATTGACCAGCAGGACTTCTCATGGAGTGAGTCTTGGAGCCCCCACCAAGCAAAAGGAGAGTAGAAGCAGCTTACTCAACCATGGCCTAGTTCTTCTTCCCACATCAGGAAAATCACTTACTGGAGAGAAATAGGGTGTGGGCAAAGAGCTTTACCTTCTCCCAGGAGAAATTCCTCCAAAGGAAAGGAAATCCCCGCTATTCACCCTTGGAATCAAGTGGGGAACACATTCTCCCACTTCAGTGTTCCTTTTTGGGAAATGCACAATACCTTTCAAGGCCACAATCCACATCTGTTTGAGACTGAAGCTCTTATTTTTTGGCATTATGTTACACTTCCTCCCGGGAATCCCTGGTACATTACAAGTATCCAATAAATATTTACTAAAGTCAGAATAATTATTCTCACTATCATCATTCTTTCAGTCATAAATAAGTTGGAATTGCTAAATGTATCTTTTCTAAAATGGGTGTTAAATACATGCAAATAAGAATAGCTGAAAACACTTGCCACATTCTTCCTGCAACATATTTCAAAATGAAAGCCGATGTGGAAATTTCTTCAGTTCGTGTGTCCCACAAAGCGAGTATGCTAGAAAAATCCTCTGTCATCAATCTTGATAGTAGGTCAGGTCTGGAACTGAAAGCTATAAAAAAAGCTTGTCTGTGGTTTGGAGATGTAATGTTAACCAGGTCAAATTCTCAAGAGTGCTTATTTTTAAAAAACAAATCTATACTGAATAAAGAAATTTGCACTTGATATAATTGCTTACTAGCCTGGGTATTTTCATCTTTAAAAATCAGTAACAGAATTTACAACATCTTTTAACAGTAGCTTGAGAAGTCACAGTAAAGGATAATGTTAAAGTAGCCTGTAATGCTGGAAAAACTCTCCTTAAATCTTGAAATCAATAGCTTCACTTAGGATGCATTCAACTGAAGGTTATGGAGGACAAAATTCAACTGACGGAACCAATCTAGGAACTTTATTTATTATCTTTAAAAAAAAAAAAAAAAAAAGTCTACCAGTAAGGCCCTCACAGCGTTGGTTGATTCAGTAGCTCAAATACACTACCAGGGACTCAGTTCTTTCCACCTTTCTCTTTTGTCATTACATTGGCTTTTGCACTCAGACTTGTCACTTCCTGGCCACAATATGGCTACCATCTCCTGGTTAAAATATAGCTGTCACAATATGGCTACCACAAATCCAAGCATCTGTGTCCAAAGAATGGAAGAAAGTAGGCCTTGTTCTCAGATTCCTTATAGGAATGAGAAGAAGATACTTCCTTCTGTCTCATTGGCAGAATTCTGTTGTCTGCCTTTCTGTAAGCCAACCACTAGATAGAATAATAGACTTTCCATGACTGACTAATGTTAATTAAGATTCATTTTCTAGGGTTGTGAGGACACTCAGTTCCCATGAAGCACAAGGTGGCAAAGGTTTGGACAAAACTGGTTTTCAGTTACCAAGGGAGGAAGACTGGAAATGGCTGCTGGAGAGGAAAAGAAAAACTGTATCTGATGCATAAGCAATAACAAAATGTCTTAATTTGATAAGCTATCAGGAGATGCCTTCAGTGTCAATGTGTTTATAAGTACCTGTCAACATGGTTTTGATTGCAGCTGGTATATCTTGTACCTCAATCAATGTTGCCTTGGTATCAGGCAACAATAACAAAAAGGGTTTTTTTTTGGTTAATGAATGTATTTAGAAAAATTCCAATTGTCCAATCTGTACATTATCCAAGTCCCACATTTCTGTTTCTGAGAGGTGTTGGACTATTGTCTCACTTCGTCACTGTGCTTATGTTAGAGCAGAGCTAATTAAAATCCTTTTGTAACTTTAATCGAGTGACCATAATTCTCATTGCTCTAGGGTTTGACATTTCAACATCTTCAAATGGCCCTATATATTTCCTGAGACTAACCTATAGGCTGATTTTTAAAAATTGAACTTTGCAAAAATTTATCTAGCTTTGGAAAAGCAATATTCAATAGTTTTTTCACTCAGTTGATTTAGTAAATGGTTTTTCACTGCCTCCTATGTCCTGAGCACTGTTCTAGGAGCTTGATACAGGCAGATACAAGGCTTGCTTCCAGTTCAGTGAGGGGATTTCAGACAAGCACACACTGTGATGGTAATGAATTTGCTAAATGCTCCAGAAGGCATAAGAACACAAGGTTGTAGTGGCCTTTGGGAGGCCATGATGGATTCTGCCTTACAGAAAAGCAAACTTCATGATGGAAATGACATTGGTGATAACTCTTGCAGGATGAGTGGGTGAAAGGACACGTCAGAAAGCAGTAAAACCATAAAGACAAATGTGAAGAGATAGTGAAGGCACAACATATTTTGGGAAGGGTGTGGAGCTCTTGGGGTGAACAGGTGCACAATGGTTGGAGAAGTGGGTACATCTTGAAGGGAACTAGAACCTTTCTCAACAGAAGAGCCATTCCTTTTCTTTCTGAAGTGTACTGTATCCCAGCCATTGTTCCATTCATCTGTTAAATATTTCTTATGGGTCTAGTGAACAGAAAATGCTCAGAATTTTATAAGATTAAGTCTCAAAAAATTATAAATCTTGTTTCCTACATCCGTACTCCATCTCTCTCCTCTGTCTCCTTCTTTCAACCTGTAAGCATTTTCAAGCCTACTTTACTTAAAAATGTCTCCCTTCATCCTTCTCCTTCTCAGACCAGCACTGTACTCACCTTCTTCCCTTTGCCACTGCAGTTCCTGAAAAACTGTTGAAGACATACTTTCATATTTTATTAACTCCTCAACCTATTGCAATGCTTTGTACATTCTGATAAATGTTACCACCAAACACCATCAAATCTGTTTTCAGTTTTCAGTCCGCTGATCTCTCTGAGTCTTACCATTGTTATCCATACCTTCCTCCTTGAAACTCTCTTCTTCTGAGTTCTAAAACAGCACTTTTTTCTTCTCCTATATCCGATGTCATTTCTTCTCAGATATGTGCAGTCTGCTCCCTGTCAGCCCACCTCTCGAATGTTAGTGTTCCCTGCTCTGTTGGCCTCATTTTTTTCTGTTCTTTCTCTCTGGTTTCTCCCTAGATGATCTTACCTGAAATCACAGCTTCAGTTAGTGTGGGCTCATGATTCCTAAATCTATTTCCAAAGACCTAACCTTACTACCAAACCACGGACCTTTATTTCCGACTGATTCCTACATAATTACCCAGGATTCTGAAGATGTCTCTCATTTATCACATCTGAGGTCAAACTCCTCATCTGTCTCATACACATTTTCTTCTTTCCTATATTCAGTCTTCATTAATAGCATAATGTGGATTAAGAAGTCTAACTGTGCACAGAAAGATGACTGGTTTGATTTCTAAAAATCTGGGTCAGATCAGATAACAAAAGAGATAAAATGGCAAGGAGGTCATGGGTGCTTTGAATTTAATGTTATGTCATACTCAAGGTGTTAGACTTGTGAAGAGTTCCTACAGGCCTTCTTATTTAGAATGCATTAGAATCACCTGGTGGGATTTGCTACAACACAGATTCCTGCTCCTGGGATTCTAATTCCTGGGGTCTGCTGTGGGGGGTGAGAATTTGCATTTCTGGATAGTTTCTAGGTGATGCTGATGCTGTTGGTCCATGGATTACACTTGGGTAGTACTGGCCTAGAGAACATCAACTTTAATTTTGATGTATTATCCAGCCTATGACTTGTTCTCATGGTCCTGTTTACCATGGTCTTAGTCTTAGCTGAGAAAGGCATTAACGTGTAGCAGCTAAGAGTGTGGTCAGTGGAGCCATGCCTAGATTTGAATCCTGGCTCTCTTCACTACTGTAGTTGTGTGACACTGGGAAGTTACCTAGCCACTCCTTTATTTGGTACCCTTAAGTGTAAGATCAAAATGATAATAATAATAATACTTGTTTCTTAGGTTGTTAAGAGGATTGAGGTCATTCATGTAAAGTACTTGGTGGCACAGGGGAGCCTGCCTCATGGTAAACTCTCAAAAGATGTCTGTTTTTATTCATGGTTATAGTTTGGATGGGGAAGAATGGTAAGAAATTAAGCTAATAATCTGGCTCTGGCTCTAGAGTCTTTAAATTATATCATCCACTACTCTACTATTCACCCCAGGACATTTCCCCTCATTTCTTGATGATTTTAGCATCTGGCTCATTGTCACTCTATAATACCACAAGAATACCTTCATCCTTGGAAATTACAATGTTCTCATAGATGATCCTCCTAACATTCAGTCTTCTCTGTTCCTTGAACTCTTCTCTGCCAGTGATCTGTCCTCCACATTCCCTCCACTCCTCATTCTCATGATCATACTCTAAAATTTATTCAATAGTCTCCACCCATCCCTAAACTCGATTTCACATACTCTACCCTGAGCAACACTTGCTACCTTCTCAGCTCATCCCTCCTGGCACGTCAGTTCCCTTCAGTCCTGTGACCCCTAAGAGTTTTCCATTGATCCTATCATCTCCCATTCTCTCTTGTCCTTCTGATGTCATCTCTCTTCATCTCACTTGGGTTAAGTTTCATAAGCAATTACTATAATCACTACTGTTGCACATTCCGTCAATTCCCTGCCCAGTCCATGCCACGCTCATGCAGTTGAACTTGGCTGTGACAAAGCTCCTAGCCACACTAACAGACTTTACTCTCATGTCTCTGAACCTTAGCTGGCTCAGCAATGTTTCCATCTTGCACTAGTCCATCCACTGTCCTACTCTCCTAGAACATGCTTTCTTTACTGGATGCTTTCCTTATTTCAGGACACCTCAATGTAGATGTTGTTTAAATGCCCTGCTCATGTTCCTTGGGCCTTTCCCCTTTAGTCCACCTTCCATCTGCCAGTGTCTGTACTCTTTGACCCGTGGCTTTTCATCAAATAAAAAGCTGCTCTGCCCATGTATATGCAGGCTGACCATGGTGAGAAATGAACAGCACCCAGGCACATCTCCACACTTCCTATCATGGTCCAAGCCTCCTAGATTACTGCAGTGGCCATGGACTTGCCTCCCTATTTCATCTTAGTTCCCCAATTATCTGCAGAGGAACTCAACAGAGTGGTTAGAAGAATGCATTTAAAACTTAAATCAGACTACATCATTTCTCTGCTAAATATTCTGCAATGGTTCCCCATGCTCTTCAAAGTGATGGTCTGAGTTGTTACAATGGCTGGCAGTCTTATCTGATTCTTATAGCCTTTCTGGCCTTATTCCCTAATCCACACCCATTCATTCACTCTGCTCAGGCCACGTTGACTTTCTTGGTGTTCTTGCAACACACCAGGCACACTCCTACCTTAGAGTGTTTGCACTGGTTGCTTTCTCTTCCCAGAAGCCATTCCACAGAAATCAGAGAACTCCCTCACTTTATTTCAAGTTTTGCTCAAACACCCCCTCAATTAGACCTACATTGACCATCCTATTTAAAATTACAATCTTCCATGAACCCCTTAACATTCCCCTACTCAACTTTCCTGCTCAACTTTTCCTTACTGCCACAGCATGTATCTCTTTCTGCCACTCCATAAAAAGTATTTATTTCTTCTGTCTCCACCTACCCAAAGCAGGAATCTTTGTTTTGTCTGCTGATGAATTCCTAGGGATTACACAGTGCCTGGTGCAGAGTGTATGCTTAATAAACATATTTAATAATAAAACTCCCCAGCTCAGGTTGTGAAGAGTTTTGAACACCCTGCTACACTATAATTCAGATTTTACCCTCTAGGCCATTAGAAGTTATTCCAAGCTTTTGAGTGTGCAAATGAGAGATCAACTGCCTATCTTAGAGTCCTAACTCTGCTGCATTGGGTGAATGAATGGAGAATGGATTGTAAGGGACAGAGAATGTAAGACAAGACCAGAAGGAGCAAAGGAACATTGTTGAGCACTTATTATGAGTCAGACACATCAGCCAGTGCTAATGACACGATGGTGAATAATACGGTTTGGCTATGTGTCCCTACCCAAATCTTATCTTGAATTGTAATAATCCCATGTTGTGTGTGGGACCGGTGGGAGGTAAATCAATCATGGGGGCAGGTTTTTCCCATGCTGTTCTCATGATAATGAATAAGTCTCATGAGATCTTATGGTTTTATAAAGCAGAGTTCTCCTGCACATGATCTCTTGCCTGTTGCTGTGTAAGACATGACTTTGCTCCTCTTTCACCTTCTGCCATGATTGTAAGGCCTCCTCAGCCATGTGGAATTGTGAGTCCACTAAACCTCTTTCCTTCATAAATTACCCAGCCTCTGGTATGTCTTATTATCAGTGTGAGAACAGACTAGTACAGTAAACCAAACTTGCCTGGTCCTTAAGAAGCTTGCGTTGAGGGTGGCTGGGTGGGTGGTTGAACAAAGGAAGAGTGGCAGTAGGCGGAAAACAAAGAATTATACACATATGTAGGCAGAAACTCCAAGTCCAAGTATAGAAAGGTAAGTGATGCTATGAGAAGAGACAGCAGTGAAGCTAAATTTCACATGGGGAATGAGGAAAGGCCTCTTGAACACATGATGTTTCAGGGAGAGCTGAAGTCTGAATAGGAGTGAGCCAAGTTAAGAAGGGAGGGGAATACATTACAGGAGACAGTGGTCAGGAAGGAGTTGTGGAGCAAGAACCCTTGGCACTTTCTAGGAACTGAAGGAGGCTGTGAGCTGGATACCAGAGAGGGTGGTGGTGGGAGGTGAGCCTGGGGAGGCGAGAGGGTCAGATTTCACTGTACATCATGTTTACTCCAAATCTAGTAAGACAATGGGAAGAGCCAGAACTCACTTGAGGCTTCTAGTCCCATCTATGCTTCACCATACCTGTGTCTTCATGGCCTTCCCTGGTTCTGGGCCCAGGCAGATGCTCTGTCCACATCTGTGGAACCCGGGAACACATCAACCAAAGCAGAGAATACACAGTGGGCTTGAGTTTACTCTTCATTTTAGTTGTCTGAGTTGAAGTGACCCCCATTAAATAGTGAAGATTTGAATAAAAGACTTCTGTATTCCCATTTCAGTTTATCTTTACCTTTATAAAGTGGAAAACTTCTCAGGATACCTGAGACCAGGAGTTGCCAATAATAGTTCACAGCTGCTTCCTCCAAAAAGTGCCGAAAGCGCACAGTGTTCCCACAGGCCAAGGCTTTGTGCTGTAGTCCAAGCCGTACTTCAGAACTGGGAAGCTTTGGGCCCCATTTTTTTAAACTAATGTTCTCTGAGCATTCTGAACACAGCCTAGAGTTAAAAATGTTGATTATCTTGACTGTGGATATGGTCTTATGGGTTTATACACATATTGACTTTTGTGAAATTGTATTTCATGTCACTTAAACTTCAATAATGCTGTGAAAAAAAGATGTTTAAGATATATTTTTGGCACTTCTATATTTGGTGCTTCAGTTATATTAGCTAAGAAAATAAAATAATGAATGAAATCATGGTAAAAGGGTACCAAAATGAGAAATCAAATCTCTTGCCTGTATGAAACACAAACAACAGGTCTAAAAAAATGGGTCACAGAGTCACATTCTTTTTGCTGCATTTTCCTATAACACTACTGGGAGTAATTAAACTGGATTAGTGACATTTCATTTAAAGGGAGAACAAGTCCCAATATAAGCAAAATGCTAAAAATCAACTATCATATCATTCTGTTGTTCTAAATAGTGTGGATATGCTGAATAATTGCTTGTTATTTGAGAATCCTTCTGCTTCTCAGAAGACTTAACCTGCGCCTTACGAACCAGAAGTATTTAAAATATTTGCTTTCACTGGGGACTGGCGGGCAATAGAGAATGTAGATGCTGGGAATGGAGCTGGAATTAGTGTAGCTCCTTCCCTACTGCCTCCCACTCCTAAGCCAGAAGAAATGTTTAGTCAGTGAATTTCTAATGTTGGCAGCAAGTCTGTTGGTTAAGAAAGTGATTTGAAGTAAACCTTAATTATGCCCAGGGTTGTCCTCTCTTTACTCACGTGGCCTCTCCCCTCTTCCACCATCCAGGAGAAGGAATTCTCTTGCACCTTATCCAGGGAGGAAGACAAAAAGAAGGATAGGAGTCCCTGGGAAATCTTAGTGCTCAGCATCAGACAGATCACTCTTTAATTTTCCAAAGGAGAAACTGCCCTGAAGGGATGCAATGAGAGCAGAGGAGGTTAGAGGCTGAGGTCCCTTCAGAAAGAAAGCCATCAGGATTTAGATAGGAAGTCAGGGTCTAATCACCAGGTCTAAATCTGAAAATGACCCAATCTTAGGAGAAAATAGGAAATAATGTCAGAACCAAGTCAAGCATTCTCAACATAAAATCCAGGAAGATGCAAACCCATGCACAGAGTTTACTCTGGAAGGAGCCTCACATGACACAAGTCATTTAGAAGTAGAGAACACCCCCACTGGGCAGGTACTGCTAATATCTTGTCTTTGACTCTCAGGGAAGAATCCAAGAGATACAGCTTTGATATTCAATAGTTGGGTAGGGGAATGTAGGTTGCGATCAGGAATTATTTTATGAGAATATTTGTAGAACTCAGACTTGGCCAGGAGAGCATAGGCTAAATTTCTTTTCTTTCCCCTAATTTTCATCTTTTTAAAATTCAAAATAGAATAGAAGAGGTTTACATTAAGGGTTTTCTCTCTTAACTTGTGGTTTTTAATTTTGTTTATATAAATATAGAAAGACAGCAGTCTAAAAAGACCCAAAAAATAGTCTTAACATTTTTGGAATACAATATATTTCTTTCTGGACTCAGAATCACAATTTTAATATAACAGCCTCTAATGAGGACAGAATCCATTAGTTAAATAAACCATTAGAATGGTAGCAAAAGTGCCAGTTTAGGTAAACTTACTCTGAGGCAGATGGCGGCTGATTCTTGGACAAAAGATAGAGAATAAAATTACCAACACAGCCCTGAAGCTAAGAAAACTCAGGACAAATTTGGAGCAATTCAGCAACTTCATTATACGATAATGTTTCATATTCCTAATTAGTACCCTTTCCATTTCCCACAGAAGAAAAACAAAGTTCATTCTGCAGAGAAATGGTCTCAATTTAGTATTCATTAGTTTAAAAGCTAAAATTAAGTGTTCTGGTTTTCTCTGGTAAATTCAAAAGTTTATCAGTTTGCTTATTATTTGCTTAAATATGTTTCTTATGATTTTTTACTTTAAAAAATTGATGTTAAATAACAAAATATTTTTATAGTATTACTCAGAACAATATGTTCAGATTTTGTTTGAAAAGTTTACCCCACAGATTCTAATTGTTTGAAGTTCATTCTAGAAATCAAAATGTTCTGGGATTTAAGTAAAATTAACCTTTGTTAATGGGCTATTATTGAAACACAATTTTGGTTTAGTTTCAGAGCTCACCCTTGCTTTAAATGGGACTTTCTCATTTGCATCAGATTTCTGAGTTCTTCCTGCAGCCCTTTTTTTTTTTTTTTTCTTTTCCCTGAGAAGAAGTCTCAGTTTGGAGTGCAGTGTCATGATCTTGGCTTACTGCAACTTCTGCCTCCCAGATTCAAGTGATTCTCCTTCCTCAGCCTCCCAAATAGCTGTGATTTCAAGTGCCAGCCACGATGCTTGGTTAATTTTTGTATTTTTGGTAAAGACAGGGTTTCACCATGTTAGCCAGGCTGGTCTCGAGCTCCTGACCTCAAGTGAACTGCCTGCCTTGACCTCCCAAAGTGCTGGGACTAGAGGCATGAGCCACCACATCCAGCCAGGTCCTTATGATTTATACAGACATAAAGCAGATGGAAACAATTTGCTTGAGAAAAAGCTGGGTGGGATTCACTTATATACTGAGGCTCTTATTCTCAAAATAATTATGTGCCATTTGTGTACTTCTACATGGTTTATGGTAAAATGGAAAAAAAGATGCAGTCATCCAGTTCATATGGAAAACCCTTTTATTAAAAAGTGCTGTTGGTACAATGTGGTAGGCAGAATAACAGCCCCCTCAGATTGTGTCCTAATCCTTGAAATCTGTAAGTAGGTGACATGACAAAGAAGAATTTAAGTTACAGTGGGGTTGAGATTGCTCATTGGCTGACACTGAGTTGAGGGGATTATTCTGGTTGAATATAGTCACAAGGTTACTTGTAAATAGAAGAGGACGGTGGATGAGTCGGAGTCAGAGGGAGATTTGAGGATGCCATGTGGTTGGCTCTGAAGTTACAGGAAAGGGCCATATGCCAAGGGATGCAGATTTCTTCTAAAAGCTGGGAAAGGCAAGGAAAGATTCTCTTCTAGAGCCTCCATAAGGAACACAATCCTAGTGACAACTTGACTTTAGCTCATTGGGACCCAATCAAAAACTATAAAACAGTTTAAATACAAACTATAGGATAGCTTTAAATAAGACAGTTTTCAATTGGGTTTCAATGAGCTAAAATCAAGCCCACTAAATTTGGGGTAATTTGTTACAACAGCAATCGGAATAGCAATCGGAAATTAATACTGATAATATATGGTAGCATCTTGAGATGCCTACCAAACCTGCTAACATTGTTCATTCAAACCTTCCATCTTTAACAGTCATATTCTGAGCTCCTGCTATGAGCCAGGCAGGGTTACAAAGGGGACAAAAAAAACATTGTCCCTGTCTCCCAGGAAGTTTACAGTCTCACATGGAAACAAACTCATAAACACATAGATACAACCATGTGAAATAACTATTTTATTTACTTTATGTGTATTTTTAAATTAGAAACAAGATCTATTTTGCCCAGGTTGGTCTCAAATTCCTGATCTCAAGCAATCTTCCTGCCTTGGCCTCCCAAAGTGCTGGGATTACAGGTATGAGCTGTCACACCTGGCCTGAAATAACTATTTTGGGAATGACATTCAACAAACCTCCAAAGAGTAAGTGCCTATGTAATAACATGGGCTTCCGAAATGAAAACAAATCATTTAGCCTTTTGCTCCACAATTTATCTGAATAAATAAAGAACAATACATTTCACCAAATGCAACTTCAGAAATAAAGATGATGCCCTTGAATGATGTGCCCAGTTATTGATAATCAGGCTTTTAGATCTAGGACCAACTTTGCAGGCAAAAAGTGGAGCAGAAGATTCATCAGAGGTGACCCTTGGGCCAAGCAAGGATCACCAGGGCCTTAGTTGGTGCTTTGTGGCAAGGTTTCTGTTTTGTTATCAGGGATCACTTCATTCCCCTCATAAGTTATTTTAGCTGTAGGTGAAACTGTAAAGAAAGCTAGCTTTGCCCCACATTTTTACCCCTTTCAAAAACCTTCTTTGCTAATCTAACCTTCTTGCTTACCCACAAATTCTCTTTACTGCAGTTCTACCACTGCAGTAAAGTTATCTGAACGTAATTGACACTCATGTTACTGGTTTGATATGTCACACCTTCGAAGCATACTAAAGGTGACCAATACGGAATTCATGCCAAAGCAATTAATTACTACAGGTAAAATAACAACCACTGTGATCAAAGAGGGAAGGGAAGAGCTAGGTACAAACTTTATGTGATTGAATCAAACCACATAACCAATCTCATCAGGTAATCCTGAGGCTAGCCATTCTAGCTAGATCTAGAAAAAGATGGTAGAACAAGAGCAATATTGAAATATGTTTCCATAAAATGAAATGCTATGTATTTTAAAAGTGAAAAATACTGATTATAAGCTAATCATAACAATCTAATTCTAAAACTGGGGAAAAAAAGAAATTGGAAACTGATTCACATTCAGAAAACAATCATATGTCTTAGGAGAATAAACTGCTTTGAACAATTTGGAGTACTATACACTCTTCTTAGAAAAACACCAAAGCCTTGTGGTCAAGTTTAGAAGAACTGTCTTCAAGATCAATTAACACAATTTTCTCCCTGTTTCTTTTTTTGCAAACCGGTGCAGAAATTATACTCGTCAAATTATTATTATTATTATTATTATTATTATTATTATTGTTGGGTTTTTTTACCAGAGTCCCATTGGGTTGCCCAGGCTGGAGTGCAGTGGAAATCTTGGTTCACTGCAACCTCTGCCTTCTGAGTTCAAGCGATTCTCGTGCCTCAGTCTCCAAGTAAGTGGGATTACAGGTGCCTACAACCATGCCTGGCTAATTTTTATATTTTTAGTAGAGACGGGGTTTCTTCATGTTGGCCAGGCTGGACTCAAACTCCTGACCTCAGGCTGGACTCAAACTCCTGACCTCAAGACATCTACAGAACTCTCCACTCCAAATCAATTCCCATCCATCCGCCTCTGCCTCTTAAAGTGCTGAGATTACAGGTGTAAGCCACCACACCCAGCCACATTACTCTTTTTTTATTATTACTATTATACTTTAAATTCTAGGGTACGTGTGCACAACGTGCAGGTTTGTTACATATGTATACGTGTATCATGTTGGTGTGCTGCACCCATCAACTCATCATTTACATTAGGTATATCTCCTAATGCTATCCCTCCCCACTACCCCCACTCCACAATAGGACCTGGTGTGTGATGTTCCCCTTCCTGTGTCCAAGTGATCTCATTGTTCAATTCCCACCTATGAGTGAGAACATGCACTATTTGGTTTTCTGTTCTTGCGATAGTTTGCTGAGAATGATGGTTTCCAGCTGCATCCATGTCCCTACAAAGGACACGAATTCATCCCTTTTTATGGCTGCATAGTATTCCATGGTGTATATGTGCCACATTTTCTTAATCCAGTCTGTCACTGATGGACATTTGGGTTGATTCCAAGTCTTTGCTATTGTGAATAGTGCCACAATAAACACACGTGTGCATGTGTCTTTATAGCAGCATGACTTATAATCCTTCGGGTATATACCCAATAATGGGATGGCTGGGTCAAATGGTATTTCTAGTTCTAGATCCTTGAGGAATTGCCACACTATTTTCCACAATGGTTGAACTAGTTTACAGTCCCACCAACAGTGTAAAAGTGTTCCTATTTCTCCACATCCTCTCCAGCACCTGTTGTTTCCTGATTTTTTAATGATTGCCATTCTAACGGGTGTGAGATGGTATCTCATTGTGATTTTTGATTTGCATTTCTCTGATGGCAAGTGATGATGAGCATTTTTTCATGTGTCTGTTGGCTGTATGAATGTCTTCTTTTGAGAAATGTCTGTTCATATCCTTTGGCCAATCCTCTGGCCACTTTTTGATGGGGTTATTTGTTTTCTTCTTGTAAATTTGATTGAGTTCTTTGTAGGTTCTGGATATTACCCCTTTGTCAGATGAGTAGATTGCAAAATTTTTCGCCCATTCTGTAGGTTGCCTGTTCACTCTGATGGTAGTTTCTTTTGCTGTGCAGAAGCTCTTTAGTTTAATGAGATCCCATTTGTCAATTTTGGCTTTTGTTGTCATTGCTTTTGGTGTTTTAGACATGAAGTCCTTGCCTATGCCTATGTCCTGAATGGTATTACCTAGGTTTTCTTCTAGGGTTTTTATGGTTTTAGGTCTAACATTTAAGTCTCTAATCCATCTTGACTTAATTTTTCTATAAGGAGTAAGGAAAGGATCCAGTTTTAGCTTTCTACTTATGGCTAGCCAATTTTCCCAGCACCATTTATTAAATAGGGAATCCTTTCCCCATTTCTTGTTTCTCTCAGGTTTGTCAAAGATCAGATGGCTATAGATGTGCGGTATTATTTCTGAGGGCTCTGTTCTGTTCCATTGGTCTATATCTCTGTTTTGGTACCTGTACCGTGCTGTTTTGGTTACTGTAGCCTTGTAGTATAGTTTGAAGTCAGGTAGTGTGATGCCTCCAGCTTTGTTCTTTTGGCTTAGATTTGTCTTGGCAATGCGGGGTCTTTGTTGGTTCCATATGAACTTTAAAGCAGTTTTTCCCAATTCTGTGAAAAAAGTCATTGGTAGCTTAATGGGATGGCATTGAATCTATAAATTACCTTGGGCAGTATGGCCATTTTCACAATATTGATTCTTCCTATCCATGAGCATGGTATGTTCTTCCATTTGTTTGTGTCCTCTTTTATTTCACTGAGCAGTGGTTTGTAGTTCTCCTGGAAGAAGTCCTTTACATCCCTTGTAAGTTGGATTCCTAGATATTTTATTCTCTTTGAAGCTATTGTGAATGGGAGTTCATTCGTGATTTGGTTCTCTGTTTGTCTGTTACTGGTGTATAAGAATGCTTGTGATTTTTACACATTGTTTTTGTATCCTGAGACTTTGCTGAAGTTGCTTATCAACTTAAGGAGATTTTGGGCTGAGATGATGGCGTTTTCTAAATATACAATCATATCATCTGCAAAAAGGGACAATTTGACTTCTTCTTTTCCTAACTGAATACCCTTTATTTCTTTCTCTTGCCTGATTGCCCTAGCCAGAACTTCCAACACTATGTTGAATAGGAGTGGTGAAAGAGGGCATCCCTGTCTTGTGCCAGTTTTCAAAGGGAATGCTTCCAGTTTTTGCCCATTCAGTATGATATTGGCTGTGGGTTTGTCATAAATAGCTCTTATTATTTTGAGATACATTCCATCAATACCGAATTTGTTGAGAGTTTTTAGCATGGAGGGCTGTTGAATTTTGTCAAAGGCCTTTTCTGCATCTATTGAGATAATCATGTGATTTTTTTCTTTGGTTCTGTTTATATGCTGGATTACATTTATTGATTTGCATATGTTGAACCAGCCTTGCATCCCAGGGATGAAGCCCATTTGATCATGGTGGATAAGCTTTTTGATGTGCTGCTGGATTTGGTTTGCCAGTATTTTATTGAGGATTTTTGCATCGATGTTCATCAGGGATATTGGTCTAAAATTCTCTTTTTTTGTTGTATCTTTGCCAGCCTTTGGTATCAGGATGAGAGACTTAGACTCCCATACAATAATAATGGGAGACTTTAACACCCCACTGTCAACATTAGACAGATCAACGAGACAGAAAGTTAACAAGAATATCCAGGAATTGAACTCAACTCTGCACCAAGCGAACCTAAGAGACATCTACAGAACTCTCCACCCCAAATCAACAGAATATGCATTCTTCTCAGCACCACATCGTACTTATTCCAAAATTGACCACATAGTTGGAAGTAAAGCACTCCTCAGCAAATGTACAAGAACAGAAATTATAACAAATGTCTCTCAGACCACAGTGCAATCAAACTAGAACTCAGGACTAAGAAACTCAATCAAAACCGCTCAACTACATGGAAACTGAACAACCTGCTCCTGAATGACTACTGGGTGCATTAACGAAATGAAGGCAGAGATAAAGATGTTCTTTGAAACCAATGAGAACAAAGATACAACATACTAGAATCTCCGGGACACATTTAAAGCAGTGTGTAGAGGGAAATTTATAGCACTAAATGCCCACAAGAGAAAGCAGGAAAGATCTATAATTGACACGCTAACATCACAATTAAAGAACTAGAGAAGCTAGAGCAAACACATTCAAAAGCTAGCAGAAGGTAAGAAATAACTAAGATCAGAGCAGAACTGAAGGAGATAGACACACAAAAAACCCTCCAAAAAATCAATGAATCCAGGAGCTAGTTTTTTGAAAAGATCAACAAAATTGATAGACTGCTAGCAAGACTAATAAAGAAGAAAAGAGAGAAGAATCAAATAGATGAAATAAAAAATGATAAAGGAGATATCACCACCGACCCCACAGAAATGAAACTACCATCAGAGAATACTATAAACACCTCTATGCAAATAAACTAGAAAACCTAGAAGAAACGGATAATTTCCTGGACACTTACACTCTCCCAAGACTAAACCAGGAAGAAGTTGAATCCCTGAATAGACCAATAGCAGGCTCCGAAGTTGAGGCAATAATTAATAGCCTACCAACCAAAAAAAGTCCAGGACCAGACGGATTCACAGCCGAATTCTACCAGAGGTACAAGGAGGAGTTGGTACCATTCCTTCTGAAACTATTCCAATCAATAGAAAAAGAGAGAATCCTCCCTAACTCATTTTACGAGGCCACATTACTCTTAACTGCATGACTGATATAGTTGAAAATGTAGTCTTTGATAACTACAATAATGTACCTCACCGTTTTTCTAAATGATTTTCTCCTTTCAGTTATGCAGTGCCCTTAGAAATAATCTTCTATATGGAAGGCAAATGATTTGCTTCTCACAGAACTGAATAAATGACTGCTAAATAATTCACCAAGTGTTTGTAAATATTATATTATTCCATCACTAATTCTTTGATACATACATTGACTCCCAGAGAGTCTTTTGCTTTTTGATAGAATTTGTTTTCATAAAATAAGCGGAAACAATAACTATATCATGATATTGTATCAACAAATACTGAGAGGCTTAAAGAATAAAGCTTTCTATTTAAACTATAGAGTTGCAGCATGAAAATGCTGTAACTCTTTCTAATCTAAAAGTCCAGGAGACAATAATAGGAATATGAACAATGACTAGATATTCTTCCTTTTACTTTAAAAAAAAAAGGAACAAAAATGAAACACAGTTCACACCATTTTTCAATTGTTCTAACTTGGTCTTCAGAAGTTCTGAACGGCAACCATTGTCATGAAAATCTTGTGAAAGGAAAAATCACTCCAAGGAGAAAAGTGGTTATACGACCTTTCTACACTGGGAACAAAAAGGGGAAGTGCTAAGGAAGGAAAAGGAACCAAGGAGTTTTTGTTAGATAAATAAGGGATATGGACGTGAAGGAATTGACCCTTTAGACATATTTTGTTCATCTTTTTTTTTTTTTTTCGGCCAAAAATATTCACACATTTATTTTTGGTAAAGGTCACATGGTAAAATCTTTATGAAAAGAAGAATATATGTAATAGTTATTATAGATTATGCACCTTAAATTCAATACCTGATAGGATGGAAAGGGTAGATGTCATTAAACACCAGGGACAAATAATTGGAAAACAAAAAAGCTATGTGTGTGGGAATACAGCAACCCAATTTTCTTCTATGCTAGCCTGTGTCGAAAAAAAAAGTCTTTTATAAGAGACAAAAAAAAAGAGGCATAATCGATTTTCCTTACCCCTGCATTGTGACTTGGGCTTGTGACTTGCTTTGTGCAATAGATGGAGGCAGAAGTGACAGGGGGCCAGTTCCTGATTAGGCATCAAAGGACTTGAGTTCTGCTTCCAGCATCATGAAAAAGACAAGCGTGAGCCAGTCCACCAGCCCCAGGAGGAATGAGAGACACGTGGGGCTGAGCTGCCCACCAAGTCTGCCCCAGAGTAGAACTGTTAGCCAATCCCCAGACCACAGGAAGGAGCCCAGCCACAATCAGCTATGCTCAGTGGAGAAGAACCAAGCTCCACTAGACCAGCTGATCTCCAGTCAATCCACAAATGTGTAAGTTCTAATAAATAATTGTTTAAGCCAGTAAGCATTGGAGTTTGTTATGCAGTAATACTTAATACATGATCCCTAGATATTACACCTTCTGTTTTTCACCACTAGGCTAAATTAACTGATCTATATTATAAGAACTAGATTTCATTCCATCCTATTTTTGCTACCAGCATCTGTGGGGAAAGTATTTCAGTAATTTATTGTTATGCCTGTTCTGCCTCAGGTAGCAACAGGGCTTACAATTATGAAAACTTAGAAAATAAATGATTTGTGTAGCTATTAAATTCCAAGATCTGAAATCTACTCACATTGGCTTCTAGAATAAAAAAAATCCTCCAAATCATAGGCTTTGATAAAAAAGGAAGTAAATATGTGAATACTCAAAATCTCTTTATAACTTTGCTATTCTCTTTTAAACATTCAAAAGTTATTTATTTTGCATAAAACAGCTACATTGTTTGGGTAATTTGAATATAGAAAGCTTTAAGAAAATAAAATAGGTAAATGGCATCATATTTGAAGGAAGAGAGGATTATATTGTTAATTTGTATAATGAAAATGACAAGGATCAATTTCTCATGAGGTTACACAGCTGGTATTACTTTCCCTTTAACTATCAAATACATAAGTTCATTTTATAGTGACTCTTCATCAATAACTCATTGTAAATTTCCTACAAATCAATTTTCTTCCTTCAGGACAAGAGATTTATAGAGTAAAAATATCAAGGCAACCTATCTCCTATCCATGTAATTAAGAGCTCAAAAAAAGCACTTAAGAAATCAAAGAAAACCTATCTGAAAAGTACAAACATTTCTCTATATGTCAAGCCTATTGACACAAATCAAAACAACAACCTTTTACAAGAGACTAAAAATATATACACTATTAATACACAATATGATGTAAACCAGTCAAATGATTTCTTTAAAATTCATTTCCGAGGAGTAAATTAAACTGTTGTGCTTCAATCTTTATTTACCTTTGACTTTATATATTTTTCAATTCTTGGTTCTCAGCATCTAAATATTGCTACTTAATAGAGGCCAAAAGAACTGCTTGTGTATGCCATTCAAGCTCTCCTGATATATTTCCAATGAGCCTCTATATTTTGGAAGGGAAAACACATCGCCATAAGCATGGCTTGTATTTCGTATTTTTCTACCTATACATCATAGTGAAGGCAGCAGTGCTTTCCTCACATAATTTCGGTCAAATCCTTTGAGGGGAAGGGTTTGCTTTTCCATAAAGCACATCTGGGAAGACAGTGTTGATCACAATCAACATGCTTCACGGTTATTAAGTTAACTTATCCATCCGTTCCTGTGACAAATATTTATTGAGGACATTTCTGTGCCAGAAACATTTTTAGGATCTGGGAGACATACCAGTGATTAAAACTAAGTCTTTGCTTTTCTGGATAGACTAACACACACACACACACACACACACACACACGTATGTTTCCTGATATTATAGATATATGGGGGTATGAAGAAAAATAAAATAAGAGAGACAGTCACTTACCCCCTTCAAATAACTAAAAGGATCTCAGCACGTTGACTAATTCTCTCAGCATGCCATTTGAAACAGGGATGCTAAAATCTTAGATTGTACAAACAGAGCTGACTTTGCTACATGAATAAATGCCAAAGAGAAAAGCAATTTCAGGATACCAAAGTATGCAGAGCCCATCCACTGACATCTAGCTTTCTAGTGCCACTGATTCTATCAACTGGAGTTAGAAATGAATGTTTCTAGGCATTTGGGAAATGAAGGAAGAAGAAGCAGCCGTGGCTTCTGTTCAGGCAACTGTGTGAGGTGACAGTGGGAGAGGTTTCGAAAATGAGAATTGTTCAACTGTGTTTCATTACTCTTATCTTCTCTTCCTTTAACATCTTTTTATATTCAAGAAAAGCCTCCTAAACAAAAATAAATAAATAAAAGAAACGGCTTTTACCAGTGACTCTTGCACTAAAGTTTAGATGAAATCAAGCCTTTTGGTGCAGGCCCTTGTTTTAAAATCACACTTAAACACTTCAAAGTGAAGAATAACTTTAGCGCAGATTCCTCCCAGGAAAGTGGAGCTGTTGCTGCCTTGATAGTCCAACAAAAAGCAACTGCAAAGGTTGCTGACATGGACTATGCCTGGTCCCTGGGTGCTAGCATATGATTGCACCCCATGATGCAACTGACAGAGAGCTACAAAGGTGCAGGAAACCAGCTGTCAAGCGGGTTGGCCTCCTGGTACCCCGCACCCAGCTGCTGTCATCAACCAGCAGCCATTCTGCGTCTATCTCTACTTCTCCAGGCAAATATTCAAGCCCCAAGAACCATGGCATTGACTCAATGAACTTGAGAACACCATTGAAAATTATTAGTATGCTATTATGTTATTAGGAAAATAATAGCATTTACTTTATAAGGTTATTAAAAGCGTTCAATGAGCCAGTATTTGTAAAGCTATTAAAACAGTGCCTGGTATACAGTAAGTGCTAATAGACTTGCTAAGCAATGTACTTAATAAAATAAATCTGTAGCAATAGTTGGCTTTCTTTGGAAATTAAGTGAAAAATGAGCTGTGATACTTTCACTTAGTTTCTCCCTTGGATATGATAGGTACCTCGTAGGGCACCTTCATAGCACAAGGGCTCTGTTTTATTAATGCACCTGCATCTACCCAGCTCCAATTTTTACCTAGTGCAGTGGTAGCCAGAAAGGAATCCATGCACCTTAGGGAGAGCACAAGACAATCCACTAAGCTGGGTGAAGAAAATATTAAAACTTCTATTGATACCTATTTTTAAACCTAAAAGTAGGATTAAATCATGCTTTTCTAATTTTGCACAAAATGACAGGAACACATGGGTATCAGTTTTATTTTATTTATTTTTTGAGACAGGGTCTTGCTCTGTCACCCAAGCTGGAGTGCAGTAGTGTGATCATGGCTCACTGCAGTCTTGACATCCTGGACTCAAGCGATCCTCCCACCTCAGCCTCCTGAGTAGCTGGGACTACAGGCACATGCCACCACACCCGGCTAGTTTTTGTATTTCTTGTAGAGACAGGATTTCGCCATGTTGGCTAGGTGGGTCGTGAACTCCTGGCCTCAAGCTATCCTCCTGCCTTGGCCTCCCAAAGTGCTGAGATTACAGGTATGAGCCACCACACCCAGCATGGTGTAAATAAATATATATATTTACTGGCAACATTTGATCAAAATGTTTTACTGATGGGTGTGATTTTAGAAGTTTGGAGACCAGTGAAATTGATGATTTCTTCCTGTCTCGAAATGGAATGTTTTGGCAACAGAACTGTTTCTAGTTGAACAAAAAATAACTTTCCATTGGACTGATGACTATCTGGCAGAAGGCTGCCTGCATCTCTGTGAGTGGATTACAACTGACTCGTGCCAGTGGATTACAACTGACTCGTGCCATCAAACATAGAAGGCTTGAACCTTACCGAGCAGAAACCTCTCAAGAGACAGTCCCTCTATATGTTCTTCCCCATTTCCAGTCTCATTAGAGAATACAGATGTAAATTTTTATTTTAAAGCACAAAATATAGTGTAAGCTTTCATAACATGGGGTTCATGGTTCTCTGGAGGATTCAGGGATGGATGCAGGAGACGCGTGGGCTTCTTTAAATCATACAACACATTTTATGAGGCTGGATATTTATGCATTTTACTGGAAAGTGAACTCAGAGCTTTAATGTGACTTTCCAAGAGCAAGTGACTCTCCAAAAATTAGTGGCTGGTACAACTTTTTAAAGTACAGTTAACCCTTCAACAACACCCCCGACACAATCGAAAACTTGTGTATATGTTTTGACTTCCCAAAACTTAACTACTATTTAGCTACCATTGACCAGAAACTTTACCACTACATAAACAGTTGATTAACATATATCTTGTATGATATATATATATGATATACTACATTCTTACAATAAAGTAAGCTAGAGAAAAGGAAATGTTGTTAAGAAAATCACAAAGAAAAAAGTATATTTACTATTAATTAAGTGGAAATGGATCATCAAAGGTCTTCACCCTACTATCTTCATGTTGAGTAGACTGAGGAGGAGGAGGAAGAGGAGGGGTTGGTTTTGGTCTTGCTGTTTCAAGGGTGGCAAAGGCAGAAGAAAAGTCACATATAAGTGGACCCGTGCAGTTCAAACCTGTCTTGCTCACAAGTCAATTGTACTGAAAGTCTATTTTAAGGTATGTATTTAAATGCTAATATGGTTTGGATCTGTGTTCCCACCCAAATCTCATGTTGAATTGTAATCCTCAATGTCCGAAGAGGGGCCTAGTGGGAGGTGACTGGATCATGACTGCACACTTCCTCCTCGCTGTTCTCCTGATAGTGAGTGAGTTCTCATGAGTTATGGCTGTTTAAAAGTGTGTAGCACATCCCCCTTCACTCTCTCTTTCTCCTGCTCTGGCCAAGTAAGGCGTGCCTGCTTCCCCTTCCCCTTCCACGATGATTGTATAAGTTTCCTGACGCCTCCCCAGCCATGTTTCCTATACAGCCTGCAGAACCGTGAGTCAATTAAACTTCTTTTTCTTTTTATAAATTACCTAGTCTCAGGTAGTTCTTTTATAGCAGTGCAAGAATGGACTAATGCAAATGTCTGCTTTCAACAAACATAATTTGATTGGTGTTTCAATGGTTTTCAAAGAATTAAAGCACTTCAACTAGGTCATTGTGGGCAGAAAGAGGTCAGAATATTGTTCGAGAAACTGGCACACAAGCCAGGAACAAAGAAAACCCCCAACTTATACTTCCTTTTTGGAGGGACAGGGGACAGAGAAATTCTACCCAGAAAAAGAAGGGTCCCTGGCAAAACCCTACCCTCAAGCCAAAAAGCTTGAAACCATGGCCCAAAGTGATAACTTCTATCCCTGTTTTCCTGCTCAATGTTGCCTTTTCCTAAACTACACGTGGCCCTGCTCTGCCCCATCCTGTGTCTATAAAAACCCCATACTCACCCGGTAGCTGGGACTACAGCTGGATGTCAGAGAGAAGTGGTTGGACTTCAGAAGGACAGCTTAATGGCCTAACTCCGGAAAAGAATCTGACCGGTGATGGCGAGACTTCAGGGAAGGATGACCTACCTGCCCAGTCCCCTTTTCAGCTCCCTTTCCCACTGTGAGCCTCTTTCGCTGGCAATACAATTCCCCACATTTGCCATCCTTCAATTCGTTCATGTGACCTCATTTTTCCTGGATGCCAGACAAGAGCTTGAGAGCCACAAGTGTGGATACAAAAGGCTGTCGTCACCCTGGCCCTCTGCCCTTGCTGGTGGTGGGGCGGCCGCCTCATGCAAAAAGGCAACGGGCCCACTGAGCTGTTAACACTTAAGCAATCCATGGACGGCAGAGCTAAAAGAGCACTGTAACACATTCCCTGGGGCTTTGGGGGTTGCAGCACCCCCACCTGAATGCTGCCGTGGGGCCTGCACAGAGTTCGCTCCTGCTAGAGCCCAAAAGCAGCCACTCTAATACCTGCATCCACTCACCCGTGCACTCCCTCCCAGGACGGGTGGAACATAACAGGTCCAAGTGAGTGGAGTTTGATCATACCAGTGCCAAAGCGACCGGCTAGTTCCAGCGCTTGTCCACTCTAGTTCCTGCACTCGTTTGCTCCTGTACTCTGTCTGTGCTCTGTCCATCAAGGAGTTGAGAGTGGTGGGCTGAGTAAATGAGGCACCCCTGTCGCGAGTCCTGCGAAGGGGTCAAGGAAATATCCTGTGTCACCTTTCCCCCCACCCTCCTGCTTTCTCTGCTTTTAACTGAGCACTTTATATGATTTCATTTTCTCTCTTCTCTTAAAATATCAGTTATAATTTTTGTTTTTTTAACTTTTTCAGTGGTTTCCCTAGAGCTTGCAGTATATATTTACAATTAATTTAAATCCACTTTTGAATAACAGTATACCACCCCACAGGTAATGCAAGCAACTTATAACAAAGAATTCCTACTTCTCTTTCTTGTTTCTTATAACATTGCTACTCATTTTATTTATCCATATCCTATAATATAATTACCCAATACCTTGTTACTATTACCACTCTGAATATTAGATCAACTAAGAAAAAAATTATTTCGCCTTCATTTATTCCTTCTCTGATGCTGTTTTTCTAAATGATTTTTAATTTCTTTTCATTTTTGTGGGTACATAGTAGGTGCATATACTTATGGCGTACATGAGGTTGTACAGGCATGCAATGCATAATAATCACATCACGGGAATGGGGTATCCATGCCCCCAAACATTTACCCTTTGAGTTACAAACAAGCCAGCTATACCTTTAAGTTATTTTAAAAAGTACAAGTTATTATTAACTATAGTCACCCTATTGTGCTATCAAATAGTAGTTCTTATTCATTCTTTCTATTATTTTTTCTTTCTTTATGCACATCCAAATTTATGACCAAAATCCTTTCCTTCTTCCTGAAAACTTTTAACAGGCCAGGTCTACTGATGAATTTCCTCAGCTTTTGTTTATCCAAGAACATCTTTATTTCTCCTTTACTTTTAGAGGATAATCCCACTGGATACAGAATTCTTGATCGGTGGTATTTTTCTTTTGACCCTTTTAAATATTTTATTTCACTCTCTTCTTTCTTGCATGGTTTTTGACAAGAAGTTGCATGTGATTATTATCCTTGATCTCCTACAGTCAAAGTGTTTTTTTTCTTTTTCTCTCTATTTCTTTCAAGATTTTCTTTTTGTCTTTGGTTTTCTGTAGCTTGAAAATTATATGCCTAGGAGTAGATTTTTTGATACTTATCCTGCTAGGTGTTTGCTGGGCTTCGTGGACCTGTTGTTTAGTGTATACCATTAATTTTGGAAAATTTTCAGCCATGATTACTACAAAACTTCTTTTCTTTTCCTTCTGGTACTCCAATTATATAAGTGTTACACCGTTTGAAATTGTCCCAGCATTCCTGGATTTTCTGTTCTGTTTGTTCCATTGTCTTTTTTCTCCACATTTCAGTTTGTGAAATTTTATTGACATTATCTTCAAGCTTATTAACTATTTCCTCAGATGTATCCAATCTCCTGAGGAACCCATCAAAGGTATTCTGCATTTCTGCTACAGTTTTTTAAAATTTCTAACATTTCCTTTTTATTCTTTTCAGTTTTCATCTCTCTGCTTATGTCAGATTCATTAGTTCTTGCATGTTGCCCGCTTTTACCAGTACAGCCCTAGCGTATGAACTATATTTTAAATTCCCTGTCTGATAATTTCAAACTCGTGTCATATCTGATTCTGACATTTGCTTTGTCTCTTCAAAATTTGTCTTTGTTTCTTTTTAACGTGCCTTGTAATTATCTTATTGTTAAAAGCCAGATACAATGTGTTGAGTAATGGGTACTGAGGTGAATACATCTTTAGTGTGATGTTCTATGTTAATCTGGCTAGAAGTTGGACTGGTTTAATGTTTGCTGTAACTGAAGGTGTCAGAGACTCCAGTTTTCTCTAGGGTCCTTATTTTTGTCTCTTCTGTAGTCTTTAAATTTCCCTAAGGACTCCTTCTTAAATAAAGTCTGTGCCTTATAGCTCTTTCAGCTGTAATCCACTGTTACGATTTTGGAAACCTGTTGATTTGGTGGTAAAGTGTGGAAGAAAACAAGCCTTCTCTAATCTCATGATTAAATCCCAGTGTTTATGGAGGCCTATGTCCCTAGGATGTGACCTTCACAAGTGTGTCTTAACTTTAATCTGCAATTAGTTAAGACAGGAAGTCTAGAGGGTGCTGAAGTTGGGTAATTGCCTTCCTCCCAGGTATGAATAAGCCTCTGAAAGTCTTTTCCCTTAAGCAGTGGGCCTTCATTGTAGCAAATGCTCTGGGTGTACTTCAAAGTGGTCATTTCTCCCCCTGTCTCTTCCAGAAACATGAGAGAGATTTTCTTGGCTATTCATCATAAGAACCTATTGGGGTCCCTGGAGGTAAAAGTCATAAAAGTGTGCT
Source organism: Chlorocebus sabaeus (assembly GCF_047675955.1). Lineage (NCBI taxonomy): Eukaryota > Metazoa > Chordata > Mammalia > Primates > Cercopithecidae > Chlorocebus > Chlorocebus sabaeus. The sequence goes on from NC_132912.1 coordinate 20,640,419, forward strand.
TTTCCTCCAAGAATGTGGTCCCTGGAAGTTTACTATTCTCATGCTAGTTCATGCTCAGCCTTTAGCAAGTTGTCAAAATGATCATTTTAGTGTTCCTACTGGTTTATGGCTCCAGTGGCTTCTACTCCAGATAAGCTGATTTTACTATGATTCTCTGCATTCTCCTGTTTTGGCAGATCTGGGTGGTGATTTGCCCTACAATCTCAGATCCCTAATAGATCCAAGACAAGTCCTTGATTTTCATATTATTCCCCTTATATCTTGTTGTGAGGATGGGAGTGAGGACTTCCAAACTCTTGACTTGTCAGAGCTGAAATCAGAAGCTGAACATATGCTTCTCAAGCCTCTGGTGCCCTGAAAACCAAAAAGCCTTCCCTCTTCAACCCTATCCTGGAATATTTTTAGCTGCATGTTGTCTGCCCTTTCTGCCTGCCTTCTGAGCCTCTCTCAACTACAGCTCAGCTCTGGGATCATGCTACAGCAGAATGACAAAACAGGCACTTACAGAGGTCGTGCATTCTGTCCACCTCATCCTCAGCCAGTTGTCCTGGAGAGAACTCCTCTCCACTGCATTAGCATATCTATCCTCTACACAATGGGCAGAGCTGTCCTGGGTGAGAAGGAACACGTGTGCATTGGTGCTCTTTAACTCCATTTTCAGTGTCAGCACCCAAGATGCTTACTGCCCTCGTCCTACTTGGGGTACCCTCACATTAAACCCTACACAGACTAGCAGCCCAAATAAAATTTGGGGTTTAGATCTCTACAATCATTGTTTTAAAAAGCCTCTGAGACAAAAGTCTCCAAGTAGAAACAATTAAAATAACATCGAGTTGTTTGAAATTGAAAGGTCACAGGCAAAGGGCATTTTAGAAAGAGTAAGACTGAGATCTTGGGCATCATGGTAACTATAATTTTGTCAGCCACATGAAGCGTAGACATAAGAAAGCTTAAGTAATACAACCCAATGAAGAGTTCAAGTGGGGAAAATTGAAAAAGATATTAAATGTACTTAGGATTACATTAACTAAATGAATCACTTAGAAGCAATAGTAATAAAAATTCAGAAGAAGGAGTAATTGCTTCAATCTGGGGATGGTCAGTAACACCAGATAATCTTGCAACAACCTTCTGAGTTTCACTGTAAGCCCCTAGAAGAATATCAAGAATGCTAGAGAATTCTAATGGGTAAAGTGAGAGGTAACCCTGACTTTATTATTCTTGATGTTCTCAAAGAATTCCAGACAAACTGGATACGTCAGCTTCATAATTGACTCCACTTCTGTGTATACTCAGAGAGTCAGATGTGTGATAGAAACATCCATTCCATTCAGGTCCTGTCAGCAAGTGACAGGGACAGGACATTTTGTTCCCAAATGACTGGCTAGCCTCATAACTCGTTCCAGAATTCAGAAGTCTTGTTTTATCTACAAAGCTGTGCCTGTGTTGGAGGTGTTCACAGTTCTTATAGACTCATTTTTCATTTGTATGTTAGGAAAACTGATTCAGGGAACCATATAGCAGAATCTGTTATAGAAATTATAGGCTATTTCACCACTGAAGAAGCATCACCACTCTGGAGTCTTTGATAAGACCTAGAGCTTTTGCTCTATGATTTAACTTTTTAAAAAATTAAATGGCCATCAACTTTTATTGCTATCATTATAAGCCACAACACCGCCCCAAGGTTATGTTTGGCCCTTTATAGATATGTGAATAATTCTGGCTCTGCCTTTGGGGAGGATCTCATTATCTTTCTCTCTCTGTTAAAGTTGAGATCTGAATGGCTGAAAGACCTGAGAAAAATATACTGCTTTGGTATCTCAAGATCCATCCTAAATACCACTTCATCTACGCAATGATCCATCTTTTAACTCTTGTAACACTTTGCATATTTTCCTATTGATTCACACCTACCTCACAGTAACCTGCTTATGTGAATACATGTCAGATTTCCCCATTAAACTGTTGAGAGATTGGATGGTCCTATTCTCCCTTGCACCTCCAAGACAAGCACTGTTTCTCAAAAATAGAAGTACCCAGTTAATGTTGAGTGAACACACTTGAACATGTCCCTTCCAATTATTTGCTTAAATTTGACACACAGCTATTTTTCCCTCCTATATCCTCACCACATATGCAACTGCAGTTAGCACAGAAATGCAAGAAGCCAGGCTGAGCACGGGCCGGCTGAGGATGGCCAGTGCGGGTGGGAGGGTAAAGTGGAGAGTGTCTAAATCCACTCTATGGAGTCATACAGGGGTCAGGAAGATCCAGGGAGAACACTTCTGCACAGTGCATCCATACTTGATCTTGTAGTTCCCTTTCTAATTCTTCAGATGTTCCAAATTTTCTCTAGGAACCATCCTTCAGTTTTATGATTGAACAAGTATCAGAAATTTTCATAGTAAACTTTTTGTATGAAATAAAATCAAATTTCCAAAGAATAAATTTTACAATATGGTGACCACTGTACAGCTCTGCCTGCCTCTATAGCATTTTTTCATGATGTCTTAAACTTTGAGAAGTTACATAACCAAAATAAAGGTGTGGCTTCCCAAGGTGACTACTTTAAATGGACAACACTCATCCATTAAATGCTGTAATTTTTAAATATTGCTAGAATGCTGTATAAGTATATATCTTGAAACCAATCTAGAGAAACCACCCTAATACATCTGAAACAGTAAGAGCAATGCAAAACAATATTTAAAGTATTAACTTAATTGGTGATGGCAGTACTTGTTAAAGAAGTTGAGACTTCAGGATAAATCCTAAAAGGATTTCTGATTTGTCCCTTGGGGTTTCATGCATCTCCACACATGTCTGAATGGTAACAAAGGCCAAGTAGACAAGCTCCCTTGGATTAGGAGTCAAACAGGGAAGTGTGCTGGAGAGTGCAAAGACATATTGTTTTCATCAGTGTGTAGCTTTTAACTTGTGATATAAAAAAGCAGGGATGGGAGGGAGTTAATTAACTGACTTGTTACCTAACTGTTACCAAGCAACTTGTTAATTGCTTGCCTATATCAGGGATGACTGTCATCTCACTCTTTTCAACATGCAGATCTTCCCCTCCTTAAAATTGAGGGTCATTTTCCCCATCTATGGTTTTCGACTGTTATTACCTTAAAAGACACAAGCACAAATTGATTTATAATAATCCAAATCTGAGTTTAAAAGACAAAGTACACTTCCAAATTTTACCTCACAGTGCCATCAAACAATGAATGGGAACAAAGTGAGCATACTCTGGACTAAGAATGTGGGATAAAGTTTCCTGAAAGAAGCAAGTCTTGGGATTAGCCAATTATGAAGAATGTAGATAAGTGGTTAAAGTCAGTGTTTAAGAACAAAAGTATTGATCAAATATTTCTAAAGTAGGTTGCCCCTGTCAGGCATAGCTCCCTTATCTATGTTTTTAGGATGGATATTTCAGTGTACAAGTCACAGTCAAAGTGGTCGTCTACACTTCTCTCTATCCTTTACCAAGGCAATGCTATACAACACACATGTATTACATAACCTGTTTCACAGGCCACTGACAAAGTGTTTTCATTCCAAAAGTCTCAGGAGGAGAATTTTGAGCTGGCATAGTGTGTCTGTCTTGAGGAGCAAACATATTGAGATTGTTTGCATCTCATAGCCAAAAGCTGGGATATGATAGAAAGATCCCTGAAAAAGATGCACCTTTTATTACTTCCCTGAAAAAGAAATGATGAATATGATTCATCATTTTTGATGCTATGGGATAGCATCATCATTTTTGCTATCCCACATTTGCAGGGATAGCAAATTATGGGTAATATTTAATTATAATTTCATTATTTTAGAGGGCAGAACCCCTTTATTCACTAAGCACAATATAAAACTCTTGATAAAGGGATTATCTGCTGGGAATTTCTAAATATTAAATGGTTCACCTGTGGTAATACATATGACTGCATTCTACGGAAGTTACACACAGATATTGGCATAAGTGATAGGCAAGAGTCATAATTTGCTCATTCTTTATGTTTCCAGCGAGAAAGGGTAAGAAATTATTGGAAGAGAATTGGGAAGACTCAAGCCTACAGAAGGAATTTTACTAAGAGTTCCCTGATCTTTCTAGAACACTCCCATAGAGATAGGTTCCAAAGGCATGTAAGTAGCAGTTTACATTGGGTAGCTGTTTTTCCTCCCTGACTCCTGGCCTTCCTTGGAGGTTTGACCCACCAGTTCTGTGACTGTCATATTGGTCCCCATTAAGCTGAATACATAAACTTAGCTGTTCTCATACAGTATCAGTTCCACCAGGAAACAAGAGTCCACTAACCCACTGACTAGTGTCTCATTCTCTTCAACTTTCAGAACTTCCCCTTCTTAAAATTGAGGGACATTTTCCCTATCTATATTTTTCAACAGTTATTCCCCTAATAGATACAAGCACTAACTGACTTGTAATCATCCAAATCTTATTTTTTTAAGGCAAAGTATACTTTCAAATTTTCATCTCACAGTGCCATAAAACAATGAAAGGAAACAAAGTGAGTATACTGTGGACTAAGAAGGTGGGAAAAATTTTCACAAAAGGATTAAGTCTTGAGATTAGCAAATTATAAATACTGTGGATAAGTGATTAAGATCAGTGTTTAAGAAAAAAGTTATTGTTCAAATGATTCTAAGGTAGGTGGAACTTCTATGCCAGAAACTATTCCATTTTGAATTAGATCTAAATATATATTTGCCATTCTACACAGGCTTTTGAGAAAATGACACGAGCACATACAATAGTGGGTTTCTAGCAGAAGGGAAGAGATGCTGCGGTTGCTAAACCTACCATTTAAAATACACGTCCACACGAATATCAAAAGATTTTCACATCAAATATAATCCAGTGAATATTAAATCACCATATGCTTGCCATAGTAAGACTTTATGATGTTATTAGCTGCATATTCATTTAGTGGCTTAGCAACAACCAGCTTATTCTACTTTACAATTTTAGCTTGAGCCATTCTGAGCACATTAATGTAAAAATTATGCTTACTCACCTATGAAAAAGTTACTGACTACAGCCAAATGTATTTTTAGAAAATTCTCTTTCTGAAATTTCCCAATTGCTAACCAAGATCATTCTCTAAAGACTATAACTTTTCTAGCAATTCTCTCGAGTCCGCAGTAGCAAAGCCAGTAACTGGGCATTCTCACAGTGTAACTAAATTCTGTCTTTCATTTAGAATATTCTTACCCCTTGGCATTTGAGTCTGGTGGTGCTGGTTCATTTAAATAAAGTCTTGCACACACAAAAAACAAATTTTTATTCTATAATAACTATCTGTGTTTGGTTCATTTCCAAAGGAGGTTAAGACTCTGATGATACTATCTTATTGTTTAAAAAGACTTTGAAACTTATTGAATTATTTTCTGTGGTACAAATTACAACTGCCGATTCACTGAAGCTACTTCAGCACTGACAAACTGAAGAAAAAAAGTAATCAATTATCCACTGAAATCAATGTGTGACAACTAAGAAAAATCTTTCAGTTTCTAAACATTTCCAAAATGTTCCACTCTCACTTCCTCATCTACTAAAAGCTTACCAGTCCTCAATGGACTCTCTCTAATCTCATATGATCCATACACATCTTTTCTTTAAATTTTTATTTCACATGCATTGTATTTTAAATCTTACTACCTCTTTCTCAGGCATGAAAAGTTCCATTACTAGGTTGGTTCCCAAGGGACATTTGCTGAAATGTTGGTTAACCTTTGAATTGCATGTAAATCAAGCCAACAACTCCTGGTCTAAAAACATCTAAAAGTTAAAGAAAATGTCTTTCATAAAGAGCAGACGCAGATGTAAAGCAAGCAGGAAAGCCCTGTGTGCTTGAGCACACAATAATTTTAGAGATTTTGGATTATCTAGTACAGATACATTCTTTGCAAGGGGCAGGGGCGGGAGGATATTAGGAGATAATGTGGCTGAAATTTTTTTCAGCTTTGTTTAAGTATAATTGACAAAAAATTTACATGTTCAAGACATACAACATGATTTGATATACATTTATGTTGTGAAATGATTGCCACATAAAATTAACTTCAATCACCACACAAATACCTCTTGTGCGTGTGTGGAGGAGGGTGAGGACACTTAAGTCTACTCCCATAGCAAATTTAAAGAAAAGAATTTTAAATAAAATAAAAAATGAAAGATTTGAAAAGACATTCAGGCTAGGGCAATTATCTCACACTTGTAAATCCAGCACTTTGGGAGGCTGAGGCAAGTGAATCAATCATTTGAGGCCAGGAGTTCGAGACCAGCCTGGCCAACATGGTAAAACCTCGTCTCTACTAAAAATACAAAAATTAGCCTGGCATGGTGGCACATGCCTGTAATGCCAGTAACTCAGGAGGCTGAGGCAGAAGAATCACTTGAATCAACCAGGTGGAGGTTGCAGTGAGCTGAGATCATGCCACTGCACTCCAGCCTGGGTGACAGAAAGAGTAAGACTCTGTCTCAAAAAAAAAAAAAAAAAAGAAAGAAAAGAAAAAGGAAGACATACAAATAGCCACCAAATATATGACAAATTGTTAACATCACTAATCATAAGGGAAATGCAAATCAAAACCACAATAAGATATCATCTCACCTCAGTTAGAATGGCTATAATAAAAAAATAAATAAAAACATTAAAAAAAACAGATGCTGGTAAGGATGCAGAGAAAAACAAACTCCTGTACTGTATATTGTGGGTAGAAATGTAAATTAGTGTAGGCATTATGGAAAACAGTATGGAGGTTTCTCAAAAAGCTAAAAATAGAACTACAATATAATCCAGTAGTCTCACTACTGAGTATCTACCCAAAGAAAAAGAAATCAACATGTCAAAGGAATACCTGTACCCACCCCTGTTCATTGTAGCACTATTCATAATAGCCAAGATATAGAATCAACCAAGTGTTCGTCAACAGATGAATGGATAAAGAAAATGTGGCACACACACCTACACACACACACACACATATATACATATATGTACAATGGAATACTATTCAGTCGTAGGAAAAATGGAAATCTTGTCATTCGTGGCAATATTGATAAGTCAAGAGGACATTATGTTAAGTGAAATAAGTCAGCCACTTATATGTGGGAGCTTAAAAAAAAAAAAGATCTCATACAAGTAGAGAGTAGAATTGTTGATAGTAGAGGATGGGAAGGGTAGGGGGAGGGGGGATGAAGAGAGATTGGCTAATAGAAAATTACAGCTAGATGGGAGGAGTGTGTTCTGGAATTCCACAGCACTATAGGATGAATATGGTTAACTACAATTTATTGTATATCTTCAAAAACCTAAAACAGAGGATTTTGAGTGTTCACAGCACAAAGGAATGTTAAATGTTTGAGGTGATGGATATGCTAATTATCATGATTGGATCATTAAATATTGTATACACATATCAAATATCACTCTTCATCCCATAAATATCTACAATTTTTTTGAGACAGGGTCTCACTCTGTTGCACAGGCTGGAGTGCAGTGGCAAGATCACTGCTCACCGCAGCCTTCCCCTCCCCAGGCTCAGGTAATCCTCCTACCTCAGCCTGCAGAGTAGCTGGGACCACAGGTATGCACCACCACACAGGGATAATTTTTGTAATTTTTTGTACAGATGGGGTTTTTTCCTGTTGCCCAGGCTGGTCTTGAACTCCTAGGGTCAAGCGATACTTCCATCTTAGCCTCCCAAAGTGCTAGGATTACAGGCATGAGCCACCGTGCCCAGCCAATATGTACAATTATTTGTCAACTAAAAACAAAAGAAAAAATAATCAATATAGCATTAAGTATTACTTATGTGTTATGTTATTACATATATTATTAATTGCATACTATTAGTGAGATCCATTGTCTGTGAGGCTTTTCTTCATGCTATCTGAAAGAGGGAGAGTTGCAGAAAGAATCATAGAAGAACAGAATCTGAGTTCAAGGTAAACTGACAGAAGAGTTTCTATTGATATCTCAAAAATAATGAACCAAAACAATCCTGGTATCTTTTATGCCAAGATTAATAAGAAAAGACAAAATTGAGGAAACAGGAAAAAAATGAAGTTGACAGTAGTTAAACATGGCAGTTGTCTAATGATCTCCTAGGGCTGTTGACTTTCCAAATTTGCTCTATATTTGAAGGTCAAGTATGATTTCATAAAACAAGACTTAATTGCACATACAATATTTAATAGAGAAAGATATTTTTCTTCTCCTCACACACACTGACTAAGGACTAGAGAAGATGGTAAAGGACAAAGAGCCTCAGGACAGATTCCCAGATTAGTTTCAAAATTCCTTTCCTTTATATCATGTAATACTATGTTCCCTGCTAACAGCATTTCCCAAATATAGGAAACAAGAGGGAAACCAATCCTTTTTGGGGAGCCTGATTTGCAGAATTAAGTCATAAAATGATATCATCTGCATCTCTTGGTACACAAATCGTTATGGACTATTACGCATTGACGTCTAATGTCTTATGGGTACAGTTCTTGTCTCCCAATAAGTTCAAGTTTCATGAGTGTTAGGGTAATGTCCCATAGCACTTACAAAGCCTATTTATGTACAACACAATCTTAATGACATGATAACCACTTAATACATACTTATTGAATTAAACTGAATTGATCAAGCTAAATTTAATAAATAACAGGAAATAAAAGGGAAACTACAATTTTAACTTAGGAAAAAATCCCCCAGATGTCCCCTATAACCCCTCTCTCCTCCCCACACCCCACACTCAGCACCGCTGTAGCGATTTTGCTTCTGTAATTATTGAGCAAATTCTATGCATATCTTCAGAAATTCCTTGCAAGGACAACTAACCCACCCTGCATGTCCCCACTGCTCGCTGCCAACGTTGGGCCTGGGTGATGCTGCCAGCATTCCAAGATTCCTGTGGGGAGGCCCTTTGAAGGTGGCATTTCCTTCCCAGCCTCAATACTGCCCCTGAGTCCTGGGAGAGGGAGAGCCAGGCCTCTCCAGAGTTGCCTGGAGTCTTGGACAAATAAGGTCTCCCCTCAAGCCTCTATCCCCAAGACCTGAGCAGCCTACCTGCTGCCTGCTGCCCATGCACATACTCCCCCACTCCACGACCTCTGTCCATCCACTCTCCTGTATCTGTGTGGCTTCCCGTCCAGGCGCCTGTGTGTCCTCGTGTCTGTCTCCTTATGCGTGTGGCTCGTGGAGACACCGTGGCGTGCATGTAGGGACAGAGCCAGCCTTGTGGCATCAGAGAGGTGCCTCTCCCTGCCTCTGGTCTGAAGTGAAGGATGTATACTGAGAAGTGCTGGAATAATTTTGGGAGCACATTTTAAGAATAGATCAATTGGAGATGATCAATAAAGATTTCCAAGGTATCTTTGAACTTCTTGCAGGGGAACATTTAGAAACTTGTTGAAGGAGCATATGTGATCAGGGATAAATGACTAAAGAAATAGAAAAGTACAAGAGCAATAGGATAGTTGAGTTGGACTTTACCAACTGCTGACAATTGTCCAAGGACCACCAGGAGAACTGATTTGTATGCTGTGATGTTCGCTGACGTTCTTTATTGTAGTTCTTTGTGTCTCCCCATGCACCCTTGCATAGTTTAGAGTCCTTGAAATGGTTTTTTTCATCCACAATAAAAATAGCACTTTTTTGAAGATTCAATGACTACGTATTCATTATATACAACTCACACCCTAGATCAAGCAATTTTAAAAAGTAAAAATTGCCTGAAATCCCACTGACCTGATATAAATCAATATCATTTTAGCATGTGTTTCTTGATCGCTTGATCTTCTATGATTTATTCATAAGCTTTGACAATTTTTATTGTCTTTTGATTATCAGTTTGTAAGCACTATCTATAAAGTACTAATAATATTTTTGTTAATTGCCTTGCAAATATTTTTAGTAGTTTTGCTATATGAATGTTTTTATATTTGTAGTGTCTACATAAATATATAGTTACATATTTTGTGTGCGTGGTACTTTTGCCATATAAAACCTTTTATATTTATAGAGTACAGTGCATCTGACCTTTTTTTAAAATATCTTTTGGATCTCCTGTTACAGGGAGACAAGCTTTCTGGAATACCATTAAGCTGCAGGCAGTAGAGTTGGGTATAGCTCTTGAAGAACTATATTTCTTTGCTCGTAACTGTCTTGAAATACCACCTTCATATATACACCGATACTTATTTTTTGTTTGAAATAATCACAGAGATCACATAAAAATTGTGTTCTTTTCCATAGCTATTAAATACTACTAAAAAAGACACTGACAGGCCAGGCACGGTGGTTCATGCCTATAATCCCAGCACTTTGGGAGGCTGAGATGGGCGGATCACCTTAGATCAGGGTTTGAGACTAGCCTGGCCAACATGGGAAAAACCCATCTCTACTAAAAACATGACAATTAGCCATGCATGGTGGTACATGCCTGTAATCCCAACTACTTGGGAGGCTGAAGCAGGAGAATCACTTGAACCCAGGAGGTGGAAGTTGCAGTAAGCCGAGACTGCACCACTGCACTCCAGCCTGGGCAACAGAGTGAGACTCCATCTCAAAAAAAAAAAAAAAAAGAAAGAAAGAAAAAAGAAAAAAAAAGATAATACCCAGGAGCAGTGACTCACATCTGTAATCTCAGCACTTTGAGAAGCCAAGGGAAGCAGATCCCTTGAGCTCAGGAGTTCAAGATCAGCCTGGGCAACATGGCAAAACCCCATCACTATTAAAAAAAAAAAAAAAAAAAAAAAAAGTAGCCGGGCATGATGGTGCATGCCTATAGTCCCAGCTACTTTGGGGGCTAAAGCAGGAGGATCTCTTGTGCCTAGGAGGTTGAGGTTGCAGTGAGTCATGTTCGTGTCACTTTACTCTAGCCTGGGTGACAAAGTGAGACCCTGCCTTTAAAAAAAAGACACTAATAGAGAACGAAACACATTCAATAAAATAATATTTTACATATTTCTTTTTAAGTGTGCTCATGTAGAAAATGTGTGAAAATCCATTTCAAAAAGCCTTGAAATAATGAGAATATACTACTTGATATGAATTTATAGGTCATTTACTTAGGTTTATACATCATTTATTGATCCTTAGACTTTAAGTTTGAGAAAAAGTTTAAGACAAGTTATTTAGATGACATTTATCTTCCTCTCTGTTTTATTTGTCTTATATGGAAATACATTATTTTTGCCTATCACTTTGGTTACATCTATTAGCTTTATCAATAGGCAAAAACTGTATAGCAAGCTGAGATAACTGGATCTTATGTAGTATCTTTTAGCTGCATCATTTAAGGCAGTAGATATTTCCATACACAACATTTTTATGCACTTTCATGTTTCTGGTTAACCTGTTAAAGCTATTCCATTTTCTATTTCTCTATGTCATTATAAGGTAGTGTCTAAAAAAAGATACAATTGACTGATAAATCAGAGGTTATTCAACATAAGAAAAAAACATATATATACCCCAAAGGTTCACTCTAATGATATCAGGATCTAGGAATGAGGAGCCTGATCCCATAAACCCCTTGAAAACAATACATTTGATGAGGAACTTTTAATAACCCTCATCTTCAGTGATCATTTGTAGGAAGAGTTCAGTGATTCATAGTTGGCCAGGGAAATATCTCACAATAATGCAGTCTGATAGCCAAGCACCCTGCTTTCATTCCTTATAAAATAAAAAACACTTGTCTAAACACTCTGAATGTAACACTATTATTCTGTCTCTCTCTCTTTTTTTTTTTTTTTGGAATGGTAAATGACAGTATCAAAGAATCATAGAATTAAAATAGCAGCTCCTTCCTTTTATGTGCATTTTTATCTAAATGAAATCTGCCATTCTTCAGGGCCTATGTTCAGTGTGATACTTTTGTGGAGGCTCAGTCTATAGCCAAAACTGTGTGTTGATACTAAGATTCTGAAAACCTTCATTTTTTTTCTCTTTCCATTCTATTCATTATACTGAAACATTTATTTTCTAGAAGGAAAAAGGACAGATGTTAAAGGTTTTTTTCCGATTTGTACTTTTGATTTATGATCTGATTTTTCGTAAGGAAGCCTCGACAGGGTTTGTTTTCCTATTGAAGATCTCACATTTCTGTGAGTCTTCACTGTCAAGAGCAAGCAGGGGATAGAATGTACCAAGTAACTTAGCAACCATCCAAATTCCATCCACATTCCAGGCCTGGGCTCCAGTTCTACGGGAAACACCATTCAATCCAGCATCAGACAAGAAAGAGGGTTGAAACCTTCATGACAACGCTAGAGAATTAACCATGAGAGACGCATTAAGCAGCAACACAATTTTGCCTTTTACAAGCTCCCTGAGGTTTTCATTTCAGTCAGAGGACCAAGATTTCCGTTCAAGTCGCTGGAAGAAAAGAGCTGTCATTTATGGAAAGAGAACAAGTTTAAGGAGCAGAGGGAATTAAAAGTTCAGTTCTGACATGTTAAGTTCCAAACAACTTAATGGGTGTTTTCTCCGAAGGAGGATTATAGTGAGCAGGTAATTTTCAGGTGAGAAGGTGAGAGGGGTGATGGAGAGGTAAAATGCTTGAGCCCCAAGGCATGCCAGCCTTTAGACACCTAAAGATGAGCATGAATGAGCTAAGGAGACTGCAAAACAGGTCAGTGATAGGGACATGCTAAAAGTTAAATAAATTAAGTGTAAAAAAAAGAAGAATGATCAACTGAACAAGTACTGAAATTGGTAGACAAGATGACAACAATATTGATTCTGGTAACAGAAGAGTCCCTGGGACAATAACAAGAGGTTTCAGAGCAGTGCTAGGGACAAAAGCCTGATGGGAGGGCCTTCTAGGGTGACTGGAAAGGCAAAGAGATCCCTTTTGTTACTTCCTGTGCATAGCAGGAAAAGTAATTAACATATGGAGAATTCACAATCTTGCACTGCCTTTAACTTTGTGATTTTTGGATGAACATTTACAATTAAAAAGTTAAGCTATATGATCTTTACCCTTCATTTGAACATTTTCTAGTCTATAATCCCTCCTTAAATAATGCTTTCCCAAATTTGACTTTAGTTGCTTAACTGTATTTTAGATTTAAATATACCTGCTTTCTCTACTTTCCGTTCTCTCTCTCTTTCTCTCTCTCTCCCCCCCAACCCCCAGTGTGTGTGTGTGTGTGTCTGTGTGTGTGTGTGTGTATGTGTGTGTCACTGAGTCTCCCTTTAAGTCAGGTAGAAGAGGAAAACTACCATACTACCATTAATAAGTCCATTATAAATATGAGCTATTATTATTTAAAACATAGATGAAAATGAAAAATTCAAAACTTTTGAAATGGGAAACAATCATGAAATTTCTGTCCAGGCTATTTTCTATATTATAAAACTAAACAGCCCCTCCTGAATTTAACATTGCTATTTTGTTTTAGGCTTTTATAAAAATACAGATATGGAGGCAAATAATTCTTTTAATCAAACATATTCCTAGTTTATAAGGTGGTTTTCATGCCATTTACTGAATAATTTTATATTTGTGAAGTGCTTTGAGCTACGCAGGAAATCTGTGAAAAATGAATAAACAGAGAACCAGCTATGTCTTCAATTTGTTCCAGGATGGAATGAAACTTTTCATCCTGATTAGGGAATAAATATTAAATATAGATAATCTTGGATTCATGTCATGATGCTAACCTGTATGTCTCTCTTTCACTGATAAAATATACAGAAACCCTTTATGGGACATTAATTGTTACAAACCACATCAAAATATAAGTCCATGGCGGAATCATTCTAAGGTGGCTCTCCAGTGCATCCTGCAAGGGTAGGGTAGGCAGGAGGCCCCCCAGCCTCTGTGTCCTAGCCTGGTAGCAGCTGTCGTCTGGGCAGCAAGGATGATTCACAGGGCTGAGATCCCAGCAGGCTCTTGCAGGGGCAGAGCCTTGGGGAGCTGAGTCAAAAGCCAGGATAACAAGCCAGAATTCACTTCCAAATCTGACTCAGAGCATAGGAGCTACCGAGACCAAAACAGGTGGCCACTTGGGTGTAGCACTTGGTGCCCCTTAAAATCAATGTTCTTTAATACATGGTAAGAGACAGAGCATTATCTTCTATTACCCAGAGCAATTTAGTTCTGGTAACACACTTAAAATCTCACCCAGCAAAACTGAAGCATTGGAACTATGTTCCTATCCTCCTGAGAAGGTACTTTAGGAATAAAGGTCATTTATTGTTACTAAAACATGCCTCTACTGTGACCAAGGCATACTCCTCTTATTTCCTCTTTTACATAGACTTTAAACTGTAGACTATAAAGAATAGACTTAATTTTTCGAGCTGTTTAGGTTTATAGAAGTATTGAACAGGAAGTATAGAGTAATATACCTCCTCCCCTGCCCCAATATAGTTTCCCTTATTAGTATCTTGCACTAGTCTGGTACATTTGTTACAAATGATGAATCAATATTGATACCTAATTAACTAAAGTCCATAGTTTAAATGAGAATCAACTCTTTGTTGAACAACTCTACAGGTTTTGAAAAATGCTTAATGTCACGCATTCATCATTATAGTATCATACAAATTAATTTTACTGTCCTAAAAACCTAGCATGCTTTACCTATTGATTTCTCCATTTTCCTTTTGATGTAGTTTATCAAAGTATTCCTTACAAAAGTTATCCTTATCATCACATTTTCAGTGATGTTTCATTACCTGGGAAGTATTTTAGTATCCCTTACAGAGAAACAACTGTCCGGCTGGTCCACTAGTAATCAGATTCTCACTCTATGGATAGAAAAATTGCCAGCTTCCATTTCAATCTTACTGAAATAGAATTTCAAAAATTATGTCTAACAAGTGAGAAGGTGATTGCCATGGTGGCAATATGTCCACAGAGTTCATGTGTTGGAAGCTTAATGCCCCATGCAACAGTGTTGGGAGGCAGGGCCTAATAAGAGGTAATTGATTAGGTCATGAGGACTCTGCCTTCATTAATGGATTAATGTCATTATTGAGGGAGTGGATTTGTTATTATAAGAGTGGGTTGTTATAAAAGCAAGTTTTGCCCCTTCTTGCTCTCTGTTACTCTCATACTGTCTTGCCCTTCCACCTTCTGCCTTGGATGACACAGCAGGAATGCCCTCACCAGATGTCGTTACCATGCTCTTAGAATTCAAGATTCCAAGATTCTGGATTCTCTAGAATCATAAGATGAATAAAGTTATATTGTTTGTAAATTACCCAGTCTCAAGTATTCTCTTATACAGAATACTCAAGTGTTTCTTTAAGCATAAAATGGACTGTCTAGTGTTTATATGCAAGTTTGAAGAACAGCAAGAAAGATGAGGTACAATACTCATTAAAAATTTTCATCATGCTAAATTCGCAGAAATACTGAATAGAAGACAGAAAAAGGGGCAATGCCATCATTAAGGCAAGGTTAAGTTACATATCAAATTCTGGTTTCTTTTTACTAAGTTCTCTTGAAGAAGAGTGGGTCTCCTCCTAAAGCAAGTTCAGGTTTCTTTTCTCTGTAGGGAGGTATAAGTTCCAATCACTTGCCACAGTTGTATTCAAGACATGAGTTAGGTTTTTATAAGATGCCTAGGCCTAAATATAATGGAAAGGCAGATCCGTAATTCAGAGTACACAAAGAGTTTCCCAAATTACTCAAGCTTGGGATACTCTATGTCTTGCATTTTGAACATCATGCTTAAAGGAAAACTTTGATGGGGGGGTAGGAAATGAGCTGAAACATTTGGGTTGTGAACTATCAACGTAACTCAAGCTTTTCAGATTGATGCAAAATAGCATGAAGTAGAGACAGAGTGTAGTCACACCGAAAAAAGATATTTACAATCAGAGCTGAATATAAATCCAACCCCAGCCACTTAGTAGCTGTGTGACCTTGCCTAGCTTATGAAATCTTAGAACATCAAAGTTTTTCCATCTTTAAAATGAAGAAAATAATTATTTTGATAATTTAGATCAACAATATTGAGAGCTTGGCTCCCAATGGGTTAGAACAAAAACATGAACTACTATTTCTTTTTGTGAATAAAAATAATTTATTACCATGTAGCCTATTAAGTGTATATTTTTTAACGGAAGCTTTTTGCTTGCTGTAGAAAAGCTTCATCACTGAATTATCTGTTTCTTAGCACAATGTGTTTTGTGTTTGGCTGATTGTTCATTGTGCTTGATGAAAAATGTTTTCATCATGTATTTAATTTGATTGAACTATTCTATTGCAATAAATAGACAGCTTGCAGTGAAATAATGATTCATTTCTTATTAGCAGAATTGAGTTTTGTTTCACAAACTTTAATTATTTTTTGAACGTAGAGAATAGCATTTGAAAGAAATGATGGTGGTAGCAGAAGTATAGTAACTTTCTAAGCCGACAAAAAGGAGGATTTCAAATGTAGATTATTATTTTTTGGGAGAAAGAAAAAGTAAATGAGTAGCAAAGTTTCATTTTAGCCAGCTTTTCCTTCTGTAGGAAAATAGGCTTGGAGCTCACCCTTAACCTTCCCAAAACGTAAATGGCAAAAGAGGTCTGCCCAAGGCACAGAGAAGCATGAACAGGACCTTCTTAAGGCCAATTGTTTTATTCTTAGTTTTCCAGCCCTTTCCTCCTCATGGGAGTTGTTGCTGAACTTTAATTTCCCACATCTACAGTGAAGTTTAGAAAAAAAAATTAAGGGATCAAAGAGAACTTTCAGATAAAATGAAACTTTTCCCTCATGAAGCAGCAAATGTTTTCTATAAAATAAGCAAACAAAGACAGTTAAGAAGAAAACATTATGTGTTAGCCAGAGAACTCAAAAACAGCAAAATTCATTTTTAACAATTTATTTGGCTTTCATCAAAAGCATTTTTATTGCAAAATCTGTTTTTCATTTAGCTGTCACATTACTGCTTGTCATTAATTTATTGTTTATGAACCCCAAATCAAACATTTTTCTGTATGTGGGCAAATATTATTGGCAAATCAACACATCACCAGGGTTGGCACAGAGAAATAGCTAATCAATTATTTATAATTTTTCTCATGATCATTCTTGTTTTTCTGACTTTAATAGATCTTGACCAAAAACTATTAATAGAAATATGAGAATTGAAGATATACTACAACTAAATGAGAGACATCACAACCAAGTCACTGGATCAAGTGTTTGATCACTGTGGTGACTGAGAGGCAGAGAAAAACTGGATCAATTACACAGAGCCACAGAACACTGTAAGAGGGAAAAGAGAATGGACAAGAGCCAGGCTCTTATTCAAAGCCAGAGCAGATACACTTTCTGTTTCCTTCATTAGAAATTCAACCATTGGTCCAATGTTGGTTCTTTAAACATTTCATTATTCACTCAATAAATAAATTATGCTGGGTGTGGTGGCTTACATTCATATCCTAGGGCATTAGGAGACCCAGGTGGGAGGATTGCTTGAGGCCAGCAGTGCCAGACCAGCCTGAACAAAAATTAGCAAGCATGGTGGCACACACCTATAGTTCCAACTACTTGGGAAACTGAGGCAGGAGGATTACTTGAGTCCAGGACTTTGAGGCTTCAGTGAGCTATGATTGCACCACTGCACTCCAGCCTCAGCAACAGAGGGACGCCCTGTCTCTAAAATAAATCAATAAATATTGACAACTATGATGTACCAAGACTATTGAAAGTACTGAGAAGGCACAGGGAAAAAACGTGATAAGTCCTCAGTTCTCAGGGATCTTACATTCCAATGGAACTGGAAGAAAAAAAATAACACATAAATATACATTTCAGGGAATGGAAAGCTCTAAGAAGGCAGATAAAAAAGAGAAAGAGATAAACGTGCTGGAATATGCTATTTGAGGTAAGGTGATAGGGAAGGCCTGTTTGAAGAGACTTTTACAAGAAGCCTGAATGATGTAAGGGAATGAACCACACACATATTGGAGGGAAGAGCATTCCAGGCAGAGGGAACCTCAAGGACCAAGATACTGAGGAAGGAGCATGCGTGGGGTATTCTAAGACCATCTGAAAGGCTGAGGAAACTTGGCCACAGTGAGCAAGGGGAAAAGTGATCGAGGTTGAACATCCCACATCCAAGCTCTGAAATGCTCCAATGAGCATTCCCTTTGAGCATCATGTGGGCGCTCAAGACGTTTGGATTGGGGAGCATTTGGATTTCAGATTTTTAGATTTCGGATACTCAACCAGTAAGGATAATGTAAATATTCCAAAATCAAAAAAAAAAAAAAAAAAAAAAAAAAGACTCCAAAATCTGAAACATTTCTGGTCCCAAGCATTTTAGAGAAGGGATTCTCAGCCTGTGGTAGATCTTTTGATCTATGGTAAAGAGCGGTGATTTGACTCTGATTGACATGGGAAGCTTTGCAGGCAGTGACTTGCTCTGATGTTGAGTATAACAGGCTATTTTTGCTGCTGTGTGGAAAATGGACTATTTGGGAAGCAAACAGGGAAATCAGAAAACAAGGTGAGAAACTTTTGCAATTGACAGACAATAGGTGAGGTGCTTGGTGGCTGGGACTGACAGTCATGAAGTCGGTCAGAAAAGGTCATATTGGGGATATACTTTGAAGGCACAGCCAACAGGAATGGATGCAAGGTATGAAAGAGAAGACTGAAGGATGACTACAAATTTATTGACCAGAACAATTACAAAAATGGGGTGGCCATTTACTGAAAACATGATTGTGGGCAAGGAACAAGTTTGGGTACTGGGGAATCCAGGATTAAGTTTGAAACTTGTTTGTTACACTGGATTATCTTATTAGACATCCAAATGGAGTGTCCAGCAGTCACCTAAATACACAAGTTAGATGTTTAAGGGAGTGGTCAGAATTGGATAACTACATCTTGGAGACATCAGTATGTTGGTAGTATTTAAACTATGTCATTGCCCAGGAAATGAGTTTTGATAGGAATAGTCATCAGCCTGGATAACTGACCTTACTGACAGAAGACTTCCTTTTCTGTTTCCCCACCCCCCCTTTTCTGCATGACCACCAGTGTAAAGACTTTTAAAATAACATTTCTGGAGAAATGACTACAACCTAGAAATTCAGTAGTTACTAGGAAGATGCATGTCTTTATAAGTTATAGTAACTCCTTAGAGTAAAAAGTGTTGTCATAATTAACAACCAAAATCCATCTCATCCTGTAAGTATATAGTGCCATTGAAACTGCCCTGGACTGGATCGTCAGAATCCAGCCACTTCCATTCCCAGAGTCCCAGCTCTTGATCTGTAAAATATAGTGGTGGGATACTAAGTTTCCTTCGTTTCAAAAGCTGATTCTCTTTTATTTTATTCTTTACTGTATGATAGTAGATAGACTATTTTACTGTATTTCACTTTTTATTTTACTACAAGAGTCAGTAAAATATTGTGTGTCTGCGTGTGTGTGTGTGTGTGTATACACTCATACCTCACTTAACAATGATACATTCTGAGAAATGCATCATTAAGCAATTTCATTGTCATGCAAATGTCATAGAGCATATTTACACAAACCTAGATGGTATAGCATACTACACTTCTAGGCTATATGGTATAGCCTATTGTTCCTAGGCTACAAACTGTAACTTGTGTTACTATACTGAATACTGTAGGCATTTGTAAGACAATGGTAAGTAGTTGTGTATCTAAACATAAAAAAGGTAAAGTAGGCTGGGCGCAGTGGCTCACGTCTATAATCCCAGCACTTTGGGAGGCCAAGGTGGGTGGATCACCTGAGGTCAGGAGTTTGAGACCAGCCTGGCCACCATGGTGAAACCCCATCTCTACTAAAAATACAAAAATTAGCCGGGCGTGGTGGTGATTGCTTGTAATCCCAGCTACTTGGGAGACTGAGGCAGGAGAATCGCTCGAACCCAGGAGGCAGAGGTTGCAGTGAGCCGAGATCATGCCATTGCACTCCAGCCTGGGCAATAAGAGTGAGACTTGGAAGGGAAGGGAAGGGAAGGGAAGGAGAAGGGAAGGAGAAGGGAAGGAGAAGGGAAGGAGAAGGGAAGGAGAAGGGAAGGAGAAGGGAAGGAGAAGGGAAGGAGAAGGGAAGGAGAAGGAAAGGAGAAGGAAAGGAGAAGGAAGGGGAAGGAGGGAAGGGGGAAGGGGGAAAGAGAGTAAGGGAGGAAGGAGAAGAGGAAAACATGATGTTATAATCTTATGGCACCACCACTATATATGCAGTCCATTGTCAACTAAAACTTTATGGAGCTCATGACTATACATATATTATACAGAGAGGGGGGTCTAATAAAATTCTCTTCAGAATTTATACATCCTTTCTTACCTTACGTTCACACTAAAAACAGTTTTCTTCTTCTACTTTCACCTTATTGATTTTCTTGACATCAAAGCTATCAAGGATAATTCAATTGATCAATAGACTTCTGTTCATTACACTGGAGCTGTGAGTCTAACATTCTGGGAATTCCACTGTCAGTAATTAAGCGCTATTTCTCTCCACAATTTAACAACTGATTTTCTTCTATAAGTTTTAGCTTGTACAATATGCAGTACTGTATCACCTTTCATTTTATCAAAACTGTAAACATAGAATTATATACAGTCCCCAAAGGCATTGCTAAGCTATGTGGAATTCATGTTGAGCCATCAGGATACATTAAATCAACATATTCTATTCCCTACCCTACCCCTTTCCTAAATATTGATACCAAGATTTCCTGAGGTCATAGGGAGAAGATGATAGAGGAATTTAAAGTTAGTCGAGTAAATTAAATCACAACATTGAAAAATCTTCAATACCTATATTTAACCACAATGCATTAATTATTTCTAAACCTCTACATTTTACAAAACGTAGTTAAGGAATGAACAAAAGACAACTTGTTTAAAAGCATTTCTTAAGCCAGCTCAAATAGTTATAAAAATTGTAGGGATTTTTTTCCATTTAGCCCCTATCTTAGGCTATTTGGTGTGCCCTCATCTCACACGCACACGTATACATCACCACAGTTATGTACTACATTATACTAAAGGGGAACCCTCAAAAGGAATTATTACCTACGAGAACAATAGGAACAAGTACAATACAATAGGTATAATAGGAAGGAAATGGGGAAAAATGGTGCTTCTATACAATAGAATAATGGGTACTCATTAAACATCAGGCCTTGAATATCATTTAATGATCTTGGGAAATGTTTCTGATACAATGTTAAATGAAAACAATGTATAAAAACAATATGATTTCAACATTTTTACAAAGAAATATATATACTTCAAGCTAGTAATAATTTTAAGAGGCCAAAAGGAAATAAGATTCTCTAAATGATAGAATTATAAATTTTTACTTTTATTATTTATTCTAACAAGCATGTATTATTTTATATTGAGAAAAAATTTTAGATGGGTTAGAAATGTAAAATCATTGAAATATTGAAATTACATTGTAAATAATACTATGGAGGTGGCTGAATATCATTTGTTTTTTCAATATTGCTGTGATTTTATACTTACCATTGTACCTAATGTCCTACAGCTCTCTACTTATAGGTAAATTGTCTTGTTATTATTTCCACAGAACTCTGACTTGGATAAGGTGAGCTATGCTGTTATATAAGTCTAAATAAATAAATCTTCACACAAATCATAAAGGTCCATTGAATTTAAATGGTGTAAACTCCAGAACCCAGTTCATAAAGTTTTATCCTATATCCACTTATGGAATAATCTGGACCAAATGATCAAGGATATGCAGATTAGAGGCCTGGTTTGAATTAACCCAGAAGAAAAGCCTACACTTCATGAGTCTGAGATACTAAGGAATGCACGTGTTTACAACAATTCTTCATAATGTGTATTTCACATTAATTCCTAAAATACAATATAATATGTAGCAGGTGTTAGTGTGATATATTTGTTTGTAAGTATAAAGATTTCTGCATGTTTATTGACTGAGGCAGAAATTAATCTTAGAATGCATTATCTCTGATTTTACTTTTATTCTAAAAGGAAGACTGAGAATAATTTCTGGTCTGGTTACGCTTAGAGGAATAAAATCTAAAAATTGAAACATAAGCAATCCAAACACAGAGATGGTAGCGGGAATACAGAGTCTATTTTAAATATTGAAAAGTGAAACAGATTATCAGAAACCAAAATTTGTAAGCCTGCAATTTTTTCTTGCTTCATTTCATAAGCTTTTGACACTAAATGAATGTACATTTAATCTCTTGATGTTTATTAAATTATAGACTTGTATCTGTTTTATTATGATGTTCTTCTTTTTTACAATTTAGTTCCCCAAAGGGCAAGAGTAAGGTCAGTTTAATCTGAAGTCTTTAGTGCTTGATAAAAATGTCACTGTAATGAAGACTTGACCGCAATTATAAAGATGACACCATTATGATGATGATTATGATAATAATGATGACGATGATGATGACTTTGCCATTGCTTTGCAGGAAAGGCTGAAGATAATTCATCCTATAATCCTAAAACATAGTTTCACTGAGATAATGTGGTATTATTAGTTCAAAGTCACATTTTTCAGGAAGACCCCAAATCATTGTGAAAGTATAGACAAAAGGAAGAGGGACTAAGTTTCCCTACAGGTGGCTTTTAAGCAACACATTTTTTTTTTTTTTAAGATGGAATCTCGCTTTGTCACCCAGGCTGGAGTGCTGTGGCTAGATCTTGGCTCAATGCAACCTCCACCTCCCGGGTTCAAGCTATTCTCCTGCCTCAATCTCCTGAGTAAGTAGACTTACAGGCCTGCACCAACATGCCTGGCTAATTTCGAATTTTTGGTAGAGATGGGGTTTCACCATGTTGGCCAGGCTGTCTCAAACCCTGATATCAATTGATCAGCCCACCTCAGCCTCCCAAAGTGCTGGAATTACAGGTGTGAGCCACCATGCCCAGCAATTCTTGAACGTGAAAATAAATAAATAATAAATAAAATTGAATTCCTCCCAATCTATCATAGAAACCCTTTGATAACATAAGAGTCAGCCAAATAAATCAGAATCATAGGACTTTGACAAAAGAAGACATTTATCTATTCCCAGAGAAACATATTGGTCACACAGCTTACAAATTGCCAACTGGGTTTCTCCATCCATCACCAAGATTTCCGTCTAATGACAGGGAAATAATTACCATACCTCTCCCATGTCATGCAATCTTTTGATGTGTCAGGAAGTTAAATGATATGTAAATTCAGCCCTCAGTGTATGGACAACACCTGTGGGGTGGGCAGATTTTTTTTTTTTCACTAACAGCAGCTAATTTATCTCCTGAGTAGGCATGGAATCTTTGTAGCAGGTCTATGGCTTCCGGAAAAGCTGCAGAGAGCCTTCCCTGGAAGAGCAAGGATGTTTAATCCTGAACCTTTCGACAATCTATCACAACCCTTTCTCCACTAAAACATCCAGAAAAATGTGCTAATGTTTGTTTTTTTTTAAAAAATCATAGATTAGAAGCTCCAGATTCAGCTCCAA
This sequence comes from Chlorocebus sabaeus, assembly GCF_047675955.1. NCBI lineage: Eukaryota > Metazoa > Chordata > Mammalia > Primates > Cercopithecidae > Chlorocebus > Chlorocebus sabaeus. The sequence continues at coordinate 20,663,893 of NC_132912.1, forward strand.
CTCACTGGTTCTCTTCAGCTTAAAAATAGAATTTTCTCTTACCTGACACCTACAGGCATCTATTAGCATCAAATTTGAGTATTTGAATAGATAACAGGGTCTCTGATCCCCAATGATACATACTTTTTACATATATATAATTTTACATTAAAATGTAAATATAAAATATATAAATAGTATAATATACATAATTGATATAAAATATAAATTTTACATATATAGAGAAAGAGAGAAAAAGAGAAAGAGCGAACCTGTCCAGAACTGAAAGAGTGAAAATCAACTCAGACTGAAAAAGAAACAAGGAGCCCATCTGCTAATCCAGTGGAGAAGACAGCTACATAAGGCCAGCTGTGTAATGAACAGGAAACACTGTTTCTCCCAAGGTCATGCAGCAGCTGCTCAATGCCATAACAACCCTCTTCCTGAATGACCTCTGCCTTGTCACTAATGATGCTCGCAGACGTGCTTTGCTGTAACTCTTCTATTCCTGGGGATCCAGAGTTGCTAAATGCCCTTGCCTCATGACTTGGCATAATCCCTAATCTTCATTTGTCCTAATCCAGAACTGATCCCCATGGGCTTCTGCTGGATCCTCCTCCGAGCTCTTCAGTAAGAACTCAGACCTTGTGAAAGACGCTTCCTCCTATGATGCAGCACTCCCAGCTCTTCCCAAAGGCCACCATCCCTTGCTGCATTGACTCAATACATCTGATTTTGTCAGACTCTGGGTTTGTTGGTAGTGATTTGTGACTAACTCATCAGCCTGTCACAAGTTGGAGGTTTTACGGAGAGTTGGCTAAGACCTTCGTTGCCATGAACTGAGACCCTAACTCCATAATAATGTGTATGTGTGAGACTCCCTGAATCTCACCTACTCAAGACTTCCCTGTCACCAATTGTATGAGTTTTTCACTGGACCAGGGGTTTGATGATCTTTTTGTCTCTTCTGTGTCAGCTTTATTATATGTCTCCCAGGATTTGGTGGTTATAAATCTGACTTTGTCAGACTATTTGTTCCTGGTGATCTAGAAAAAAAAATGTACACACACACACACCTTATATATACATTTAATTATTTCTTCAGTTCAAAGATAATTTTGGGGGATGAAAGTAAATTTAAAGCACAGATTAAGGCATAACTTTCTAGTTATTCAATGCTTTAACTAACTTACCATAATGGATATATTTGCTATAATTTTGCTATGATAAACTCTTAATCATACACAAGTTAGAGAAGTGAATACACATATATGTAAGAGTGGATATAAACAGAAAGAATGAAGAATTCATGTGGTGAGCCTGTGAACCTTTCTTGAAAAAGTCTTTTTTGCAGAATGTATCACTTGCTGAGAATTCTTGATCACCTTTATAAAAATAACATTTATTGTTCTTTTAGGATTATATCTTTTGTGATGACATGAATGATACATCTTAGCCCCTTTACTCGCTAGATGACTTCTCTTTATTTCACAATCAGATAAGAATCGAGAAGATTCAAGCTGATTAGCAGATTTTTTGTTTTCCTCTCAAACTACAGCTACCTAAGATCAGAACCCTCTGATAATTTGTGCTGCTATTTTAAGATCCAGTTTCATTCTACAACTGGCTGAAGCATGAAATGAACTAAAATAAACTGAATTGAGTGGAACTGAACTGAACTGAAGTGAAATAATGTGATTTCCAGTAAACCTGACACCTGAAGGACAGAACATGAGCCTCACCCATCCTCCTCCCAGAGGTGACAGCACAATCACCGACTCACACAATATTCTTAGTGCATGAGTGATGAATTTCACTAGCAGCGACCCATCTCTCTCTACATAATCCACTCCGGTTTCACCAGAACTGAGAGTACCATGAATTACATCTACAGATAGCTGTAAGCTAATGGCCAAAACACATAACTGAACTCAAACATATTCTTTATTTCAGTCAGATGTGAGAAAACAAAATTGAGAAGACAAGCCAGAAAGGAAATGAAGAACATAAACAGCCTGAATTCTCGTTGTCAGTTTTTCCCTGACTCACTGCATTTTCCTCTCTTCTTTCCGTTTATGTTTCTGTTCCCGTCCCCATGATTTTTGTAGTGTTTATTGAGTGTTTGCTGCATGCCAGTCAATGTGCTGAATACTTTCATGCATTATCCCATTTGATCTTCACAGCAGCACACTATTATAATTATGAATATGATTCCTCATACTATATATAACATTTAACTTAATTTTACTTAGGAGGAAGCTGAGACTTGCCCAAGACTACTCCATTAGTAGGACGTGAACCACGTGAACCGTGTCTGACTCATACCTAATCCCTGATTCTCTGAATCCACATCACTGTAGATCTCAACAGTGAAATATTGGGATAGAGGTAATGCTATTCGTACACAAACTAGGCACAGATTTACAAGCAACTAAGCAGGAACTCATGGCCAGGTGCAGTGGCTCATGCCTGTAATTCCAGCACTTTGGGAGGCCAAGGTGGGCAGATCACCTGAGATCAGGAGTTGAAGATCAGTGTGGCCAACATGACAAAACCCCATCTCTACTGAAAATACAAAAACTAGCTGGGTGTGGTGGTGTGTGACTGTAATCCCAGCTACTCAGGAGGCTAAGGCAGGAGAATTGCTTGAACCTGGGAGGCAGAGGTTGCAGTGAGCTAAGATCACACCACTGCACTCCAGCCTGGATGACAAAGCAAAACTCCATCTTAAATAAATAAATAAGAAAAAACAAACAAAAGAAAGTCACGAGCACTACTTCCACCTCCCCCTCCATCTTTTCCATTGTTCCCTGTCCCTCTGCTTAAAAGCAATCCCAGTGACTCCCAGTTTCTCCTTGTGTCTACCTCCCATCTACCCTACTTTTGCTCTACACAGTTAAGGATTGTTTTGAAATTCCATGGGGAAAAATTATAAAATTTATAATCCCAACGAGTCCATCCAGTAGTCTGTAACAAGACTTAAAGTTCAGTATTATCTCAACCCAAAATTTGACAAATGAGAGTTTCATTGTTGCTTGCACACACATCATTCCACATAGCTGAAAAGCCAGGATAGATGTTTACCAGTAACTTCCTTGCAGAGGCCTTGATAAACTTAAGCATGATATATACCAATAACCTAATAAACATATTGAGGGTTTCTTCTTAGCCATATAAACAACCCTCATATAAAGTGGCATCTGAGTTTTATGACATTTAAGGTTTTTGCCTTTTCTTCTGTCTTGGTGGCTATTAACTGAGCACATTTCTGTTTGTGAAACATCAGATAATGTATTTACATTTAGGAACAGAAAATCATGTCACTTGATAAGTATGGAGGTGTCATAAGCTCCAGAGCACCAGCATAACATGCAGGTGGTGACCATTTTGTTTCATGGCAAAATTCACTGTCTGAAAATGCTCTCTGATTGTGAGGCTCATCAAACACTCGACATTCAAAAGAACTCTTACTGCATTCACATAGCAAATCAGCAAATCATTCTTTAATCATAAACCATCTTTATTTGAAAACAACTTACTTGAATTCTAGGTAACATTCTAGGTTAGATGTTCATTTAGATGTTCTTCTTTTCCATGGAAATCAATTAAAAACAAATGCACCATCTTGGGAGATGAGCTAAAAGATTAATGTCAGACTTTTTGAAAAAACAATTACTCGGGCAGAATTATGATTGAACAATGTGTGATGTTTTTGTCCTTTTTTTTTTTTTTTTGGTTCTTTTATTCTGTATATTTCAGTTTGGTTTTTAATTTCATCAAAATTGTAGATGCACATAGTTCTTTTAAGCACATTAGGAAGACTATGGGCTTTCTCCCCTTTCTAGAGGCAACTGTTTTAAATTCTGATAGATTTTTTGCTACTGTTGCTCATAGTTACTTCCATAACTCTAAATATAACTCATGCTATTACTTTTAATGTTTCTATTTTGAGGCTATCTAATGGGTTCTCTCTATGGAAAATAAAGATTTGCTCTCATTCACTCTCCCTCAACCTGACTGACCCCAAGTATCATCTTAATTAGTTTAGTTAGATTACTATACAAGATTTACCTTATGATAGTTAGGCCAATGCTGGGTCATATATTAATCTATAATAACTTTTCCTGTTTGTTGAGCAACATTTTGGTTTTACTTGAAGTTAAGCATCACACTTGTGTTTCAGTTGTTCAAATTTCTGTCACTAACTTTGCAAACTTTTCCTCCAGTGTCTAAGCTTCACATGTGAGCTAATTTCATTGATTGCATATTTGTTTCATCTCTGGTGACATCTGACCTGTTCTAGTCTGGACAGGTTTCTTCCCAGTCCCCAGCTGGCTCCTTCTTAACCACCAACTTGGGGTTGGATTTCCTATCACCGGATCCTGTGTCTTTATTGCTAGTTTAGTTCATAGTTTTGGTGGAGCACATTCTCAAGAGCATCCATGTGTGGAGAACTAATTTGACAAAGACTTGATGTGAATATGTCTCTATTTTCTAATGTAAATCATTTTCTCTCGGGATATCGAAGGTTTATTGCACTGACTTCTTCCTTCCAGTATTGTTTTTGAGGCATCTAAAGCCATTCTGATTCCTGATCCTTCATAAGAAGTATGCTTTGGGGAGAAGGAGGTTCCTCCACCTGATAGCTTTTGGGTACTTCTCTTTGTCCCCATGGCTGAAATTCACAATGAAGTGCTTGGTGTCATTTTATTTTTATAGATTATGCTGTACACTCAATAGGTCCTTTTTATAGGGGAAAAAACAAACAAACAAAAAACAGTATTTTCTTCCTGATACGTCACTTTCAATGCATCTGACAAGAGATAGAGGAGGAGTGTTACCACACCAAGCAATTCTCCACTTCTTGGCAGACACCAACTAGGTGCCCCCAATTCAATTAAACTCGGACACTAATAGAATCAGTGTAGGCCCCAGAGATTAAAGGTTCAGTCCCACAAGACTGCCCCACACTTTAGAGGCCAGTTGCAAACAGCAGGTTCCCAGGTTACCCACAACTTCTGTCCTACTTGGCTACAAACCAGATGTTCTCACGCCCAACTCTGTGGGTCTGATAATTTGCTAGAGTGGCTCATAGAACTCAGAAAAGCACTTTGCTGTTATCAGTTTATTATAAAAAGATACAGCTCAGGAACAGCCAGATGAAGAGATGCATAAGGGAAGATATGAGGGAAGGGGCAGTCAGGCTCCATGCCCTCCATGGCTGAGCCACCCTTCCAGGACCCCTACACATGTTCAGAAATCTGGAAGCTCTCCAAACACCATCTTCTTGGGGTTTTATAGAGGCTTCATTTAGCAGGCAGGATTGATTAAATCATTGGCTGTTTGTGATGTTCATCTCCAGCTATCTCTCCACTGGTGGGAGGTTGAAGGGTATGGCTGGAACTTCCAACCCTCTAATCGTTTGCTTTAGTTCCTCTGACAGGCAGCCCCATCCGGCGCCAGCCACCAGTCATCTCATTAGCATACTAAAAGATACTTATCATATCGAAGGTTCCAAGGGTTTTAGGAGCTACATGCCACAAAATCAAGTATTTGGTGGAAGACTGATATAGTTTGGCTCTTTTTGTCCCCACCAAAATTTCATCTTGAATTGTAGCTCCCATAATTCCCATGTGTCATGGGAGAGACACAGTGGGAGGTAATTTAATCACCGGGGCAGGTCTTTCCATGCTGTTCTCACGATAGTGAATAAGTCTCATGAGATCTGATGGTTTTATAAATGGGAGCTTTCCTGCCCAAACTCTCTTGCCTGCCACCATGTAAGACTTCCCTTTGCTCTTCGTTCATCTTCCACCATGATGGTGAGGCCTCCCCAGCCATGTGGAACTGTGAATCCATTAAACGTCTTTCCTTTATAAATACCCAATCTCAAGTATGTCTTTATTAGCAGCATGGAACAGACTAACACAAAGACGAAAATATATATTTCTTATTATATTACAATATCACAGCCCTCTTAATGTACAAACTCATTTTCTACAATTCTGGGTAATGTCTTGAATACTTTTTTCTCTGATAATTTCTTTTCTCTCTTCTTCTTCCTATTATTCAGATGGATGTAACTGCTTCTTGAGCTGACTTCTCACCAATCCCTCATTTCTGGTCATTCTTAACCTTTCTTCCAGATGTGCTTGGTCTACTGCAGACTTCAGATCCCTTCTAGGGTTTGCCTTAGGAATCAGCTTTCTCAGACCTGTGGGATAAAATATCATTTATCCTGCTTTCTAGATTCTGAAATTTGATGATTCTGTTCTCCTCTTTCATCTCTTCTTTCTTAAACCCTTTTTAAAAAATTCTGTAATTGTCATTTACTGGAACTTCAGAAAGAAGCAGAGGTCAATACCTATGTTCAATGGATACAGGAGATAAAAAGAAATTATTTAGGCAGTTAATGAGGGTAAGAGAGTTCTTGGTAAGGCTTCCCTTTTAACAAAAGCAGCTCCAAAATCATTTCTTTTCTAACAAAGAGTAGCCGGTAAAATCAAGCTGCAGACATAGATAAGCAAGCTGGAAGCTTTCACAGGTAAATGTGGCAACTGTGCCAATAGCAACACACTACCTAAGAGCCAGGTATGTTCAACATGGAGGTTCCCTCTTCCCTTTTGTTGCTACATAGGCAGTAAAAAAAGCAGGCAACATGGAGCCAGCCAGGTAGAGACCCCATCTGCATCATAAAAGATTAGGGTGAGGTGTCCAGCTTCCTCACACCCTGTGCAAACAACACACCTGGTCTGACTAATCTCTTGGCTGCTATGTAAATCAGACACCACCTCCTCAAGCTTCTCTATGAAAGCCTATGCATTTCACCAGGAAACCGGAAGACTCACTTGGGAGCGCCCCCTCTGTCTGCAGGAAAGAGAGCTTTTCTCGGCTCTTTTCTCTCTCCTATTAAACCTCAGCTCTTGAACTAACTTCTTGTGTATCTGTGTCCTCGATTTCCTTGGTGCAAGGCAAAGAACCTGGGATATTTACCACAGACAATGTAGCCACTTCACAATCTTGCAAATTTTCACAAAGTCCTTTTCATTATTATGTAAGGAGTTGGAACTAACTGATGAGGGTTTGATCGTGATTGCCTCCAGTTCTCCGTGATAGCACTTGGATGAGCTGGACAGATGCGGGATTAACAAAGGCCTGTAGGGTGGAGCAAATATGTCTTATTACCAAGGGTAAAATTTCTAGTGAAGAGACTCCCGTACAAGAGCAACCACCACAACAAAATAAATAACCGTGGATTTGGGACTGAGCACTAGGAAAGAGTGAATATATGTTTTTAAGGTCAGCTGTGCTGAAGACAAGAGAGGAAATTTGCCAAATAACTTCCAAATGTGACACTTTTCAACCTTGGTTTATGATTGAAAAGCCAAGAAAGACTAAGCTAAAATGGAATTCAGCTTCCCAGCCTAAACAGATAGGTCCAAAATACAGCTAAGGAAAATTTTACTGGGAAAGCTAGTTGTATCCATTTACCCTGTTCTACACATATCAATTAGAAATTTCAAAAAGGTAAGTTTGATTTTATTCTGACATTTGAAAACATCTTTATAGCAATATTATCTAGAGAATACATAGATAACAATAGAGATATTTCAATTAATATTTGCTTTAGAATGCATCAGGGACTGTAATCTTTATGCTATATATATTAAAACGTATTTTTTTGTAACCAGAAAAGTTAGAGCATTATTAAGTTTAATTCAGACTCCTGTCTTCAAAAGCTATTTACAGCTACCACACAGTCAACATCACTGGACTTTTTAGTACATGGTCTTGTTTGCAAGACAAGAGAATGAGTTTGTTGATCAGATTAGGAAATTACTCATTGACCTCAGCATGAATAAACTGTTGTTACTCTTCCTGCTCATATAGAGACAGTAGAGTGGATTCCGCAGTCAAGTACACAAATATTGTTTCAAAGGAGGTCCCAGAGAGCTGTGAAGGCACCTGAGAAGGATGGACATTTAGCTGCTAGTTACTGAAATGCAAACGAACAACTTGGTAAAATTGCACCTATCTGTGACTTACCTAGATCATGCCAGGAATGAGCAAGTCTAGACCATGGTGCTAACAGGATCATTCAACACTGCATGTTCAACAACCACACTTTGACTCTGACTTGAGCTTCCCATTCTCTAACTTTTCTCTTTTTACCCAGAGCAGTGCTTTCAAATTCATTTTAGTTCTTTATTGTATTTTCTAAAAGTTATATTATTAAAGCAATATACAGGTTACAATTGTAGAGCTAATGCTTTTCTTTCCCAGCTGTTTACACTTCCAGTCATGCTCTCTTCTGTAAAATCTGGAATATGGGATATGTGGGAATATTGAAAATACAGTCAGTTCTGATAGAATGGCACATATGTTTCTAAAACTTATCAGTGCTATCCAAAATTGTGCAAATAACACCACAGAACTTATGGAAAAGTCAGAGTTGGGAAACACCACTCAGAAACTTTGTCAGTGACATATAAAAGAAAGTAAAACCTAATAGCAGCAGCACAGTTTTACACATATTAAGTGGTTAGGAAGTATATTTAAGTACTACAATAAATATGGTGCCTTATCTTTAGAAGACCTGCAGTTTGCTTGAGGAAGTGGGTGTGGGAAGTGTGGCAGCTTGTGAACTATCATGAAAGTGGAAGGAAGGTTCTCAGAAATGGGAGAGAACGTTGTAACATCCCATGTGCATGAGAGTGACTCCTGACACACATTGCTGGGAAAGGTTGGAGGTGCATTTTATGTATTTGCAAGTGGCTTTGTCAAGATGGTGCAATTTTTTGCATTCAACTAGTGTTTCTTGTGGATGAAATTTTGCACAAACACAAAATTCCCATGTTCAAATTGTTCACTAATCACACAATCCATTGTGAAACATCCCGAGCACTCAGGCCTTGCTCCCCTTTGCCGTCACCAATTCCCCTTTGTCTCTGATTCTGCACACGAGCCTGAAGATTCATCCATCATTGAGCCCTTCCCTTGAGATTTGGTGAGAGGTGGGGTAGAAGTTACAACTCCATAGTGTGCAAGGGGAGAGAGAAGACCAAGGGCAATCATCTAATCACAATTTTCATCTGATCCCATTTTAAAAATAAACTGATGCCACTAACCTCTAATTCTGTTAGGAAAGAACTGTGTCTTTTCTGTCTCTATGTCCAATACATTGCAGTGCATCAGGCGCATAGCTGACACCCGATGATATCTGATGATGGATTGCAGGAGTGCACATTCCACTAGAATAACAGCCATATTATGTTTCCTAAGACCCTTATTCTGTTTCAGAGTCTATAAATATAAATTAAGTTTTAAAAGGAATAAACTGACAAAGAGGCTTGGCCACAATGCCTCAACATCACAACACCTAACGATGTAGATCATCAAACTTTTTAAGCTAGTCCTCCTATTTTACAAGATGAAGGAAGAAAGAACATGGAATCTAAAGACATATGGCAGGACTTAAGAAAGAGTATTTCGTAAATAATAGACTCTAAAATATCAGGCCCAGAGAGCCCTTTATTACTTTATTTCTGTGGCAGGAATTTTTGCCATGAAGTTTCCACCATCAAAATTTGCAAACTTAAGTTTTTGCTTGTACCGATTTGTGTGTGTTCCAAGTCTTTACCAGGCCCTTAAGAACCAAACAGAAATGTAGCTGCTTTGCATAGATTCAAGAAGTAGGTGGCAGTTCCTAAGCTGGAAGAGAAAGCAAACTAGCTAAGACAAGGAGACTTTCCATAGAGAATGTTCTGTGATGTTCTTTAACTGAAGCACTAAATAGAAATTGCACATTCAGATGTCTCTTTCAAGAGGCACCTATTTAGTTGAGTAACTAAGCTATTTTATTCTCTGTAGTTCATAATATTTACTTGGTCTCCTCTATTTATTTTTTAAAATATTTCAAATGAGGAGATTATCAGACAGTCAGCAAATTTTTTACATGAGAAGAAGTTAAACTTTAAAGTAGCAAATGCAAAATTTTCAAGTTATAAGGCCTATATGAAATTATAAGACCACCGTTTAAAATTGCATATATTTGGAGAAATTTGTTAATAAATATTTTGGAAAGATAAAAATCTATTGAAAAAATGGTCATTTCAAATAAACTTGCAATGAAATCAACAAATTGAGGATTGAATTATATGCCAATCATCACTTATCAATTCCAAGACTTACCAAGGCCATTAAATGCCTTTATTTATAAAAGAAATGATTAAATACAACCCCTTGCACTAAAATGTAGATTTCAATTAGGAAGAAAAAGATGTACAATGTACCACTTCCCAAAGGGTCTATTTGACTTCAGTGATCAAAATGCTTAATACAGAGTAGGAAGGACAGGTAGGAGGAAAGAGCCCCTAAAATATTGACCTAGTTTAAGGACTGGCACTATGAAAAACTAAGCTACAAATTAGAAGACATTCTAGTTACACCCTGCCTTTGTTACTACCCAGTTTTTGTTTTATTTATTTATTGTTTTGAGACAGAGTCTCACTCTGTCCCCCAGGCTGGAGTGCAGTGGCGCAATTTCAGCTCACTGCAACCTCTGCCTCCTGGGTTCAAGCCATTCTCCTGCCTCAGCCTCCCCAGTAGCTGGGACTACAAGCATGTGCCACCACGCCTGGCTAATTTTCTGTGTTTTTAGTAGAGATGGGGTTTCACCGTGTTAGCCGGGATGGTCTCGATCTCCTGACCTCATGATCCACCTGCCTCGGCCTCCCAAAGTGCTGGGATTACAGTGTAAGCCACGGTGCCCGGCCTACTCCCAGTTTTTAAACAAGAGAATACTCATTTAACAGAAGAGTAGTAAGATTCAACACACACGTCTCTTTGCTATGAGAGGTATGCATGACATACACTCTGCCCTCCAAGAATTTATAATCCAGATAGAAATACAGAAGATCAACAACACAAGAGCTAAATATAAAACAACTGTTCCAGCAATATCACAGAGCAATGTGCTGTTATTTACAAAGTCTTTGTATAATCCCAACATTTGCCTTTGGAGGGGCAGGTATATATAAAATCCAATTATTCTTATAGTTAACACCAAACACTGCATTATTGTGTTTGCAGTACAATAAAATATTAACTTATTACAATATGAGATTCAGAACACTGCCAGACTGGAAAACACAAATAATTCAATAAAAAGAAAGGAATCTTTTGTCTCTGAGCCACAGTAACCCTACAAAGGATTCATATTTCTTTTGGCAAGATGAATTTTCGGAAGGCTTAAACAGGCAAGTACAAAATTGATTTTGAATAAAACAACAAATATTTAAATGAAGTGATTAAATGCTAATCACTGAGAAAATAAATAATGCAGCATTCCTTCAGATCTGCCTAAGAACTTGGCTCTATGTGACCAACAAGGAAAATAAATCTCAACAGATGTAATAATTCAAGTTGATCCCTTCATGCTCAGCCTGTCTGCTTTCCCCCACTGCTCCTCACTTTAGTGAATAACCTTTTCCTTTCCACCCCATCCTTATTCTCTTCCAAACTTTCTCCCCCATGACAATTCCAAAACTGCTCCCCAAAAATCATTAATGACCTTCATGTTGCTACATCCAGTGATCAATTCTCACTCATTACACTTGACTTCTCAAGAATGTTCACAACAGTGGGCCACACCTTCCTTAATACATCCTCTTAGGTGACCCACATCCTCTTGGCTCTTCGGCCTCAGGGTTTCCTTTGCTAGCTCTTCTTTGCACTGCTTCTTACTGTTGGATTACACCCAGGGCGTAGCTTGACTTTCTATCTCCATTTACTCCCTAAGTGGGCTCATTCACTGCCCATCATTCTCAATATCGTGTGTATATCTCCACCTAAGAATGCATATCTCCAGCTCAGAACTTTCTCTGGAGCTCCAGACTTGCATATCCAACCACCAATATGATTCTTTCACTTCTACTAGACATCTCAAACCTAAAATGTCCAAAACTAAACTATGAATCTCCCCCACCTCACATTCAAATAGGATTTTTCACCATCTCAGTCAAGGGCAACACCATCCTTCTAGTTTGTCAGGCCAAAAAATCAAAGTTCCCTAATCTATCAGGAAATCAGCAAGGTTCTACCTTTATATATATCTAGCATCTGGTCACCTGTTACACTCTCACTGCTATCACTCTCCACCGAGCCACCGTTAGCTCTCAACTAGAATATTGCAATAGCCTCAGAGCAGATCTCCCTGTGTGATCTTTGCTGCCTGTAATATGGCCTTAAAGGAGCAGCCAGAGTGAGACTTTTGAGCATAAATCAGACCATGTAATTCCTCTGCTCCAAATCCTAAAATGGCTCCACATTTTAGAAGGAATGACAACCCCCCAAGTGGCCTTCAAGGCCCTAAACAATCAGGCCTCCTGGTTTCTCTTGTTCCATCACCCACCCTATCCTATCTCTAGCTCACTGGGCTGCAGACACACTGGACCCCTTACCCTGGCTCAGATTCTGTGGGCCCACCCTGATCACCTTAATAAATAAAGGAGCTTGTTCTGTTGCCTACTCCTCTTAGCCTTCTCTGTTGGTGTCTCTTTCCACCACACGTATAACCTTGGAACATATTTTAACATTTATTTATGTTCAATGTTATTGTCCTTTTCTTCCAGAGATTTTTGTCTGTTTTGCTCAATACATTTTCCTCTTATTGCCTCCAGAACAAATTGTATTTAATAAATACTTGAGAAAAGAATGAATAATTGGCTCAACCATTTCCCAGTGGCTCAGACTAAGTACTTTGGAATCATTCTCATTTCCTCACTCTCTTTTACACCTATTCAATCCAGCAGAAAAATCTTAGTTTTCCTGGCTAGGAAGTACATCCAAATATATCGAAAAGCAAACCATTTCTCAATCCACGGCTAAGCTCTGATACAAATCACCATCATCTAAGGCCTAAGGCCAGTACTAGCACAATAACCTTCTGCTTGGCCTCCCCATGTCATCCTTGTCCTCTGTGCAGTTTGTCTTGCACAAAACAGCCAGAGAAACTTGTAAAATCCTTAATAACATAATGCCACCCTTCTCAACATTTTTCGGTGATTCCCATCATTGAGTCCAAATTCTTACCTGAGTTTATAGCGTTCTTCTTGATTTGGACTCTACCTATGCAGTAACAACTTTAAATTTAATTTTATTTCTTTTTTTTTTTTTTTTGGAAACAGGGTCTTGCTATATTGCCCAGGCTGGTCTCAAAATCCTGGCCTCAAGCGATCATCCTGCCTTTACCTCCCAAAGTGCTGGGATTATAGATGTGAGTCACTGTACCCAGCCCTACCCTCTACATTTCTTTCCTCTCTCGACTTTTCACTTCACTCCAGCAACATTGACTTGCTAGAAGTTCCTCAATAAGGCAAATTTAGTCCTGCATGAGAACCTTTGTACTCCTTTTTCCTTCTGACTCTTCCTCTGAATTCCAGGCTTTCTCATGGCTCACTCTCCTTCACTGAAGTTTCATCTTAACTATTGGAACCTCTAAGTCTTTCCTGATCACCCTACATAAAAGAGTTTCTTTACCCGCTCTCAGTATTTCCCTTCTAGCCTGCTTTTTCTTTGAAATATGCATAATATATGGTAACATCATATTACATATATGTTTATTGATTATTTTCTCCAAACTAGAATCTGCATGAAGCTGAGACTGTGTTCTGCCCACTGCTCTATTTCTGGTGCCTAGAACAGTCCTGTGAATTAATAGGCACTCAACAAATACTTACTGAATAAATGAAGGATATATGAAGAGATTGACTTTAATCCTTGAGCTGCATAAAGCAAAAAAATGAAATTGTATCCCAATCCATTCATTTTTGTGTTAATAAATACTAAGCTAAGTTCTATTCAATGGATTGAGCTTTGGTCACCGGAATAAAACATGAGACAGCTTAAAACATTCCACACCGTTACTTGGTTACAAACTGTAAACAAATATACTTTAAGTTTTAGGCATAAAGATTGTTAAGTCTTTTTATGAAGACCTGTGACTTCTTTCTGAATGTCATAACTGCACTCTGTAAAATTAGAAAGGTTTTTATTCTCTTCTATTCAGCTATTACCTTATATAGAAATTCTACTATGTAAGTGAATTACAGAAACAAGAACAAATAATCCCAGAACAAGGCTTCGCTTGAGATTAGAGTCACAAATCATAATCACTTGGATTTGATCCCATCATCCAGATGCACTACCAAAAGATTTCTCTTTGAGGTTTCTCCCACTACAAATTGTGGCATCACAGTCAAGGATTTGTTATGTATTTACAGCTAAAGACAAAAACACCCCTAAACACTTAGTAATATTTTATCTACAAAACTTTAATGTGTTATTTCCTGTCATTTTATCATCCATCTACCTAGGTCATAACCAGAAAAAAAAAATAGTGATAAGGAGAAAAAAGTGTGAGAAAAAAATACATTCTGACATATCAGATGATTGCATCTGTTGGTTTTATCCTGTGTTAGATTTTGGGTTTTGACTGTGCTGTCGTGAATGTTGATTTGTGATGAAGATTCATCAAATGTTAACCTTCTTCCCTCAGGTTTTGTCTAAGTGCTAACCATGTGGAAATAATTACAATGTACACCATTGTACATACATGAGTTATTTTATTAGCAGAGCATAGAAACATCTTTGAGAATTGGCTAGAATTTCGACGGTGGTGTATGCAAGTAAGCCCTGAGCTATTTGCTAAATATTTGAGCAAACAGAGCATTGTTTATTTAGTTCTTGTTAGCTCCCCATGTGCGTTCTTGGAATGCGGTTGTAGATTTTCTGTTTGATTTTAAGGGAGGCCACAACCAGAAAAATCATAAGTCTGAACTAGAGTTTCTTCTTTCTTCATTCTTTGCAATTTTTTTTTTCTCCGATTCCTTGCCGGTTTCTGGTGACCTCTTTAGTTCCATGGTGCTTTTCCTGGTTTCACTCTTAAATGTGAGCTCTAAACGATTCTAACTTTTTTTTTTTTTTTTGATAACTACTGGAGGCAATGGCCTGTGCTGGCCCTGAGGATTCAAAAGACTTTTAAAATTGTGTGTTCCAGAATAAAATGATCTCCACACAACTGGGTCTAAGAGGTCCCAGGCTTGCTTCTGATTGTTCCTTTCTCTGTCTTCATCTGTAAACACCCACCTCCCGGTTCAAAATGTCAGAGAGAAGCACTTCCTGCTGAGGTTCCTGTCTTTGTCCTCCTGAACCCTATTCCAAAGAAAATCAGAGCTTTCTTTAGGGTGAATGAACCTAAAGAGATTTTTCTAATCCATTTCCCTTCTTGAAGCAGGATCACTCCTTAATGATCTCAAGGGAACAGTAGCCTGGAACTAACAGAGCCTGATAGCAATTTAAGATAGTCCATCCTAAGTTATCCAACCAAGTTGATTGTTTTACAATCTGGGCCTCTCTCAAGCTGTGTTCATCAGGAAAAAATTCACAAAACTTTTCATGGAAAAAATCCTTGAGCAACATATTTAACAGCAATATGCTGGTATATTATCTTAATTTGATATTATTTAAAATTAAGAATATTCACCAAGAAGACTTTATAAAACAGACTCATGTTTTCAGTGTTTGGGTCAAGGACATTTATTAAGTAGTGACAACTCATATCTTTCGCAATGCTGTGTGCTCAAGCAGTTTCTAGTGGAACTGTGTAAATAATTAAGATCTTTGGAGCAGAAGCGTCAGTGAGGTTGCAGAATGGTTTATGGATCAGGAACTTTGCTACTGAGATTTTCAATTTATTTCTTAAAATACAGACAGAGATAAAAGGAAAATTTATACCGATATTCCTATCACTAGTAGGTTATTTTTAGTTATTTCATTTTTAATGATTTAATAGTTTATAATTATAGATTTAGAGCTACATGAATAAATATTTTATCTTAGATACCAAATTACTTTTTAAGTTTGGATCTGTCATTTGAATGGGAACGATTAGTGTTTTAGGGGTGAAATATGGGGGAGAAATTAACCTATTTGATTACAACCTAAGTATATTTCAAATAATACTAATATATAAAAAATATCTTCCAGAGTTTTAGAAATCACAATACATTTGCTACTAATATACTTAAATTTTACTTTTTTCTTTTCTCTGGATTTAATATTCAGAACGATATTTTCCTTCTGTTTCATATCCGTTTTTAAAATTAGGTATTTTAGTTTACAAGCTCTGGAAGAATTCGAATAAGAACAGAGCTTTGTAACCCTCATGTTAACTGGGAACACTCACTTCTTAAAGTCTAAATAACACTTGTTTGAAAGCCCATGCCATTCTATCTGGGAGAGCTCTGCAAATTCATGGGGAGCAGACATTTTTATGGTTCCTAATCCTAGTACTTCTGAATCAGTTCAGTTTCTGGATGTGTCACTGTCTTGTGTTTGCTGGCCAGACTTCCAGCCATGTCGACATAACTATGGAATTTTCCTCAAGCTTCTCTCTCCCTATCCCTTCCTTCTCACAAAATATCCACTCGCCAAGACATTTGGGGTGTGGAAGATTTTACTGAATAATTGAGGAAAAAGACGGCGATGATGACCCTGTAAAAGTTTTCTGCGTGCGCACACACATCTACATACACACCCATGTTCACACATACACACACATGCAGAACCATTTGAAATATAGAAAGCAGACTCCTAAAGCAAGCCCTGGTAAATTTTATTATTTGATTTTATTTTTAAGAAATAGAATCACCTAGTTCACA
Source organism: Chlorocebus sabaeus (assembly GCF_047675955.1). Classification (NCBI taxonomy): domain Eukaryota; kingdom Metazoa; phylum Chordata; class Mammalia; order Primates; family Cercopithecidae; genus Chlorocebus; species Chlorocebus sabaeus. Next base: position 20,680,593 of record NC_132912.1, read on the forward strand.
AATAAAATCCATACAGAATGTCATGTGTTGAGAAGACCCACTTCATCTCTATCTGCATGCATCCTGCCCTCTACACCCACCCACCAGAGGTAATCACTTTTATAAGTTGTTTGTATATTCTTTCTGTATTAGTCTGTTTTCAAGCTGCTGATAAAGACACACTGGAGATTCAGCAACTTACAAAATAAAGAGGTTTAATGGACTTACAGTTTCACGTGGCTAGGGAACCTCACAATCATGGTGGAAGGTGAAAGGGACTTCTTACCTGGTGGTAGCAAGAGAGAATGAGAGCTAAGAGAACCGTTGCTAAATCATATCACTTTCCAAATCTGTTTTTGTAAATATAAGCAAATATATAAACTCATTATCCACTTTCTTAAATAGTATACTGTATACATCATTTGCACCTTGCTGTTTTCATTTATTAATACATCCTGAAGACATTTTCCAACATTACATACAGAACTTCTCCATTCTTCGCTATACATGCACAGTATTTCATTATGTGGATGTACTACAGTTAACCAGACTCCTATTATTGGACAAATTGAGTAATTTCCAGTCTTGTGTTATTACAAATGTTGCTGCAATAAATAATCTTTTATGTTTGCCATTCTATAAATATACACATATTTGTAGGATAAATTCTCAGAGGTAGAATTGCTAGGTCAAGTGGTAAATGCATTTGTAATTTATATAGATATCTTCCATAATGTTTGCACTGCCCTGTACACTAGCAGGATATCTGAGTGCCTGTTTCTTCACAGCTCTGTCAAAAGTGTGAGTTGTAAAACTTCGGGGTTTTGATAATCTGATGTGTGAAAAAAGTAGCCTTTATGTGTCATTTTAATTTGCATTCTCATATTACCTGTAAGCCATTTGTATTTTTCTGTAAACTATCTGTTCAGGTTCTTTTTACTGCTTTATTGCCTCCTTAGTCTTTTTCTTCTCTATTTCTAATAATGCTTATATATTAGGGAGATTAGTTGTCTTAGGGAAGAATGAGTTGCAAATGTTTGTCTAATTTCTCATTTGTCTTTCAAGTTCATATAGCCATGCAGAAGTTTTTTGGTTGTTTTATTTTCCCTCTTTATAAAGTTTGGGTTTGTTTTTATTGATTTGGGATTATTTTTGGTTCTGTTTATATACTTGTTTTTAATGGCTACTGGATTTCAAATAACTAGTAGGAAAGTCTTCACTTCATTTGTTAAAAAGGAATCAACTCATGTTTCAATGTGGTGCTTTACTCTTAATGTAATAGATTGAGGTATGAATACAATTTTCTCTTTTTCCAGATAGCTACATGGTTCTCCTAATCCTATTTTGAGGGTATGGTGAGTCTATCTTTACTTCAATTATTTGTCACCTTAATCATATACTAAGCTCCAAAATATGTTGGTATCTATTTATGGACTTTTCTTCTGTTCTTTGGCTCTGTTACCTTTTCATGCAGTGACACTATATTATTGAAGTAACAGTGTATTTAATTATCTTCTAGGGATACATATTCTTATTGCTCTTATTTTAAATAGTTTTCCACGTTATCCTTACTTGGTTACTTTTCAGATGAACTTTCACTGTCCTTGCTTAAGCATTGTTTAACTATTGTTGCATCCTATTTTAGCATTAACTGATGCCATAAAGAAGTCTGATGCCAATCTAGTTTCCTTCTACTTCTGAGAGATGTGATCCTTTTGGCCAGCTTCTCTTCAAGCTCATTGAATTTGAAGTTCAATAGTTTTATTAGGATATATCTCATGTTGGGTCCACAGGGTTCATTTTTCCTGAAAAGTGGCATGTCTATTTACATACATATGTTTGAGTCAGGAAATTTCAGGGAAGTTTTCTTATACTTTTAAATATTCACCCCCCAAAACCCTCCTTTCACTCTGCTGTACTGTTTTTCACATTTATATGATAATTCACTGGCAGACTATAACATTTAGAAGTGTATATGAGGCTTTGCCTGAGCTAGTTTACATGTTGCTATAAGAACAAATGTTACGTACTCACAATCCCATGTGATAGGCGTTAATATTTCCATTTTACAGATGATGATCAAGTCTCAGAGCTGCTAGGTGTCAGAACTGAGGCTTAAGCCCCAGAAAAAGATGGGTTTTTTTTCCCACAAACCATTATTTTCCAGTGTATCATCAAGAACAAAAGGTACACATACACAGATTGCATAATTACATTGAGAAAATATACATATATTCATTTTTAGATGTTCAACTTTCTGAATACAAGGTAACATGAAAGAATTTTTTAAATGGCCAATAGTTTTTTGGTTTTTGTTGTTGTTGTTGTTAGCCAGTTTTTTGTTGTTGTTAGCCAGTTGGTTATTTCCTTAATTGTGGACCACAGAGAACATCTGTTTAAGATTTTAAAAATTCCCATTCAGAGAAGAAAAATGGTGTGGAAACTGATTTCTTAACTATAGAAATAGACCTTCCTGGCAAATCACAAGTATAATGCACTTTTATTTGAATGAACAAAGCTATCCTAGGTGACCTATTTGTTTGACCTTTTGTCATAACTTACTTTTAAAAGGAAAGATGCAACAAGATGAAGTTCTAGGTATATCTGAGTCAGAAAAAAAAATATTTACAATTATGCAGTCCTGTCTCTTCATCCCATAGATGAGAAAAACCAGGAGCAGAAAATTGGAGGCAAGAGTCCAAGGTTCTGGAAGAGATGGTTAGATTAGGAGCTGCAGCTTCTTTGAGCGCTGGAAACAGTCCTTAGTATGGGAAGAGAGAGAGATTAAGAGGAGGAATCAATTGAACAATTTGCCTTTCAGATATATTCAAGTGAGCACATTGCCCCTAGAATTTTTTCCTAAAACATACTGCAATCAAAAGTCAAACTATCATATTAGTTAATAAAAAATTGTTCTGATTTATGCAGTAAAAGGGAATTGAAAGCATTATTTCCAAACTGATAGTGCCATATAAATTCACCCACATGTGAGTCCAACATATTGTGACAAACACCCTTCATGGTCTTGCACTTTGCTTTACATTTGTTCCAATAGGAGTTGGTGTTTTAGGTATACATGCCAAAAGGTAACATGAAACAGGCATGGGGATAATTACGGTTTACCTCGGCATATTGAAAAGCACGGAGAGGCCAAATATTATATGCAGACCCATGAATCAGAGCAGATACAAAGTATATACAATAGATTGAAGTGTGTCTTGAAAGCATATACAATAGATTGAAGTGTGTCTTGAAAGCACGTACAATAGATTGAAGTGTGTCTTGAAAGCATATACAATAGATTGAAGTGTGTCTTGAAAGCACGTACAATAGATTGAAGTGTGTCTAAACACCTATTTAGGGGAGAGGTGAAATGCAATGAAAACTTTCTCAAAACCATCAAAAACATTAAGTTTGAATTTGATCCACAGAGATTGATCACAATGGAGGAATTTGACCTCCAAGGACAAACTGTTCAATTGATCCAAAGGGAATTCAATATAATTTGAAACTATTCTCACCTTACAAGATTATTTGTGTTTTTATATTAATTTTGATCTTCAAGAAAATGAATAGAGAAATAACTCATTGTAGCACCTGCCAAACATTTGTGATGCTCATTGCTTTAATAATAAATTGTTAATGCCATAAAGACTTCTACTTTGACCTTTTGTGTAAAGGCTAGCAATGGATATCTGGCTAAGCCACCCTGCTTATTTCACTCATGGGTGTCCTAGTGATTGGCTCACGTATCCCACTGTCTCTTTATCAGTAGGGGACAACGTGATGTAACGCACATCCAGATGGAATAAACCATATTATGTCAGCATTCTCCAGAGCATTAGAAGGCCTGGACAAAATTAGGTGTTTATAAGAAAAAAACGAGATTCCTTAAGAAAGTCAAAACCCACTGATAGAATGAGATTATAGCTTATAGATCTAACATTGTCAAACTTAAATATGTGATGTACTTCTTTTATTGACTCCCCATAGGTTCTCAGAGGAAATAGTTCCTCTTTGGTCTGATATTATCTTACCTAATATTAGGTAGCACCCACTATTAACAAAAGAAGAAAGAAGGGGCTGAGTCCAAGAGACTCAGTGGCTTGGCGTTTCCCTTCCGCCACTGGTATGTTCTCCCTCACTCCCCAAGGCATGAGATTCCATGGAAATCTAGAATTGGTTTCACTAACCTCTGAATTTTACTCTTGTTCATATAATAACGTTTTATACATTAATTTACATTTTGTAATTACATCCAATTTAACATGAGTCCTTTCTAATTCAAATATTCTCCTCTTGTATTTCTAATCATCTCTGGCTGCCTCCATTCCAACTAGGTAGGATACTTCTTGAAATGTCTGCACTGTGATATTTTCTATATTCTTAGTATGACTGTGATGAAACAAATTTGAAAGCAAATTTCTTGGAAATAACAATTTGCTTTTTTAGTATGCAGTATTCACAGAAGGTTGTAGACGTCTCTTTCAAGCAAGATGTATGCATGCTACTTTCTCTCTAGGTTTGTAATTATATTGTGTTGTCAATATGTCAATATAGTATCATACTGCTAATATATCTAATAAGATATAGTAGCATTATCTATTTCAAAAATAGAAAAATAGAACGATGTTTCAAATTTTTGTGAAGGGAGTGTTGAAAACTTTTTTTTTTTTTTTTGAGATGGGGTCTTGCTCTGTCACCCAGGCTGGAGTACAGTGGCATGATCATAGCTCACTGTAATGTTGAATTGCTGATGTCAAGCAATATTCTCATCTCAGCCTCCTGTGTAGCTAGAACTACAGGCATGTGCCAACACCCCTACTAATTTTTATTTTTTGCAGAGATGAGGATCTTGCTGTGTTGCCAAGGCTGGTCTCAAACCCCTGGCCTGAAGCAATCCTCCCGCCTTGGCCTCCTAAAGAATTAGGATTACAGGTATGAGTCACTATGACCACTCTGAAAACTTTTTCACTGTGAAGTTATTTTTCAGTATGAGACTAACATACTGAAACAACAAGTTGTTGTTACTGTTGTAAGAACAGAAAAGGATATGAATTCAAACCTGTTGTTATCCAAAAGAAGGGAATAATACTGTTTAAAAGTAGAAGATACATCGAAATATCTCTATCCCTAATTTCCAGTTCTCAAAGATACCCATTAAATAGTCATTTACTTACCTCTCACTCTGTTTACTCCTTAGACAGGCTGCATAGAGGTTGTAGCATGAATGTAGATATTGGAAATTTACTGGAGTTATGATCAGACAAACTGATTGAAGTGGAAAAGAGAATCAATCAGCCAAATAATTACAGAAGTTGCACCACTGCCTGAAATACCTTGACTGATTCTATAGAAGTTGAATTTTTGCCAAATAAATTCTGAAAATAATTACAAGCTTCCTTTTGAGTTGAATGTTACACATAGAGTTCTAATAAGAGCTAATTTGACATCATTGACACATAACAAAATAGAAGGAACATGTTGCTTTGACGTAAGGGCACTCCAATGTCTAGGAATTTAACCATTTTGTAGGAGTAAGGTTTAATGCAACTAGCCAGACACCTGTCCCTCAGCCTCTTAGTCAAGGAGCAGCTTCTTTCTTTCTTTGGGCTGGGCTTATTCAAATTAGCGAAACCAGTCTGGTTTCTTTTAAATCATATTCCCTGCCCCTGCTCATCTGCAGTGAAGGCTGCTGGCTTCATATTTCTATTGTTTGCTTTTATTCTGAGCAGCAGTAACTGGACTAGCTAATGTATAGCTTCCTGATAGTTAACCATTCCTTCTAGAAGCTAATCTTTAGAAGGAAAAATCTTTATGTGATTTAATGCAATTTGGGAAAAATGAGCATGTTTCCTGAGAGCTCTGAGGATATGTTGTCTTATAATGAGGCAAGAAACTTGAACCAATTATCTGAGGCATACACACAACTGTCAGGGAACAGTAGTTGATGTGCTATTAGCTGCTCTTCCCATACTCCCAGTTGTATTGCTGTGCTTTTGTCAGCATCTTGGGGAAGAAAAGGGATATTTAGGTGATGATAAATCAATGCAAACTTAATAAGCCAAGTGTTAATCTATCTCTACAATTCTCTCAAAATATTCTAAAATACCTGGTACAATTAATCTATTATTTAGCATCACAGGAAGAAGTTTGTTGACTTTATTTTATATTTATTCTATTAATTGGGGTAACAGGCTATCTAAAATAAAATATGCCAGATTTTGAATTATTCACACTTTTAGGTACATTTTTAGTCAAAATGTTGCCTTCCTGCCTATAAGGCTTTGGTAACTAGTAATTCTCATTATGCAGGAGGCATTTTCCTGTCTCAAATGTCAAAACAAGAGATTATGGCCACTATAAAACCTGCACACATAGTCCAGATTTCAATTATCTGTGGATGACTCAACACATTATACATGGTGTATATGGCCCAGGATGCTTGTCCTCATAATTTAGCAGTTTCAACCAATTATCCAGCACATTCTCTGTCATCCTGCAAAGTGTCTAACTACGCAATGACAATGCAGCCTTAAGGATGCTCCAGGTGACTGCAATATATGTTAAAGGCCACACTGAAGTCGTAAGAATTTAGAAGTGTGCTCTCTTATGGCGACTCTAATTCCAAGACTTTGACTTGAGAAAACCTCCTGAAAATGCCCATGAGTAACAAATTTCTCCTGATCACTAGAGCTATAAATAATAGGTGGAAATATCCAGGTCTAGACTCACAGCTCTTAGAGTGCTCAAAGGAGAATACATTCCAATGAGCTCATGCATTCATTCTTTCAACGAGTATTCAAGCTTTTGCTATGTATCAGGTACTACCTGGTACATACTAATTGGTTCTGAAAATCTCAAAGCTTAATTTACAAGTTGATTCCAGTAAGAGGTTAAAAACCTGGCCTTCTTCCGAATAGAAAATGTCTGAGGCCTTTATTAAAGGAAATGAATACACACATACACATATGCATACATACATGTACGTACACACACCCAAAGTTTGTTGTGGAACGGGTAGGTGTGAAGATGTCTTATGACCACGTAATAATGTCATATGTAGCTTCAAAGACATACCTAGCTATGAAAATCTGTTTTTGTGAGATTTTTTTCCCTCTTGGATAGATAAGTCCAAAGAGGCACTTTAGAAATATAAAATGTTTTCCATTCAAGATGTGTCTCAACAAAATTTATGTCTCTATTGTCAGGATGCTTTTAAGTATATTTATGGTCCTGTGAGCTAGGGAGACATCCCATGGGGTAGTATTTGGAAATGTTTATTTCTCTTTCACCTCAAAATAAATAGCTAGAAGGACCCCTTGCTGACTTCCGGCCAGAACATCAGATGCATGGCTGCCCACTGGAGAGTTCAAAGACAGCAGGAAGTGGTATCATCTTTCTAAAATAAGACTATCACTTTAGGTACCCAAAGGGAGACTCAAGAGTTCACTCTAAGTGGTGGGAGCCCAGGGAAGTGGATATTGTCAATCCTGAAAGGTAAGGAATGGCCCCCAAATGTCCTTTTAATTTTTCTACTGTTATAATGTTGGATTTTTCAGTAATGATATGATTCAAATGTCCTCTTTATGTTCATGCATCATTATCTAATTTTACATTCTACTTCAAGAAGTTCATTTAAGTCACCTAGATAGGTGGTTGACAAACTCAGAAAAGACTTTTAAAAAATAAGTTCCAAATGATATAAGACAGCTCCCTTCTGTCCTTTTGACCTCTGTTGTGCTGATGCCAACCTTCACATTCCTAATTGCCAGATTTCTGAACAAATCTGTGACTATCAAATCAGCATTTGCACCTTGATGTTTCCCATTAGCATTTCAGTGTGGCTAGTCAAACTCCTCACTCTTCTTACTCACAGTGATCCCAGGACAAAATCATGATTTGTGGGCAAACACCACAGACAGGGCCCACTGGATCTCCCTCACAGAGACAGTAAGAAGGGCAGCCTCACTTGGCTACTTTGCTTCCACCCAAGAGAGTTTCTACTTCCCAGAGAGCAAATTATGCTCCAGCCATAAAACGTGAATGAAGAAGTTGAATATTCCTTCAGCCAACAGTTATAAATAACCACGAATTGGCAAAATGCATTATTTTAATTAATAAAGGTAGATTTTACAAGCAAAACAAAAAATATCATTCTCTCTTTGTAGAAGTGTTTCTTTGGTTATTTAGTTTCTTTCCTTCACCTCCCCAAACCTTCTCCACTGTAAGAAGCCTGCCATAGAAGCATAAATGTTAGAGTAATACATCTGGCTGCAAATTTTTCCAGGAAATAAAAGATAAATTTGCCATCAGGACAAAGAAATAAAGGGAACTGGATTCAGAGTCGCTCAAGCACCAGAGAACAAGTTTTCGTAGCTCCACCCTCTACTTGATTTCATTACCTCCCTAATGGGAATTTCAGTGACAGCAATGGAGTAACCATTTAGGTATCTGGTATTGTGAATGAATAAACTTATGTGAGAGGGAGTTGCATGCTTGCATTTAAAAAGCTTCCGACAAAAATACGACTTTTTTACATTTTAAGAGATAAAAAATGTATAAGCAAATACTTTACTATTTGTCTTGAACGTTAGATCATCACACTATAAAAGCACATAATGTGTTTGCTATACTGGCAACACACATGTTAAAAACAAACTTTCTAAAAGTCATTTAGATTTGCACAACTGACAAAAATGTTGCCTTCTGGATCGAGAATCTCCTCCACCACTTATTAAAATTGACACACTAAGTCTCAGTTTCCCCATTTGTAGGATGGAAATAGTGATGGTGCCCTATCACAGAATTGTTTTATGTATTATATTAACCTGGAAAACAAAATCCTTAGCAGAATGCCTAACACAAAATAAGTTTTCAAACATTAGTTCTACATGAAAAAGCAAGTGGAGACAAATAAAACAGGCTGGGGCTGGAAGGATTGAGGAAAAATAGTCCTACTTTATTGAGACAAACACCAAATATTTCAAATCTGGGTCAAAATCAACTAAGAATGGATATAATACAATTTTTAAAAACACACTCCAAAGAAGTATGGACTAAAAATATATTGAGGAAATGTGTCAAGATGACAAATGTATGCAGTAGAAATATATAATAGGCTATTAGAGAAAAACCAAGATGCCTTTAAGGCCTATTTATTTCATGCTAATGTTAAGAAAAAAATAATATAACCCTCCCTCAAACCCTTCTCCAGCACTATCGCCAGAGACAAATAGTTCACTTAATGCACAAAAGCAACTTTTGTGTCCATAGATGAAATTAGCATGAGGCAAAAAGAAAGTTCTGGTGAAAAAAAAAAAATGTTTTTTCAAGACAGTACTGAGCCAAGTTATTTATTCACTAAGTCAACAACTATTTACTGAGTACCATCCTTGTGCAGATGTAGCACAAAACACAGGGGATAAAAACAGTGAACAAAGTCAAGCATGGCCCAGACTCTTATGATGCTCACATTCCAGTGCAAGAAGCTAGTCATTAATCAAACCATGATCCAAATGGCTGTTTCTTGCCAACCAAGGGAAAGTGCTATGGAGAGACAACAGATGTAGCCTGCAGTTCTGAACGGCTTCAATGAAAAGAGGGAAAAAGTAGTCGATGGCAGTTAGAGGGGGTTACAGATTAAGGAGTCTGTAGTGATTTTACTATCTTTTAAGGAAAAGGTTGGAATAAAGGAAATGAACCGGAGTCAGGATTCAGTTAGTCAATAAGCAGTGAGACCACTTAATTCTTTAAGAACTGATTAAATTTTTTCATTTCTCTAATTCAATATACGTCTGTATTCTCTTCTGTTAGAAAAGGTCAGCACTCATGCCAGGGGAACCTGGGGTACCTATTTGTGTCCTGACAAAAGAGATTCTTCTTCCATGTTTTAAAAATAAATGTTTCCACCCAGAGACAGTAAGGAGGCTGGAAGCAGCTCAATATTAACTCTAAGAGATCAAGCCAAGCAAAGCCTTTACCCAAGCTCCAGAAAACCCATTTCTGGAAGATAATCATGTCCAAATACATGTTTCTAAGGGGGACAATGTAATTTTCTCCTCTAGGGAGTAGGGATTTTTGCCTATTCATTCTTTTTTCTAATTGTGAGTTTCATTGCATCTCATCAATTTGAAGGCTTATCTCCAGTTGAAATGTGTCTGTTTGTCAGTGCTCCAATTTAGTGTGTCTGGGATTTATCCTGCATTTGCTGACCTCTGAAAGAGACCCGCCTGGACTAGGTCGTTTCCTTTTCACTGAGCCTGTCTTACTGGAATTTCTTAACCAATGGCTCTCCTAAGCATGGAGGATGTCCTTGCTCTGGGAGGTTTCTGTTTACTTCTGGCCTTGGTGGCATTTCTCTAAGACTGGACCCCATTCTTTTAGGGCCCCTGGCTTCTTCATTTCATTATGTTCTCAAGGCTACTCCTTGGTTACGGGCAGATCTTTTGTCCCGACTGATATTTGTTTAGAGAGCTTGACGATTTACCAAATGACCTAGACAAAAGGTCTCAAAACATAACATCTGTTTGTTGTCCAAAGAACTACTTTTTTTCAGGCCTAACATGACTATAGATCAAAATTATGAATGTACCTTCTTGGAAGTGTTAGAAGGTCATCAAAAGAAAAAAAAAAGAAAAAAATTACAAGGTTCTGTAAAGAACAGACTGTAGTTGACTGAGAGACAAGGTAATTGGTATATGCTGGAAGGTTTAAATCCCTCAAAAGAGTTGACTTGGATTTGAAGAAGATAAAATACAGACGTATGCATACTTTCTGGGATGTGTTCTGTAGGTAACTCCACGGCACTGCTAATGTAGATGAATGACAACCACAGTCAGGTCATTTTCAGATCATTAGCAACCTTCGGTTAACATGCCATAGAAATTACACTCATTTGTTATTTGACAAATATTGATTGAGTACTTGCTGTGTGCCAGGAGCTGTTCTGGGTTCTAGAGTTAAAGCAGTGAATAAAAGTCCTCATGGAGCTTACATTCCAGTTGCAAAGGATCTGCAACAAAGTGAGCAAATATATAACTTATCAAGTTGTGGTAATAGATATAAAAGGAGGGAGGTTAGTAGCCACGGGCTCTTTTATGAAGTGTGGTAAGTGGAGGCCTCAATGAGAGAATATTCTAGCAGGGAAGTGAAGGAGATAAGGAAGCAAGCCATGCCAACATCTGGTGGAAGGGCTTTCAGGTAGAAGGATCAGCACATGCAAAGAGACTAAGGTGGGAGACAGCCTGGTGTGTGTGAGGAAGAGAATGAGTGGGGAGGAGGTAGGGAAAGAGGTCAGGTAAGAGGTTTTCGAGGCATATAGGGCCTTCCAGGACGTGGTAAGGGTGTGGGCTTTTATCCTGAGTGACGTAGGAAGCCGTTGGAGGGTGCAGAGTAGCAGAGTGGTGTCATAATCTAACTCATGTGGTTTAGGAGCTCACCCGGTACACTATGTTGAGAATATAACTGTAGAGGCACAGGGAGAGAACTGAAAGAACAATTCGGAGGTTACTGGAATCACACAGAGGTGGTAGAAGGTTACACTAGGGTGGTGGCAACAGAGGTAGTGAGACATGGCTGAGTTCTGTATATATCGTTAAGAGTAGAGACAATGTGATCTGTTAATTAGTTGGCTGTAAGGCATAAGAAAAAATATGAGTCAGGATAGATCTAAACTTGTGTCCAGAGTTACTAAAAAGATGGTTTTCGGGCCGGGCGCGGTGGCTCACGCCTGTAATCCCAGCACTTTGGGAGGCCGAGGCGGGCAGATCACGTCAGGAGGTCAAGACTATCCTGGCTAACATGGTGAAACCACATCTCTACTAAAAAATACAAAAATTAGCCAGGCATGGTAGTGGGTGCCTATAGTCCCAGCTACTTGGGAGGCTGAGGCAGGAGACTGGTGTGAACCTGGAAGGCGGAGCTTGCAGTGAGCAGAGATTGCACCACTGCACTCCAGTCTGGGCAACAGAGCGAGACTCCATCTCGAAAAAAAAAAAAAAAAAAAGATGGTTTTCCATTAACTAAAATCAAGCTATCAGGAGGAACAGTGTGGGTGTAAAGGGATTACCAGGAGCTTGATTTTAAACATGTTCCTCTGAAGATCCTTGTTAGAGTTCCACAAAAAGACATCATTAGGCAGTTGGAGAAATACATTCGAGAGTCTTCAATATACAGATGCAAGTAGGGTGAGATTACCTAGGAGGTGACATGAAGCGACAATATCCATGGACTAAGTCCTTGGTCACTTGGACTTAGAAGTACAAGGAGAAGCAACTAGTGTGGCTGAGGGAAAAACAAGAGTAAGGAGTCCCAGGTGAGGTAAGCAAAGCATTCAAGATGGAAGTGTTTAGTGCATGTGTAAGCATAGTTACTGATAGAGTGAGAAAATACTCAAAAGTTGACCCTTGGGTTTAGCCATATGGAGATTATCAGAGACCTTGGTGAGAGCAGTTTTGGTGCAGTGATAAGGGCCAAAGGCAATTTGAGTAGGAATAAGTGACAATAAAAGGAGAAAACTGGAAACAACACAATGTATAAGTCACGATTCTCCAGATAAACAGAGCCAATAGGAGGTATATGGAGAGAGAGGGAGAAGTTTATTTTAAGGAACTGGCTCGTGTAACTGTGGAGGCCAACAGGCTGAAGATCAGGGAAGAGTTGCTGTTGCAGCTCAGGTCTCAAGGCCATCTGCAGGTAGAATTTCTTCTGAGGAGGAGGAGGTCATTTTCTCTGAAGGTCCTCAACTGATTGGGTAAGGCCAACCTATATTATGGAGAATAATCTGTTTCAAAGTCTACTAATTTAAATGTTTATTTCATGTGAAGGTACCCTCACAGAAATATCTAATGTTTGACCAAATATTTGGATGCTATGGCCTAGATAAGTTGACATATAAAATAAAAAATTTACTATCCTAGAGAAGTCCGGGAGAGACTGTGTGTGTAGGAAAGAGAGAAATTGGGCAGTAGGTGGAGGGGAAATTACTTTTAAGATAAGAGAAATAGGCCAGGCACCGTGGCTTATGCCTGTAATCCCAGCACTTTGAGAGGTCAAGGCAGGAGGATCACCTGAGGTCAGGAGTTTGAGGCCAGCCTGGCCAACATTGCAAAACCCCGTCTCTACTGAAAATACAAAAATTAGCCAGGCGTGGTGGCATGCGCCTGTAATCCCAGCTACTCAGAAGGCGGAAGCAGGAGAATTGCTTGAACCCAGGAGTCAGAGGTTGCAGTGAGCCGAGATTGTGCCACTGCACTCCAGCCTGGGCAACTGAGACTCCATCTCAAAAAATAAATAAATAAATAAAAGAAATAGCAGTATGTTTTTATGCTAACAGCAATGAAAGTGAGGAGAAGGTAAAACTGATGATTCAGAAGTGAGAGGGGAGAATTGCAAGAACAATGTTCTTGAGTGAGAGGACTAGGATCTATGCACAAATAGAAGGGGTGGTATTTGATAGGAGCCAGGGAAAGTCTTCTGTGTTCCAGGAAAAATGGCTAAATCAGTGTGTTAGTAGGAGCTTATCAACATTATCTTCTGAATACTTCTATCTTCTTACAAAATAGGAAGCAAAGTCACCAGCTAAGGGTAAGGAGGACAGAGAAGTAGAAGAGGCTTGAGGATCCAAGAAAAGACAAAACATTTATCAAGTAGAATATGGGATTGAAAAGATGAGAAATTGAACAGAATTTTCAGGTAACACTCAGGAAGGACCTGTAAACATTCATTATCATGAGTTTAAGGTGTGATCAGCCTGCATGGTTGTGTTTGTCTGCCGCCATGTTCAGGTGAACCATTGCAGGGGTAGAACAGGCTAAGAGCATAAATTAATTGGACCATGGGGCTTTGCTGTCCAAGGATAATAAGGGTGAAGGAGTTGAGAGTTCACTCAAGAAAGTGATTATAATGGTAAGCCATGAAATCTAAACTGTTGAAGACAACGGGTAAGAGGGTGATGAAGGATAGCAAAAAGCTGGGAGGATCAGTATGGATGGTGGGTCTTGTTGGGACTGAGGAATCTTTCAAATATGGATGCTAGAGGGAGTGAACTGGAAAGCTAGCTGGTGATGACTGGAGAATACTCGAGTTGAGATTACAGAGATGTTTTATTGACAATGGTACCTTCTAAAGTGAGCATGGCTGAGGATAGGATCATTGAGGGAGAGGAGACAAAAACTGCAAATAGCCAAAATATTGAAATCCCCATAATTTTGACAAGAACAAAATTGGAAAGTGACAATGAGCACAGGCTTTCATCCCGAGTGAGACAAGAAGCCATTGGAGGGTTCTCAACAGAGTGGTGTCATAGTCTAACTTAGGTAGTTTAGTTCACCCTGTACACTATGTTGAAAATGCAACCATAGAGGCACAAGAGGGGAGACAAAGATAAAGATCAGAGGCTACTGAAATTACCCAGAGATGGCAGAACCTCGCAATGGGGGAGCAGCAATAGAGGTGATGAGACATGGTTGGATTCTGTGGATATCAAAATCACCATAATTTTGACAAGAACACAGTTGGAGAATGACAGTGAGCCAGGAGCTGCAATATCTGAGAGTCAAGGGAAGTGGGCTGAGGGTTGTGGGTTGGATAGTCTGAAAACATGGTGCACACACTTCATGGGATGGTGCCTGCCTGCCCCTCACCATAGGCTGGAGCAGAAATAGGGTCTCAAACTCCCGAAAAATAAAAATAAAATCCTAAGTCCCCCAGTCAAGTGAATTGGACTTCCCCTGGCCAAGGGGACCCTGGAATAACCTTGAAAGCTTGACTGTGATGAGATGGGGGTGTCAGACACGGCTCCTTATACCCCCCCACCCCAGCTTACCATGATTGAGCTTTCTTCCCTAAGGACTAAAAGGAGAGTAGCTCTTTCAAAAGACTCTGCTGCTGATATTATACAACTGCCTGACATGGCCCCGTCTTTTTTGTCTGATAAAAGAGCAGACCAGAGTGGTTCTGGCAGTCTACAGAGGATGCACAATAAGGGTTTTGGCACCTTCTGATTCGCCCTTTGACACCAGAGGGCAGAAAACTCCACCCTCCAATCATGCTAATGTTTTTTTGTACATGGCCCCATGAGGGGCCATGAAGCTCCATTAACATGTGCATATTTCGCCTTTCACAAACATTTATGACTCCTATTGCTTCGTGAATATGGATATTTGGCCACCCTGCTCAGCATACATGCCAGTTCCTCTTGCACCTCCCTTAAAGTATCTGTTTCTGGCTTCTGGCGGCAGGCTTTGCTCCCCAGCCCGTCAGAATGGCCACCCTGCAGGCTGCAACCCCTTATGAGAAATAAAGGTCTTTTCTCCAAATTTCTGAACCCTGTCGTTCTTCAGCTGACACTCCATTGAAAGGTTTTAAGGAAGAAAGCGTGACCTGGAAGTGACAAAAGGAGTAAAACTCCCAAATCCAAGCCCACTGTGATGAGGGCTGTGGGAAAGAAAATGGCCACCACCTGAGGAGGCTGCCAGGGAGGACACCGTGATCTCAGGGCTGGGCCAGGTTTCAGAGAGAGCAAGCAGGTAACAGTCACTGTCAGAGAGGGGGTTGCAGATGATTGGCTGGGAGATCTAGAGGGCAGTAGAATGATGGTAGGAGCTGGGACACAAGCACATGATGTGCAAGGAAATAACTTATGATTAGAGTCCGGGGATAAGGAAATCTGTGCTGCTTGTGGGGATGGGTACAGGGTATAATGACAATATCCTTGATGTTCTCAAGGTAGATGGTTAATATCATTCCTATGTAGTATTGGGAAATTCTATATACTACTGTTAGTTTGTATTATTTGTATTGGGGGCAGGAGGTGAGTCTGGGCAGGAGGGGACAGAGTTTGAAGCCCGCCTCCACTCCTGCCTTTGGTGACATGGGGTAGAAGAGGGGTCATCCTTGAACTCCTCACTCTCTCTCAGCTCACTCTCAACTTCAGGGGTTTTCAGTGGTTGTTTTCCCGCAGCCCCATTCAGCTGTACCTGTGTAGGGGTAGAAAAGACTAAGAGCTCAAGCTAACTAGACCACGGGCCTTTGGCTGGCAAGGACAATGAGGGTAGAAATGGGTGAAGGATTGAGAGTTCACACAAGAGGGTGGTTCTAATGACCTGTCGTGAAATGTAAGCTGGTTAAGACAGGAAATATGAAGGTGACAAAAGACACCAAAAAGGATATGATCAATGGATGGTGGGTCTTGTTGGGGTTGAAGAATCCCTGAAATCTGGATACAAGAGGGAGTGATCTGGAAAGCTGGCAGGTGCTAGATTTACAGTAGAAATTGTTTCTCCTCTTGTTGGTGTCTTAGCCTATCTTGACTTGGACTCAGTGCCAAAGATTTCTGTGAATATTCCAGATAATGGCCAGTGCCTTAACTTTATCAGAACAAGCATATATCTCTCAGCATATTTTTAGAATATGCTGGTCCTGATTTTCAGGACAGCCATGAATTAACTCCAGGTGGTTGTTTCTTTCACAAGTGCAGGTCTTGTGTGGCTGGAAGACCACACCAGACCTTTCTATTTCTGAAAGCATCCAGGATCTTGGTTTTATGTGAAATGTCCTCATTTTAAAATTTTGTAACCAAATCACAATATTCAAGCCACTGCATGGATCATCAAAACACACTTGCAGGCAGATTTGACCTTCAGTTACCAATGCTCGGTGTTCTAAGGTTGTGTATGGTTGGTGACTCGAAACAGACCATGCAGAAATTCAAGTTTAGTCAGTGTACCCTGAATCTTCTGTCAGTGTTAACAGATCACATAGTTCTTAGCACATAATGGGTTCTTGTTGAGTATTTTATTCAAGAAAAATTCTCTCTTGAATAAAAGAACATACTCAGTGTGAAAAAAACCTGCAGCATTATTAGTCCAGTCGTTTTCATGTGTTTTAGCTGCTGCATCCCCTCCACCACCATCCCCTGATGTCCTGGGAAACACTCTCACAGCTAGAAATCAGTGTGCAGGTGGCTTACCATGGAGGTACTCAGGAGTAACACCTGGAAGGGAAGGAGGGCAGCAGGGCTGCGCAGAGAAGGAAGGTAAGTTGTGAGACAGCTTTAACACAGGCCTCTGCCAGTCCCTGAGGGAGCTCTGTAGCTGGGATGGCCCTTCAGTGATCTCCTGAATTGAGGCTGGGGACTAGATCTTTGTCACTGGATGTGAGCTACCCCTATCATTGGGATCTCAGCCATCATCAGGCATCACCCATCCATAGCAGCTGGGGAAATGAGTGCCCCAATCCAAAAAGCAAGAGTCTGGGCAGCACACCACAGCATCCACTATACTAGTCAACACTTAGCATGGGAACTGCACAGGGAAGTCCAATATAAAGCACAGTCAAGCAGAGATACTCTGGTTACAGAGTCCAACTCCACTCTTGCTTTTCCTATCCTCACTTACCCCAGCGCAGCTTTGAAGAACGCATATTCATCTCAGAGTCTAGAAACAGCCCTCAGAAGTGCTTTGCCTTAATCCTCAAGAATCCCCTCATCTGAGACCCTAGAGAAGTCCCTTTGGGGAGTGTATTAGTCCGTTTTCATGCTGCTGATAAAGACATACCCAAGACTGGGAAATTTACAAAAGAAAGAGGTTTAATGGACTTACAGTTCCACAGGGCTGGGGAGGCCTCACAATCATGGCAGAAGGCGAAAGGCATGTTTCACATGCAGCAGACAAGAGGTGAGAGCTTGTGCAGGGCAACTCCCCCTTATAAAACCATCAGATCTCGTGAGACTTATTCACTATCACAAGAAAAGCATAGGAAAGAACTGCACCAATTATTCAGTTACCTCCCACTGGGTCCCTCCCACAACATGTGGAAATTCAAGATGAGATTTGGGTGGGGACATGGTCAAACCATTATCAGGGAGGCTACTCCCCATCTTCAAACTAGAGACTAGTCCTGCTGTCATTCCCTCTCTGCCTCAGCTAGCAAAACCCATCCACCACTACCTCGACTCTCCTCTTGGAAAGGAGCCACACCACCTCAAGGGAAGCACTTAAATACCTCATGTCACCTCTTCAGAGAATATCTTGATTGGAATGAAATGATCTGAAAATTAGGATCAAAGATCCTTTCATTTTAAATGGTTCATTCCTGTGGAGATTATTCAGGTTTTCTTCCTCAGACATCTCCACAGCATACTTGGCTTCCTCTTTGAAGAACAATATAATTATAGAAAAAGAACAGAGAGCACCACACAGATTGAAATGACAGGTTCTTAGTCCTTATAGAAACCTCAGCGCTGAATCCAACAGCATTCAGACGCCCTTTCGTTCACCTTCCAATGTAAGCCTTCTCAAAACTGGAAACTTTTTCAAGGAGGCATAACACCTGATTAAACTTGCCATTCTTTCAATTAATCAATCACCTTCCCTGCCTCCTGTTAAAGAGGTCATTATGTTACCTTCTTACCCATTTGTTTTCCTCAAAAATCGCCTCTCTTGCCCCACCAGTGAGTTTCTCTGAGAACTTTGTTAAAATAGAGAATAATATACTTAAGTCACTTCTATGATATATTTTTTAAATGCCACTGGCTGCCCCAAATGGTTCATATATCACATTCATCATGTATGAGCTTTTTCCATGAAATGAGGCCAAATTTATATTCAGAGTACTCCTCTTTTCTTCTTCCCTGACAATTTCCTCCCCTGTGCTCACCCTTCTGCCTCACTCCCTCAACCACCACACATACCCAAACCGCTAAGAGCAATTCCAGGAGGGAATGTACGCTTCCTTGTCCCAATGGAGCACTTTTTGCTCATTATTTTTGCTCTACAGTACATTTGGCTGGACGCCTACTTACTCACCCTGCTTGCTCAGCTAAAGCATGTTATCTGGGAAGATTTAAATTATCAAATTCAGGAAAGTGGTTTTAGGACAGTGTTCGAAAAGGGAGACACATTTGTTGACACATGTTACAGATCCACAGTTAATGTCATTTCCAGGCATCTTGTGCCAGGTTCTCTCCTTCATCAAATACCACAATAAAAAGAGGTGACACATGAAGGCACAAAAGCATCTCACATAACTCAGAAGCCAACACACTTAGCAAGGACTACAGAAAAAGTGCCATCTTGCCTGACAGATACAACTTTTTCTTCTTAGTTCTGTTCTTTTCTAAAAGGATAGGGAATGATTGGTTATGTTACTTGGGTTTGTATATTAGAAATTCTGGAAAATAGAATGCAAAACATTCAGTTGTGTAAGTGGGAAATTTTAAAATTTCTATTAAATAATATGGCTCCTAACTGCAGTGATCTTTAGTTCTCTATAGAAGCCCAAGACTCCACTACTTCTCCAACTCTTCATTCAAGGGGGAATCTCTTTTTTTTTTTTTTTTTTTTTTTTTTTTTTTGAGACAGAGTCTCGCTCTGTCACCGAGGCTGGAGTGCAGTGGCGCTATCTCGGCTCACTGCAACCTCTGTCTCCCGGGTTCAAGCGATTCTCCTGCCTCAGCCTCCTGAGTAGCTGGGATTACAGGCGCCCGCCACTACGCCCGGCTGATTTTTGTATTTTCAGTAGAGATGGGGTTTCACCATATTGGCCAGGGTGGTCTAGAACTCCTGACCTAGTGATCCTCCCATCTCAGCCTCCGAAAGTGCTAGGATTACAGGCATGAACCACTGTGCCCAGTCTCCAGGGGGAATCTCTATGCCTACTTTTTAGGATAAACTCAACAGACTCAATAGTCAACAGCCTTTGTCTTTACTTCCTTACACTGGTAACTTATGGGGCTGTTTGACAAGAATCATTCAATGACGTGTCAATGCCATGACCACATGCCACCGCAGAATGAAACGTCTTCCCAACGCCATAGATTTCTTTCCCCCAAGGGCTAACACTTTTGATTTTATGCATAAATCATTTGTAATACAGACATTCAAGCTCAGGTTCAAAAAGATTGGAAGTTAAGCTCTTAGAATTCATAGAGGTAATTTAGTCATATGGAGATCAGATAAAAGCGGAAAAGGAGTATCTATTTACCTCAGGATTTTTTTTTTTTAAAAAAAAACTAGAAGTTTGACCCAGATTTAAAATTAGACTTTAAAACTTACTGAGGTTTTTATCTTCCTTTTCTCAGCCCCCATACTTTCTACAGCTGTGTCTACCAAGATTTGAAAGTCATATTCTTGAAAGTCATAGACATCTAGTCCAATTTGTGTAGCTTAACTGGAAGAGGCGTCTTCATCATATTCATCAATCACATAATCAAATTAATTTTATAAATACCATGTAGGAAACACTGGTTATTTAAATCAAAGTTCATAAACACATGTCACCTAGAAATACTTACAGAAATACATCTAGAAATATGTAGAAATACGTCACCAGGTCTAACTAAAGGAAATATGGAGAGGTGCTTTGCGTTTTCAAAGAGACAATGGTTGATGCTTTCATCTATGCTAACAGTAAAAAAAAACCACGATCTCTTTATAAAATGCATCATGCATAAGCCCAGACTGAGTGGTGTTTATAAAGCAATGTTTTGAATAAGCCAAAAATGAAAGACTTTCAGAACTAGAAGGGATTTTCTAGTTATATCCACTTTATTTTTTCAGATGAAGCAATGGAGAGCTAAATAAATGAGAGAGGAAGCATTTACCCCTACTTTCAGAGATAAACTCAACAGACCCAAAAGCCAAGTCTCTTCTTCTCTCTACTTCGGCTGAAATGTGTGAATCTATTTTGACAAGAGTCATCCAATGAAGAGTCAAGCTGTGACTACATTCCGTGTCAAGCCACATCAGAATGATTTTCCCTAGGTCCCCTTGTTCAAAGTTCAGTGAGTTTTATTTGGTACTACTCCTTTAATAGCATTTATTTTCCATCAAATAATACAATATCCTGCTTTGCAAATGAGCAACAATGAAGCAGATAGAGAATATTAAGTTATCCACAAGAAGTTGCTTACTTGGAGATGTGAGTGATCAGAGACTTCTCATATCCTGTGGTCTGATAGTAATCATTCCTCTTAATGGGGATTGAATATCGATTCTGAGGGAAGAAATCAGAAAGCCATATTCATGATGGTTTTAAAAAACACGGACAATGGTAGAGTGCTTTTCTTTATTTTTAAGAAATATCAACTGAATGTGTACTTTATTATATAATTAAATAGCCACTGTAATTTTCATGTCTTTTGGTAATTTATTTTCTTCTGCATTGTAGGTTAGATTTAATAACAAGGCCACCTAAATGAATATCTTGTGACTTTCCTGTTTAAGTATTTGCCAGATCTAAGTTATTTGAGATATCAGATTTTCTAACAGTAAAGAGAAATCAAAATCAGCTCTTATCTAGTAAGCTCACTTTAACATGAATAGAATCTTGAAGTCAGTACTTTAGATAGGGAAATTCTTGCTGGTATGTCTTCTAAGCCACAATTATTGAAGGATGAATACTTCTTATTTCCATTTAAACTACTTTTCTACAAAATGGAATAGTAAAAAAATAAAGTTCAGCTTGTCTCATACAAATAATATAAAAATACAATACATTTAGGGATCCAGTGGTGACTGACATCTGAAATTATAGCAATGAAATGAAGAAAATAATGTGAGTCCCTCAAATTGTCAAGATCCAACTGAGAAAAAGATCAAAAGTGAGACTGAAGGTACATGCTAGATTATATTCCTAACAGGCAAGGTTAAGAGTTGACGGTCAATTGCAGCCACTATCTCTTTTGGATTTTACCTCATTTTTAAAAGTTTTTAAAAACACAAGGCTATTGATACAAGGGCAAAGAAAAGCTATAAGGAGAAACCATAAAAACTGAAATTTACAACCTATAAAAGACAGTTCAGAGGAAATTTAATTTTGGCATATAAAGTCTTAACCAGCCTATCAGATGCCAAACACAGTGACTATTTCTTCAAAAGATAGATAAGAAAGCTCTGAGCTTAACTGCAAAATAAAGCAAAATAAATTTGAAACGGGTGTCATCAAATCACCCTCCTTACTTTGTTTTAATTATAGAAAAATCAGGAGTTCGTGTGTACAATAGCTTGCCAGGAAAAGATAGCGAAACTTAAACACCAGGAGACCTTTCAAGAAGCAATCACTATAACTGAAGTCTTGAGGGGAATTGGAGTATTAACAGAAGATAAATCTTAATGAATTAAAAAGACTTCAATTATTCTGATTTTTTAAAGTTTTCTGAAACTTTAAATGTTGTACAGTGAAAAATAAATTAGAAGGGTCCAAGCAAAGCTATTTTTTTCCCATAAAACCAAAGTTCAGATCTATATATTTTTTTAATATTTGAAAGACTTAATTTTTTTCTTTAGGAAAATCCAATGGCCTCGGCTCTGGCCTAAAGTTGATTCAGCTGTTCCTAATAACGTTTTAATGCTGGTTTCTTAAGGCATCTGGGAAGCTTCCAGAAATTTCAGTAAATGTGAAGATCCTCACTGTACACCAAGAAAAAGAGACACTGCTAATACCAAAATGTACTATCTTCACACTGAGTGTCTAAACAGCATGTTTTCACATCAATATTTTGCTTTGAAAGATTTAAGAGATTCAGAAAAAAAAAAAATTCACTACATTAGATTTTATTTCCCACATGAAAACTGTTAGCTAAAAAAAAAATTGTCTTCATTTTTGGTTGAGTTAGTTGGTAAAATTTAAATTAAAATTACATTTAATGGCTGGATAGAGGGACAGATGAATAAATTAAGAATAGATCAAATAGAACAATGGTAGAAAGTAGGCTGTGGAAAAATGTGTTCACTATAAACTTTTTTCCAATTTTATACTTGGACATTTTCGTAATTAAATGACAGGGAAGAAAAATCACAGTTAAGAAAGAATGACCATTCTGAATTTTATCAACCAAAAAAGGCTTATTTCACCAGCCACAAACCAAACAGCAAATAATTTTCCAATGAGTTCATAAGTGATTAGCTCACATTGTTATCGGATGGAAGGTGTTGACTGAGTTGTCCAGGTTCTTGGCATGTTGAACAAAGAATTGAACAAAACACACAAAGCAACAAAATAACAAGGCAAAGAAAGACAAAGAAACAAAAGAATGGAGTAAGGAAAGTACAAATTCATTGAAATGAAAGTACACTTCACAGAGTAGGAGCAGGCTCAAGCAAGTGACTCATGACCTTGCCAATTACAATCTCCTTTAGTGTTTTTATTAGGCTAAAAGAATTTGGTAACACCCCCTAGATTACCTTTAAAGGCCTCCAATTGGTTACACCCTATGAAGGATTGGCCCAGAACCAATCAGAGGCTGAAGTGGAAACCTCTATCTTCTTGTCACCGGGGTGAGGATGTGGCCTGTATGCTGCCCATTCTTGCCTAGAACTGGCTGCACCTGCTGATCTCTTGCTTTTGTGAACTGGCTGCACCTGCTGTTCTCTTTCTTATGCCTTAACCCTGGGTTTCCCTAATTCCCTGTTCTCCTGCCTCAACATTATGTAGGGACATTAGATCAGTAAGGTTGGGTCTAAATTGAAGAATTATTTGACAGATATTCCAGGTCAGAAAATAGATGGACTGTGGATAAGGAATGAATAATACTCATTCAAAAAAATGTATATCTTAACATACCTCCAAAGCCTGCACCCTGGAGACAGATTAAGTACTCGGAAGACCCAGTGATGTCTAAGGAAGAAAAAGAGTAGACAGGTCCAAACAAATTAGGACCACAGGGCTTCATAACTCCCTCCCCAGGTACCTCTGTACCAAAACCAGGTTGTTCTCTCTTTACCCATGATTGGAAAGGTCTCTATTAGTTGAAATCACCTGGCAAGGACCACAGGGTTCAGCAGACAACAGGAAAACACCCAAGGTTTGCAAAACTCCAGATGAGGAGGACAAATTCATTGGTAGATAGGGAGAGCTGGGGTCTACCATGAGATCAGGTACATCAACAAGAGCCTGTAGCTCACACTGGCCAGGGAAAGTAGTGTAGGCAAACAGGGTTGTACCTTCTGATCCTTTCAGCCACAAATCTTGTTGTTTGGCTATCTGAGAGAGGTAAGAGTTTTGGGATGTTTTGCAGGTAGAGAAAGGCTGAGCTCCATAGAAGTCAATGATACCAGATAACTGCAGAGCAGCAGTTCTCCATGATTTTGACCTTAAGACCCCTTTACGGGGTTAAAAATTATTGAAAACCTCCAAGTGCTTTTGTTTACAAGGATCACCTATCAATAGTTACAATATTCAAAAATAAAATGGAGATTTTATTTCACTCTTGTCCAGGCTGGAGTGCAATGGTACAGTCTCTGCTCACTGCAACCTCTGCCTCCCGGGTTCAAGTGTTTCTCCTGCCTCAGCCTCCTGAGTAGCTGGGATTACAGGAGCCCATGACCAGGCCCAGCTGATTTTTGTATTTTTAGTACAGATGGGGTTACACCACACTGGTCAGGCTGGTCTCGAACTCCTGACCTCAGGTGATCTGCCCACCTCAGCCTCCCAAAATGCTGGGATTACAGACATGAGCCATCACACCCGACCTTACTAATTTATTTTTAAGATGACAATAATAAACTCACTATATGTTAATGTATATAAAATATAAGTAAGACAAAATATTTTCAATATAACTTGTAGTTTCTAGACAACACTGTTATTCACTTGTAAAAGAAAGAGAGTGGAGAAGAAAAGTAAATATCTTAGAATAATTATAATATTGTTTTGATCTTGTGGACCCCCTGAAAGAATCTTGGTCCCCAACCCCATATTTCCTGGAACATACTTTGAGAAACACTGTCATAAAGGCAATGGCTAAGACTTTGAGAGTTCTTTGTAACATCTGCCATTGTAAAAGTTGTCTTCATATTGGTAAGTATAGTTTACATAAATAAAAATCTTTGTAATAGTAATGAGCTTCAAAGAGAGGTGAGTGATCAAGTTAATTTGTGTATGATACCAAACAGAGCTTAAAAAGATAGTTTTGAAATAGCAGGCAGATTATTCAAATTTGAATTCTTCAAGGCACTTAGCTGTCTTCCCCTTCCAAGCCTTTAAAAGTTACTTTTTAATGGTTTAGCAGCTTGGAAACACAATTATAAATAATTTCCTTATGTCCCAACCCTTGTAATATAAACAAATTGATTAAACCCAACCCAAGTTGCCAGTGGCTGGGAGACTGGTCTTTACAATTCAATGGACATCTAGACCTAGCCTGCCTCTCTGGGCAGGTCTCACAGAGCCCAGACTCCCCAGACACAGCAGGAACCACGCTACTGTTCCTACATTCATGCCCGCTCTCTCCATAGCAAACTCCTACTTACTCTAAAGGCCAGCCAAAATTGTATTTGGTCATCTTTCAGCGTTTCTCATTTTAAAATTCAGAAATTCTCAACCCTGGTTTTCAGAAAGAACAACCTGAGCCACAGGGAGGAAGTGACTCTCCCAGGATCCCAGACAATTAATTGGCCTAGACAAGAATAATATGAAGGTCATTTTTGATCATTGTCATTCACAATTCAGTTGTCTCCTGTGTCTCCATATGCAAAGAAGTCTACATTCCTGACTCAAGAAGTCAAATGTATTTGTCTTTCATGCTAAAACTAGAAGGACATTCATTTATAATATATTTTGTTTTCATACCTCACCAAAACAATGCAATGTTCTATGACAAACACGAGTTGTGTTTAAATCTGAACTCCAAGTTGTTCCAGAGCAAAGGTTATGTCCTGTATTTCTTTGGCATTTCCTCTATGGATTTATGTAGTGCTCTTTCACAGCAGTGACTCCTGAAAGGTTAAAGAATCACTCTGTTTTTTCTCCTTTTCAGAATTATTTAATTTTATCCCTAGTTTTGGTTCATTCGTTCAGCCAGCAAGCATTTATTAGATCCCAGTCACATGGGTGAGACATTGGAGATATATGATCTTCATGTGCCTTTCTTACATCCACAAGGAGCGCCAGAAGGTCGTGTGATCCTGATAACACTGCTGTACCTCCTTACCCCAAATCCTCAAATCCTCACCACAACTACATACTAGAAGACCATTAAGAAGAGCCCCAATGGGTTTACATCACTCATGCAAATAGCCACTTTCTCCCATACAATTCCACCCTATACGAGTTACTGCTCTTCCCTAAATCCTGAAACCATTCTGCCAGACCTTCTGTAACTTATAGCAAAATCAGCCAATTCTTCACCTATGCTTGAAACATTCCTTTCCACTGACAGCCATTGAACGATGGCTTCCATAGAGCCCTCCTAAGTGTAGACTGCGTTCTCCTCCACACCTGTGGATCTCTCAGCCTGGAGGTGAGGTCATAGTCTTCACTGCTCACCATTGCTGCTGCCAGACTTTTGTCCTTCCAACCTCTTTTTTGTTTAGACCCTGTTTTTTGTACTTATATATTAATAACAAACATTTCTATTAATTTAATCTATAGTTTTATTTTTAATGTTGCCTGAATATATAGCAGTTTAACACCTATTGTTGGAGATCTACACTATTTTCAGTTTTTAATCATATAAACTATATTGCCATGAACAACTTTGTGACTAAATTTTAGCATAGTTTTTGGTTGTTTCCTTAAGACAAATAACAAAAAAGGTAATTACCCTTGAGGCTTTTACAACTACGTCCAAGTCCTAAAACCAGAATTCAGTCAAATGACACCAAGTAGGAATCATTCTCTCATTGGAGATACTAGTACCAATAATTTCTGTTGTTATAATTAAAGATTATTTCAATAAGCTAACATTTATTGAGTACTTTCCTTTCATATACACACACACGTGTGTGTGTGTATATATATATAAATATACACACACAGTTCTGGGATACATGTGCAGAACGTGCAGGTTTGTTACATAGGCATACACATGCCATGGTGGTTTGCTGCACCATCAACCCATCATCTACAATAGGTATTTCTCCTAACGCTATCTCTCCCCAACCCCCCATCTGCTCACAGGCCCCAGTGTGTGATGTTCCCCTCTCTGTGCCCGTGTTTTCTTATTGTTCAGCTCCCACTTATGAGTGAGAACATGTAGTGTTTGCTTTTCTGTTCCTGTGTTAGTTTGCTGAGAACT
Organism: Chlorocebus sabaeus; assembly: GCF_047675955.1. Taxonomy (NCBI): domain Eukaryota; kingdom Metazoa; phylum Chordata; class Mammalia; order Primates; family Cercopithecidae; genus Chlorocebus; species Chlorocebus sabaeus. The sequence goes on from NC_132912.1 coordinate 20,707,591, forward strand.
ATGGCTTCCAGCTTCATCCATGCCCCTGCAAAGGACATGAACTCATCCTTTTATATGGCTGCATAGTATTCCATGGTGTATATGTGCCACATTTTCTTTATCCAGTCTATCATTGATGGGCATTTAGGTTGGTTCCAAGTCTTTGATATTGTGAATAGTGCTGCAATAAACATACATGTGGATGTGTCTTTATAGTAGAATGGTTTATAATCCTTTGGGTATATACCCAGTATTGGGAGTGCTAGGTTAAATGGTATTTCTGGTTCTAGATCCTTGAGGAATTGCCACACTGTCTTCCACAATGGTTCAACTAATTTACACTCCCACCAACAGTGTAAAAGTGTTCCTATTTCTTCACATCCTCTCCAGCATCTGTTGTTTCCTGACTTTTAATGATCACCATTCTAACTGGCATGAGATGGTACCTCACTGTGGTTTTGATTTGCATTTCTCTAATGACTAGTGATGATGAACTTTTTTTTCGTATTTTTGTTGGCCGCATAAATGTTTTCTTTTGAGAAGTGTCTATTCATATCTTTTGCCCACTTTTTGATGGGGTTGTTTGTTTTTCTCTTGTAAATTTGTTTAAGTTCCTTGTAGATTCTGGATATTAGCCCTTTGTCAGATGGATAGATTGCAAAAATTTTCTCCCATTCTGTAAGTTGCCGGTTCACTCTGATGATAGTTTCTTTTGCTCTGCAGAAGCTCTTTAGTTTAATTAGATCCTATTTGTCAATTTTAGCTTTTGTTGCCATTGCTTTTGGTGTTTCAGTCATGGAGTCTTTGCCCATGCCTATGTCCCAAATGGTGTTGCCTAGGTTTTCTTCTAGGGTTTTTATGGTTTAGGTCTTACATTTAAGTCTTTAATCCATCTTGAGTTCATTTTTGTATAAGGTGTTAGGAAGGGGTCTAGTTTCAGTTTTCTGTGTATGGCTAGCTAGTTTTCCCAACACCATTTATTAAATAGGGAATCCTTTCCCCATTGTCTGTTTTTATCAGGTTTGTCAAAGATTAGATGGTTGTAGATGTGTGGCATTATTTCTGACGCCTCTGTTCTGTTCCATTGGTCTATATATCTGTTTTGGTATCAGTACCATGCTGTTTTGGTTACTGTACCCTTGTGGTATAGTTTGAAGTCAGGTAGCATGATGACTCCAGCTTTGTTCTTTTTGCTTAGGATTGTCTTGGCTATATGGGCTCTTTTTTGGTCCCACATGAAATTTAAAGTAGTTTTTCCTAATTCTGTGAATAAAGTCAGCGGTAGCCTGATGGGGATAGCATTGAACCTGTAAATAACTTTGGACAGTATGGCCATCTTCACTATATTGATTCTTCCTATCCATGAGCATGGAATTATTTTTCCATTTGTTTGTGTCCTCTCTTATTTCCTTGAGCAGTGGTTTGTACTTCTTGAAGAGGTCCTTCACATTCCTCTTTGTAAGTTGTATTCCTAGGTATTTTATTCTTTTGGTAGCAATTGTGAATGGAAGGTCACTCATGATTTGGCTTCTGTTTGTCTATTATTGGTGTATAGGAATGCCTGTGTTTTGCACATTGATTTTGTATTCTGACACTCTGCTGAAGTTGCTTATCAGCTTAATGAGATTTGGGGTTGAGATGATGGGGTTTTCTAAGTATACAATCACGTCATCTGCAAACAGAGACAATTTGACTTCCTCTCTTCCTATTTGAGTACCCTTTATTTCTTTCTCTTGCCTGATTTCCCTGACCAGAACTTCCAATACTATGTTAAATAGGAGTGGCAAGAGAGGGCATCCTTGTCTTGTGCCGATTTTCAAAGGGAATGCTTCCAGCTTTTGCCCATTCGGTATGATATTGGTTGTGGGTTTGTCATGAATAGCTATTATTATTTTGAGATACATTCCATCAATACCTAGTTTATTGAGAGTTTTTAGCGTGAAGGGGTGTCGAATTTTATCAAAGGCCTTTTCTGCATCTATTGAGATAATCGTGTGTTTTTTGTCATTGGTTCTGTTTATATGGTGGATTACATTTATTGATTTGCATATGTTGAACCAGTCTTGCATCCCAGGGATGAAGCTGACTTGATCATGGTGGAGAAGATTTTTGATGTGCTGCTGGATTTGGTTTGCCAGTATTTTATTGAGGATTTTTGCATCAGTGTTCATCAGGGATATTGGCCTGAAATTTCCTCTTTTTGTTGTGTTTCTGCCAGGTTTTGGTATCAGGATGATGCTGGCCTCATAAAATGAGTTAGGGAGGAGTCATTTTCCTATTGTTTGGAATAGTTTCAGAAGGAATGGTACCAGCTCCTCTTTGTACCTCTGGTAGAATTCGACTGTAAATGCATCTGGTCCCGGGCTTTTTTGGTTGGTAGGCTATTAACTACTGCCTCAATTTCAGAACTTGTTATTGGTCTGTTCAGGGATTCTACGTCTTCCTGGTTTAGTCTTGGGAGGGTGTATTTGTCCAGGAATTTATCCATTTCTTCTAGATTTTCGGCTTATTTGTGTAAAGTTGTTTATAGTATTCTCTGACGCTAGTTTGTATTTCTGTGGGATCAGTGGTGATCTCCCCTTTATCATTTTTTATTGTGTCTATTTGATTCTTCTCTCTTTTCTTCTTTATTAGTCTGGCAAGCAGTCTATCTGTTTTGTTAATGTTTTCAAAAAACCAGCTCCTGGATTCATTGATTTTTTGAAGGGTTTTTTTCGTGTCTCTATCTCCTTCAGTTCTGCTCTCATCTTAGTTATTTCTTGCTTTCTGCTAGCTTTTGAATTTGTTTGTTCTTGCTTCTCTAGTTCTTTTAGTTGTGATGTTAGGATGGTGATTTTACATATTTCTTGCTTTCTCCTGTGGGCATTTAGTGCTATAAATTTCTAAACAATGCTTTAAATGTGTCCCAGAGATTCTGGTACATTGTGTCTTTGTTCTCATTGGTTTCAAAGAACTTATTTCTTTCTGCCTTAATTTTGTTATTTACCCAGTAGTCATTCAGGAGCAGGTTGTTAAGTTTCCATGTAGTTGTGTGGTTTTGAATGAATTTCTTAATCCTGAGTTCTAATTTGATTGCACTGTGGTCTGAGAGACTGTTTGTTATGATTTCCATTCTTTTGCATTTGCTGAGGAGTGTTTTACTTCCAATTATGTGGTCAATTTTAGAATAAGTGCGATGTGGTGCTGAGAAAAATGTATATTCTGTTGATTTGGGATGGAGAGTTCTGTAGATGTCTATTAGTTTCACTTGGTCCAGAGCTGAGTTCAAGTCCTGAACACCCTTGTTAATTTTCTATCTCGTTGATCTGTCTAATATTGACAGTGGGGTGTTAAAGTCTCCCACTATTATTGTGTGGGAATCTAAGTCTGTAGGTCTCTAAGAACTTGCTTTATGAATCTGGGTGCTCCTGTATTGGGTGCATATATATTTAGGATTGCTAACTCTTCTTGTTGCATTGATCCCTTTACCATTATGTGATGCCCTTCTTTGTCTTTTTTTATCTTTGTTGGTTTAAAGTCTGCTTTATCAGAGACTAGGATTGCAACCCCTGCTTTTTCTGCTTTCTATTTGCTTGGTAAATATTCCTCCATCCTTTGTTTTGGGCCTATGTGTGTCTGCACGTGATATGGGTCGACTGAATACAGCACACGGATGGGTCTTGACTCTATCCAGTTTGCCAGTCTGTGTCTTTTAATTGGGGCATTTAGCTCATTTACATTTAAGGTTAATATTGTTATGCGTGAATTTGATCCTGTCATTATGATGCTAGTTGGTTATTTTGCCTGTTAGTTGATGCAGTTTCTTCATACTGTCGACGGTCTTTACCATTTGGCTTATTTTTGCAGTGGCTGGTACAGGTTGTTCCTTTCCATGTTTAGTGCTTCCTTCAGGAGCTCTTGTAAGGCAGGCCTGGTGGTGACAAAATCTCTCAGCATTTGCTTGTCTGTAAAGGATTTTATGTCTCCATCACTTATGAAGCTTAGTTTGACTGGATATGAAATTCTGGGTTGAAAATTATTTTCTTTAAAATGTTGAATATTGGCCCCTACTCTCTTCTGGCTTGTAGGGTTTCCACAGAGAGATCCACTGTTAGTCTGATGGGCTTCCCTTTGTGGGTATCCCAACTTTTTTCTCTGGCTGCCCTTACCACGTTTTCCTTCATTTCAACCTTGGTAAATATGATGATTATGCGTCTTGGGGTTGCTCTTCTCAAGGAGTATATTTGTGGTGTTCTCTGTGTTTCCTGCATTTGAATTTTGGCCTGTCTTCATAGGCTGGGGAAGTTCTCCTGGATAATCTCCTGAAGAGTGTTTTCCAACTTGGCTCCATTCTCCCCGTCACTTTCAGGTACACCAATCACACGTAGGTTTGGTATTTTCACATAGTTCCATATTTCTTGGAGGCTTTGTTCATTCCTTTTCATTTTTTCTCTAAACTTCTCTTCACACTTTATTTCATTAGGTTTAACTTCAATCTCTGATATTCTTTCTTCTGCTTCATCAGTTCAGCCATTGATACTTGTGTATGCTTCATGAAGTTCTCATGTTGTGTTTTTCAACTCCATCAGTTCATGTATGTTCTTCTCTAAACTGGTTATTCTAGTTAGCAATTCCTCTAACCTTTTTTCAAGGTTCTTAGCTTTCTTTCATTGGGCTATAACATGCTTTTTAGCTTGGAGGAGTTTGTTATTACTCATCTTCTGAAGCCTACTTCTGTCAATTTATCAAACTCATTCTCTGTCCAACTTTGTTCCCTTTCTGGCAAGGAATTGTGATCCTTTGGAGGAGAAAAGGTGTTCTAGGTTTTGGAATTTTCAGCCTTTTTGTGCTGTTTTTTCCTCATCTTTGTGGATTTATCTACCTTTGGTCTTTGATGTTGGTGACCTTCAGATGGGGCTTTTGTGTGGACATCCTTTTAGTTGATGTTGATGCTATTCCTTTCTGTTAGTTTTCCCTCTAACAGTAAGGGCCCTCTGCTGCAGGTCTGCTGGAGTTTGCTGGAGATCTACTTCAGACCCTGTTTGCCTGGGTATCACCAGTAGAGGCTGCAGAACAGCAAAGATTTTTGCCTGTTCCTTCCTCTGGAAGCTTCGTCCCATGAAGGCACCCGCCAGATGCCAGCCAGAGCTCTCCTGTATGAAGTTTCTGTCGACTCCTGCTGGGAGGTGTCTCTCAGTCAGGAGGCACAGGGGTCAGGGACCCACTTGAGGAGGCAGTCTATCCCTTTGTGGAGCTTAAGCACTGTGCTGGGAGATCTGCTGCTCTCTCCAGAGCTGGCAGACAGGAACATTTAAGTCTGCTTAAGCTGCGCCCACAGCTGCCCCTTCCCCCAGGTGCTCTGTCCCAGGGAGATGAAAGTTTTATCTATAAGCCCCTGACTGGGGCTGCTGTCTTTCTTTCAGAGATGCCCTGCCCAGAGAGCCTTCCAATATCTTTAACACTCAAAAGCTTTGACACTCATGTCATCCTGGCATCAACATATATTTATTTATGTCCTTGACACTGACCTGGGTAAGCTAGAGTTAAACAGTTCTGCTACTCTGGAGCTTACAGCCTAGTAATCGAGAAGCACAAAAAATAAATTAGTTAAATATATAGTATGTTAGCTGATGATAATCCCTATAGGGAGAAAGAATCCAGGAAATAGTACATTAAGGTGGATGGGGAGGTTGATTCTGAAAGCATGATCAGAAATGATGTTACTAAGAAAATGAAATATGAGCAAAGACCTGGATGAGGTGAAGGAGGTGAAATGGTGTTAATATCAGAAGAGACTAGCATCCAAGTATAGGGAATGGAAAAAGCCAGGGTCTTAAGAGGAACGTGTGCCAATGTATTCAAGAGACAGCAAAAACACCGAGAAGAAGTTTGTCTGCTCACCTCCTTGTTACAGTCAGCTGGGTAACACAACTGATTCATTCCTAAAGGTTTTTCTCCTGGCCCTTTGACACTGTCTTTAAAACCATCATAACTCTTGGTGATTTCAATACCAACATAAGTGCTACTTCAATACGCTGCCCTCTCAGTTCCTTGAGCCCCTTTTCTCTTATAAACTTCTCCTACTCTGCCGTCCTCAGAACCCTACTTCTTTACCCAAGTCTTAGCTTGGGTTGCTCTTAAAAGCAGGTCTTGAGAAAAGGACTTGGATGCAAGTAGCTTGTTGTAGAGCCCACCTCAGAGGCATTATAAGGGAATATGAAAGTGATACAGGGAAGAGAGAAACACCACTAAAGAAATGTTAATATGGGCCAGGCGTGGTGGCTCATGCCTGTAATCCCAGCACTTTGGGAGGCCGAAGCAGGTGGATCACTTGAGGTCAGGAGTTTGAGACCAGCCTGACCAACATGGTGAAATCCCGTCTCTACCAAAAATACAAAAATTAGCCAGGCGTGGTGGTGTATGCCTGCAATCCCAGCTACTTAGGAAGCTGAGGCTGGAGAATCACTTGAACCCATGAGATGGAGGTTGCAGTGAGCCGAGATCATGCCACTGCACTCCAGACTGGGCAAAAAGTGCAAACTCTATCTTAAAAAAAAAAAAAAAAAAAAAATTAACATGTTGGTTACCTGTTGGGCAACTGAGGCTGAATGCCCCCCTGGGGATCCCTTGAGAAATGAGATGGGTAAGGATAACGAGGTACACATCATCTATTTCTGCCCCTTATTAACAGAGGTTTCCTCCTGGATCTTTAACTTTCACAATGCAGAAAGCCATCAGCAGAAGCATGTTTAAGAACTGTCATAGTAGATCAGCAGAGTAAGTTGTGTCCTGACATATCCCACATTTATTCTTTGATTGCTTGCCATCATCTACTAGAATGTAAGCTTCACAAGGGTGAAAACCTTGTAAGCTTTATTCATTGATACATCCTCAACACCTAGAAAATTACCTCCAGCCTGGGCAACATGGCATAACCCCATCTTTACAAAAAAAAAAAAAAAACGAAACTTAGCTGACTGTGGTGGTGTGTGCTCAGCTACTTGGGAGGCTGAGGTGTGAGGAGCATTTGATCCCAGTGAGCTATGATTGCACCAGTGTACTCCAGCCTGGGTGGCAGAGCCAGACCTTGTCTCAAAGGAAGAAAAGAAAAGAGCAGCGGGTGCAGTTGCTCATACCTGTAATCCCAGCACTTTGGGAGGCCGAGGTGGGTGGATCACAAGGTCAGGAGTTCAAGACCAGCCTGGCCAAGATGTTGAAACCCGTCTCTACTAAAAAAACAAAAAAATTAGCCGGGCATGGTGGCACGCACCTGTAATCCCAGCTACTCAGGAGGCTGAGGCAGAGAATTGCTTGAACCCAGGAGGCGGAGATTGCAGTGAACTGAGAAAATGCCACTACACTCTAGCCTGTGCGACAGAGAGAGATTCTGTCAAAAATAAGAAGGAGAAGGAGGAGGAGGAGGAGGAGGAGGAGGAGGAGGAGGAGGAGGAGAAGGAGAAGGAGAAGGGGAAGAGGAAGAGGAAGAGGAAGAGCAAGAGGAAGAAGAAGAAGAAGGAGGAGGAGGAGGAGGAGAAGGAGAAGAACAAGGAGAAGGAGGAGAAGAAGGAGAAGGAGGAGGAGGAGGAGGAGGAGGAGAAGAAGAAGAAGAAGAAGAAGAAGAAGAAGAAGAAGAAGAAGAAGAAGAAGAAGAAGAAGAAGAAGAAGAAGAAGAAGAAGAAGAAGAAGAAGAGGAGGAGGAGGAGGAGGAGGAGGAGGAGGAGGAGGAGGAGGAGGAGGAGGAGGAGGAGGAGGAGGAGAAGAAGAAAGGAGAAAAGAAGAAAAGAAAGAGACAGAGAGGGGGAAAAAAGAAAGAAAGTAGAAAGAAGGAAGGAAGGAAAGGAGGGAGGGAGGGAGGGAAACAGGGAGGGAAGAAGGAAAAGAAAGAGAAACAAAAGAAAGAAAATAACCTGGCATATAGTAGATAATCAACAGGTAAATCAATGATTGGATATGTCTCTACTATTCTGGAGTCATTATCTTCTTTTTATCAACATTATTATTTCTATGCAATCAAATGCACAGACTTTAAGTGTATACTTTGATACATTTTGGCAAATGTATAACCCCTCATCAAGATACAAAACATTCCCATCTCCCCAAAATTCCATGCCCCTTTCCAGTCAATCCTCTAGACTCAGGTGACCGCTGATATGATTTCTGGTGCCATAGCTGATGTGTGCCTGCCCCAGAGCTTAATGTGATTTTCGGAAGTTAGGCTCTGGTGTGTAGATGTCTTCCTAGGTGTGTCTTGGTGTTTGGATGTGTCTAGGTTTGTTGCTCATCTTGATCATCCTACTTAGCCTTCACTTATCATTGAGTTCTTATTTTTCATCAAATTTGGGGGATTTTCAGGCAATATTTCCTTAAATGTTTTTCTACCCATTCCCTTTCTCCACTTTTCCTAGAATCCTAATTACTCATAGGCTCAACTGCTTCATATTGCCCTACAAGTCATTAAGATTCTTTGCATAGTTTTCCGTCTTTTTTTCTCCATGTACTTTGACTTCTGTTAGTCTGTTTTCAAATTCATTTATGTTTTCTTCTGTTGTGTCCCATCTGCTGTTAAGTCTATCAACTGAATTCTCTAACTATCTTTTATTTCAGTTCTAGGGTTTCCATTTTGTTCTTTTTTAGTTTCTAAACTACTTCTGAAGGAAAATTTACTATATCTTCATTCATTATATCCATCTTTTTCTATATATTCTTTAAATGTTTAACATGATTATTTTAAGTTCTGCTAACCCAGTGTCTGAATAGTCTGTGACTCTACTATTGAGTAATTTTTCTCTTGACTATGAATGACTTCTGTGTTTTTATAACTGTTTTTTAAATTGCAGGCCAGACTTTATGTCTGAAAGACCAGCAGAGGCTGAAATCGGGGGCTGGGATATGGCTTTATTTCTACTAGCACAGCTTCTGAATATGAAGTCCAGGAGCCTAAGAACTGTCTTTGTTTTTCAGACTACCCTTTTTATTTCTGCACTGTCACAGGACAAATGCCTTTGATCTTAGCATGAGGTGAATTGAGTGGGGATTTGGTTACAGCTTTTTTTAGACTCAGATCACATTTACCTACAAACACTTTGAAGATGAGTCTAGGCCTCTCCCTCTAGTAGCATCCTCGGGCCGAATTTTGCAGGACTTCGAGATTTCAAGTATGTGAGATGTTTAGCCTGCTACACCTTGAGGCTGTGAAACTGCAGGAATATAAAACTATGAAACTCCAAGACCACTTAACGCCTCAAGGCTGTGAGAATGCAGATCAGGAAGGTGAAGAATTATGTGTTCAAGAGTAGGGGATTTTGAGACTGTGAAAATGTGAGATCATAAGATTGCCTTCCATTCTTTAAAATAGATGTTCTTTTTTAGAGCAGTTTTAGATTCACAGCCAAATTGACCAGAAGGTACAGAGATTTCCCACATGCTCTCTGCCCTATACACATACAACCTACCCTACTATCAGCATCCCCAACCAGAGTAGTATATTTGTTACCATTGATGAACCTACATGGACACATTATTATCACCCTAAGCTTGTAGTTTACTTCAGGGTTCTCTCTTAATTTTGTACATTCCATGAGTTTGAACAAATGTATAATGGCATGTCTCCACCTTTATAGTATCATATAGAATATTTTCATTGCCCTAAAAATCTTCTGTGCTCTGCCTAATGAATAGTGATGACCCTTTTTACCCTCCCTAGCTTCAACCCCTGGCAACCACCTATCTTATGTTTTCCACTTTTCAGCCATTGCTTAATGGTGAAAGTCATCTCAGAGAGTTTGGAACTCTCTATATCCAAATCTAACACAATATCATGCAGGTCTGTGAAAGACCAGTTGCTTTTTCCTAAGCTGAATAAAGATCATCCTTCTCTAGCCGGCTTTCTCTGCCCAACCTTCTCCAATCTCAGAAACTGGTTCCATATATGAAAGTATCATCTGTCCCTTGGTACCAGGAAGGTCTTGTTACTGACAAAGCTGGTCCCCTAAAAAATAGGATCTTTCCCTTTTGGCATCATGAAAGCAATAGACAATACCAAAAGTGTCAAGCAGTTCAGGCTTTATTCAATGGCCATGGAATTGAGAAGAAGCCTCAGGCTCATAAATCAACTTATCAGGTCATGAGAGCCAGGAGCCCACAAATAAATGGCATCTTCAATGAAGGGTTTGGGCATTAACAGCAAAGGGAGGACTATTCATTTGTGACTTTTCTGGGAATAGGCAGAGGACTTCTTGGAACTGGAGTGCTGCCTTCCTTTTGGTCCTTTTATAGTTTCTTCCAGTCTTTGTCATGGTGATTTTCAACTGTTATGGCAATAGTGGAAGTGTAGTTTAGCATAGAAATTAGATTATAATGACGTCAGAGGTTCTTCAGATGTCAGATGAGCTGCCATCTTGGATGCCACGATTTCAGTCAATTTGATCACGAGGAGGATCATCTGACTGCAGACATTCTGTTACTTAGAGATAAGTAGAGTTAAGGCAGGGTAGAAATCCAGGTAGGTCATAGAGTCCTTACACTGGGTAATAATCTCATCTTTTGGGAATTTAGTTCTTTTAGATTTCTGTGCATTCACAGCTAATTCATAGTTTAAAGAAAAGTATAATTTTTGGGTATATATAAACATTTCTTGTTTCATCAGGAAAACAGGTCTTGCACACACTCCTACATTTTAACCTGAAGTGGAAGCCAATTGTTCTTAATAATAGGTTAAAATTTAGTGTAGGGAAGATGATGTATAATTTACTCCTTGTAGCCTCCTAAATGACCAAGCGTGCTTTAGTAACAAGAACCATTTTCACAAAGGGATAAAAATGACATATGGTACTTTTTCAAGACAAAGAAAGAGGAATAAATGCTGCCTTGCAGTCTAGTAATTGAAAAATGGCTACATTGCTGCTGCTGCCACTGGAAAAGCTACATCATCTGTCTAAAGTAGAGACCTCTATTGTTACGTATTAAAATAGCATTTACTATAAATGGAATTGGTTATAGGCAGTAACTGTTTGTAATCAAACTTTCATAAAGATTTTTGGTCAGTGAACTGAAAATAACCACAGACGTAGAATGCACGGGATGAGCTCTAAAATGTGTGATCCATCTTGGTCAAAGTTCTCCTTCCTTAGCTTGCATTAGCATCATGGATTGTAATGTAAATGCAGAATGGTTATCAGTCTATCAGTATGTTCTACAAATAGCTCTGAATACTTTATGGTTTAGAAATACTCTTTCAAGAGAGTGTCATCTGGAGTAATTTGCTACTATGACAGCAAAGTACTCCCTCCCCCAGGCTGGATGGAGCTAAAATAGGTGGTTTCTCTGTATCAGAACACTAGACTGGGAGGTAAAAACATTTTAAAGTATCATTAGTCTGCGAGAATGCTTTCTTGCCCTGGCATGTCCATGACCAATCAATCATATAGTATCCCTCGACAAGGAAAAATACAATTTTTTTTAATGGTTGTCATAGATGAAGACTTCTTTCCATGACATTTGTGTGTGCCAGCTGAATCAGTCTCATAATTATTTTTGTGAATTTGTTCAAAGAAAGTTTTAGTTTTATTGGAAAATAAATTTTGTGCATTCTAGGGATATTGATCTTCTAGGAATTGATGGCAGAAAAAAAAAAAGACCCTTCCCAAGATGTCATCATTTTAAATGGAAATTCTTGATCTATGATCAAAAAAAAAAGAAAAAGAAATTATTAAAAAAATTTTCTCTTATTTATTAACTTTTGTGGTGTATTAAATTGGAGTCCTTTACCCTAATTGCCCATCAGCAACCCTCTCACCCAACACAAGCACACACACATACTCTTTCTCAGCACTATGGTATGGCAGGCACTGGTCGGGCAATATTAACACCAGTACCCTAGATGAGGAGTCCCTGAGTTTGGAAAGTGAGATCATTTCCCTCCGTTTCCCTGGCCACACTCTTCATTCCGTCTTTAAAGTATTTAGTAACAGAGGAGTAGTTTGAATATTAACACATCAGTCTGAATTTTGTCCTAAACAAAGCTCAGCATACATCTAAATAAAGGTTGTCACCAAGAAAAGTATCCCTGCAGAAGGCTTTGCTTCTGCTGTGTGAAGATTTTTGACATTTCTCACTGGGGGCAGCTTTTAAAGCCTTTGGGGCCACACTTGTTTCAACAGCAGTGATGGGACAGCACAATTTTCCGTGAGTAGCAGATTTTATATTTGAGTACCTTTGTAGTGGAGAACTGTCTTTTGTTTTGGAAAGTACCTTATAAGGCACATATGGATGGAAAGATGGTCTGTGTTCCACAGCCTGCAACGGTGGGGTTCAAAGTATTTTGACTATTATCTACAGAAAGTAACATGTTTTACAACATAATGGAATCTACAACAAAATTTCACCTTACAATGAGCAACACAATTGAATATTCTCTATCTGATTCTTTTTTTTTTTCCAATGCTTGTTTCTACCCACATGCAATACACTGAATATTTGTGTTCCCCTGAAATTCATATGTTGAAGCCTAAATCCCCAATGGGATGGTGTTTGGAAGTAGAATCCTTGGGAGATCATTAGGTTATGAAGGTAGAACCCTTATGACGGGACTACTGTCCTTTAAAGAGGGACCTGAGAGAGACAGAGAGAGAGAGAGAGAGAAAACAGGGGAGTGGGGGAAGGAAACTCCCTAACCCCTTCTGCCATGTGAGCACACAGCAAGAAGAGCTCAGTCTATGAAGGAAGCAGACCCTTGTGAGACATGGAATCTGCCAGCACCTTGGATGTTGAACTTTCCAGGCTCCTGTACAATGAGAAACAAATTTCTGTTGTTAACAAGCCACCCACTTTAGCACTTTTTTATAGCAGCCCAAAGGGACTAAGGCATCATGGAGCAAACTTCTCAATCCACTAATTGGTTACTACCTGCAACTTGAAAAGCAATGGTCTAGAAGAAATCAGCAAAGCAAAGAGAAATCTAATCTGCTGTGAATAAAGAATTGACAGGAATTTGGTGGTGAAAGGAGGAGTGGGGAAAATGAGAAAAAAGACAAGTGGAAACTGAGGAACGTGATCAGAGGTTAGATGCTAGAGAAACCAGCCAGGGAGAAATTCTCAGTGACAAAATGCGTGATGACTTCTAAGAGGAGGGTTAATGTTCCCTTTTCAACTACCTAGAAACAGTATTATAAGTGACTACCCCATTGCTATAAAATGTTATTAAAATTGTGCTGCATTTACAATTTTGAATTTGTTGCATTTTGGAGACATAGAATGGGGCTGTATGTGCATAAGGCAGAAGAAAAAGAACCCGTAAACTTGGCAAGACCATTCAAAGATTGAAATAGTTCAGTCAAGTAAAGCCCAGAGCAGCAGAGATCACAGAAAACAACCTCTTCCCTCTTCTGATGTTCCTCTGAAAAAGAAGGAAGGAAGGAAAAGAAAGAAAGAAAGAAAGAAAGAAAGAAAGAAAGAAAGAAAGAAAGAAAGAAAGAAAGAAAGAAAGAAAAGAAAGAAAGAAAGAAAGAAAGAAAGAAAGAGAAAGAAAGAGAAAGAAAGAAGAGAAAGAAAGAGAAAGAAAGAAAGAAAGGAAGGAAGGAAGGAAGGAAGGAAGGAAGGAAGGAAGGAAGGAAGGAAGGAAGGAAGGAAGGAAGGAAGGAAGGAAGGGAGAGAGAAAGAAAGAAGAAAGAAAAAGAGAAAGGAGAGAAAGAAAGAACAAAAAAACCTTCAGAGATATTTCAAGGACACTGATGTTTTAGGACTTGTGGTGTGAAGACAAGTCTATTTTCTTTGGATCTCCGAGGGTAGAGTGTTTGCAGATAGCATGTGAGTTGCACACCCTTAATTTTATTCAGAGCCAAGTCAAGTGATGGAGGACAATTACCAAGCTTCATGTTTCTGTTTGGAGGAAAATGTTTCACAGAAAGCACACTATCCGTTGAACTCTGTTACAATGAAAGCATCAAATACAGAGACTTAGTTCAAATCCCGGTCTCTGCTTTGCACAGCCCTTCCTGAATACTTCAGAACTTGATGGCCAGCCTGCCTTTGTAAAGATAAATTCTGCAGAGCAGTCTTTGAGCTCAAATAAACAAATCAACTTTGTCTTCACTTGTGCTAATATAGGTGTCTGACGTTTGGTTTTGATATTTGGTTTCTACATAAGAGTAGAAAAAAATCTGTTGGAATCAATATTTATTCTTACCACCTCTGACCACTGTGCTGGTTTAACCCATCTAATCGTCTAGTTCCTAAATCAATCTTGACCAAAGTGAGCTAGAGATCAGTAGGCTTTTATTTACCAGCTGGTGCCAACTGAAACTACTCACTGCTAGTAAATCCAGCATCCAGGAAGGCCAGGGCGAACCCAGATTGTCTATCTGCCCATCGCACCTTGACCATCAGGTTACTTTTGCTCTTCTGTCCCAGTCTATCTAACAAGAGCTCTGCCTAAATTCTTAGGGAGACTCATCCAAAACTCCAGTCAGCTTGACTACATCCCTGAGCCCCTGCTTAGCCCCTGGGTCCTCAACTCAGCTACAAGCAGGAATCCTCCCAAATTGCATGGGATCTGTCCCTTCCCCAGGCCACACACACATCCTCAACTAACACTAACTGATACCCTTCCCAAGAGCCTGGAGTACCAGCTGTCTTATCCCATGCCAGGATCAGATCTTCTTCGAGGCCAGCACTGGGGCAGATCAAGTCTGGGCATGATTATTTTAAAGGACACCCTTCCCCACCCCACCACTTTCAACCACAAGCTGGCCCATGTGACCTTGCTCAATTTTCTTCACTTCACCTCAACCTCCTCTTTTTTTTTTTTTTTTTTCTTTTTCCAGAGCAGGAACTTCATGGAACCTGTTCATGCCTGAGTTTGCTCAGGGGTAAGAGTTAACATTAGGCCTTCCTTTACCTGCTTTTTGAGAATATAAGAAATACTAGACCTTTTCTATTTCTTTCTCAAGCTTTGGTAATATCTTCAGAGAAACATTTTTCATGCTCATCGTGTTCTTTCAGAACAAGTCTGTTTACCTAAAGCTTCTACAGTGTGGTGGAAAAATCCAAATCTCTGACCTCTGGAGAAAGCAGCATCACACCTCACCATAGAGGACAGCCCTTCTGTTGCAAAACCCCACACCCATCGAAAGCCCTTCCAACATTTAGCTTTCTAATTGCTCCCTTGACCTTGTCATGGGAGCTACTCAAAGTTTTTCTTTTTCTTTTTCTTTTTCTTTCTTTTTTTCTTTTTCTTTTTTTTTTTTTTTGAGACAGAGTCTCACTCTGTTGCCCAGGCTGGAGTGCAGTGACGTGGTCTTGGCTCACTGCAACCTCTGCCTCACAGGTTCAAGCAATTCTCCTGCCTCAGCCTCCCAAGTAGCTGAGATTACAGGCACCCACTATGACACCCGAATAATTTTTGGATTTTTAGTAGAGATGGGGATTTCACCATGTTGGCCAGGCTGGTCTTGAATTCCTGACCTCAGGTGATCTACCCGCCATGGCCTCCCAAAGTGCTGGGATTACAGGTGTGAGCTGAGCCACCGCACCTGGCCTCAAAGATATTTTTAGTTTTATCACTTTATTGTACATTGTTTGCTTTAAAGAATAGATATTTATTTTTATGCTAATATGAAACAACACATATAAAGGAACATAGCATAAGATGTTTGGTCAACACTGCAAATCAAAGCAAGTGGGATCCTCTCCGTCACATAATTTACATTCTTCTATTGTAAGTACCACTTATTCACGTGCTTTTTTTTTTTTTTTTTAATTGAGACAGAGTCTCTCTCTGTCACCCAGGCTGGAGTGCAGTGGTGCGATCTCGGCCTACTGCAACCTCCACCACCCAGGTTCAAGCAATTCTCGTGCCTCAGCCTCCCGAGTAGCTGAGACCACAGGTGCATGCCACCATACACAGCTAATTTTTTGTGTGTTTTTAATAGAGATGAGGTTTCACCATGTTGGGCAGGCTGGTCTTGAACTCCTGACCTCAGGGGATCTGGCCACCTCATCCTCCCAAAGTACTGGGATTACAGGCGTAAGCCACCATACCCAGCCTATTCACATGCTTCTTCACCCTTATATTCTATATATCTTTTTTAAATGTAAGTATTTTTAGATTAATTTTAGTCTAACATTTAGTACCTCTAATAGTCTTGAAGATTATTGATAAGGCCTTGGAATAATACTATACAATAGGACATGATGACTGTCTCTCACCCATGTTACCACCTCACAGAGACTCAGATGTGAGAGAGCCAAATGTTGACAGAGGAATTGCTTCAGAATCACTGATCTGTCCAAATTTCAGGCCCCACAGACATGGAGGCATCCAGGACACCCTTTTTCTTCACAAAACCTTCTCACCAATTTTCTAAGGAGGCAATAATTCTGTTTGTGTTTGAAGGCAGAACTGTTTCTGTAGTTTAGATGTTTGTCTCCTCCAAATCTGGTGCTGAAATTGGATTCCCAAAGTTGGAAGTGGTGCCTAGTAGGAGGTGTTTGAGTCAGGGGGGTGGATCCCTCATGAATGACTTGGTGTTATCCCTGTGTTAAGTAGTGTGTTCTCTGTCTATAGTTCAGGCATGATCTGATTGTTTAAAAAGAGCCTGCCTGGCACCTCCTTCCCTTCTAACTCTCTCTCTTGGCATGTGACCTACGTGCTCCCTTTTCACCTTCTGCCATGAATGGAAGCTCCCTGAAGCCCTCATCAGAAGCAGATACTGGCACCATGCTTCTTGTGCAGCCTGCAAAACCGTGAGCCAAATAAACCTCTCTTCTTTGTAAATTACCCAGCCTCAGGTATTCCTTTATAGAGACATAAGACAGACTACGTGGCTGTAAATACTAATTTCTAACTCAATAAGGAAAGGGAACATCACTGACCTTTTTAAAATTTCTTCTCTAAATGGAGAAGAAAGTTAAAGAGCATCTGTAATAGTAAAAGATATACTTTTCTAAAAACTCTGTACCTAATTAAAGAGAGTCAGGCACGGTGGCTCATGCCTGTAATCTCAGCACTTTGGAAGCCGAGGTGGAAGTATTGCTTGAGGCCAGGAATTGAAGACCAGACTAGGCAACATGGCGAAATCTCACCTCTACAGGAAAGTTTTTAAATCCTGAGTAGCTGGGACAGCAGGTATGTGCTACATAGTGGTGCAATGCCTGAAGTCCCAGCTGCTCAGGAGGCTGAGGTGGGAGGACAGCTCAAGTCCAGAAGGTCAAGGCTGCTCTTAGCCATGATTGTACCACTGTGCTCCAGCCCGGGCCAAGACCTTTTCTCAAAAAAAAAAAAAAAAAAAAAAAAAGAGGTACATGACTGTCATTGTCACTTTAGTTTTCTTCCAAAAGAGCATAATCACTCTCACATATATTTTTGTTGGAGCCCCTGCTGTTTGAGGCCACTCACTATGCCAGATTAGTTTGGGTGGCAGCATTAGTGGAAGTGCAAATAATTAGTCAAGAATCGACAAGTGGCACGATCTATTTTGCTAACGCTGACTGCAATTCATCTGTCAAAGCCATTGCACTTTTCCAATGTGTGTGCTATTAACTTTGTCACAGGAAAATTAGTCTAAATGATTTCTAGAATTATTTCTGAATTTTAAGAACAGGCAACAGAATTGTATATACATGTAAGTTGACTTCTTGGAATTCTACGCAGGATTCTAAAAGCATCACAGATTGAGAGTTTGTTTTCTCCCACTTTCCTAGTTGAGAAAAATTTGCACATCAGGAAGGGCTGATCTCAAATAACAAAGCAGGAGACAGTAACCCAAGGAGGAGAATCTGGCCCCACCTGCCCTTTCTCTAGAAATGAAGGTATCTACACTAAGATTTCTTCATTGCTGTCAGGACAGAGAGAAGCAGAGGGTTCAAAGGTGTAAGAGCTTCTTCCTCTATTCAGAAAAAAAAAAAACTGTAGCAAGATGCAGGTGAAAATTACTATACAGAGAGATTTTTCAAAATTTCAAATAGTACGGCTGGCTGCACAGAAGGTTCCCACAAGGTTACGTCTACCTTGATGAATTCACTACACCCCAAGGTCTGGTCTCAAGCTGGCAAGTTAAGAAACTTGATTTCACTGAGTACACTGGAAGTAGCTCTGTCACCCCTCAAAGGCATCACTTGCCTTAATCAAGTTGCAGAGACCAAATGCCTGCTTATGGTGATATAATGAGAGGCAAGCATATGGGAAGTCAAGTTATTAGAGGGTTTCATGGTGTGCGTGGAAGCAGAACACAGGAGTGAGATGATATGAAAATGAATCTCCCAGTGCAAGGTGCTTCAGGCCCTCTCGCCAGCCACAGGACTATCTCTGCTGATGGAACCATAATGTCAATTTATTGTACCGAAGCTTCCTTCTCCCTGGATAGTATTTGGATGTCTCAGCATTGACTTGAGGGATACTTTCTTTTGTCTCTGCTTTCATTATAGATCAATTCCTTTGGCTTATGCACTTAGGGATAGTAACTTGGCTCTGCTCCTTCACAACCACAGCAAGCAGCCCTACCTGCTGCATTTGACTCCCAAGTCCTCGAGATGGTTGTGTAGTGTATGCCTTACGTGTGTGCAGGGTTTACTTGCTGTAGTTCCTATGTGCTCACAGCAGCAATTATGTCAACTGATAAACCTATGAACGGGGCTGGGCATGGTGGCTCACACCTGTAATCCCAACACTTTGGGAAGCCGAGGCAGACAGATCACCTGAGGTCACGGGTTGGAGACCGGGCTGGCCAACATGGTGAAACCCCATCTCTACTAAAAACACAAATATTAGCTGGGCATGGTGGGCACCTGTAATCTCAGCTACTCAGGAGGCTGAGGCAGGAGAATTGCTTGAACACAGAAAGCAGAGGTTGCAGTGAGCCAAGATCGCACCACTGCACTCCAGCCTGGGTGATGAGAGCAAAACTCCATATCAAAAATAATTAAATAAGTAACCTATGAATGGATCATTAGTGAGCACCTACTGTGTGCCTGAAACTTACACAAAATGATGTACACAGGAAAGGTATGTATTCCCAGCCCCCAAATACTTTTGTCTGTTGGTGAAGGGCAAACTACCACATGTTAAAAAAATAAAAATGGAAAAAACCATAGACGGTAGCATAAAACCTCATAAGTGCAACACGAGTTTTTAGAAATGGAGGAATCAAGTTAAAGCCAAAGTGACTTTAGGAAGAAAGGAGGATTGAGCTAGATTTTGAATGGTAGGTAGGAGAAAGAATCAGATGTGATTTTCCAGTCTGAAAAAGCCAGAAAGGCTTGTTCAATGTAAAGTCGGATCCTTAAATTAGGAATAATAAACAAAGGAAGTGAGATGGAAATTATTGCCAAGTCTGGGGAGTATTGGAACATAGTAGGTACTCAAAACAGCATGCTGAGTAAGTGAGTGAAGTTAGGTGGGACCACAGTGAGAAATAAGATTCATTTAGTGGTATGGGAAAGAGTAGACATCTTGAAAGTGAGGAGGAGCCATATAGATGTGATACCTTATCCGAGATATGAAATATACCAGAGATTCCCATAGAATAATTAATTTCTGAGTTCATTTTTTTCTCAATTAAAGGCTAAGCACTTTTATAGTGGTGTAATTCTACCTGTAGAAGTTCTGTTCAAAACACACGTGTTGAACAGGAAATTTCCCAGACAAATGGCATGCAATGAACCAAGTAGATAGTCCTGCATGATAACCATTTGCCTGTACCATTGTCTATTCATTCCTTCTTTCGAAATTCAAAAGCTTTTTCCAGCATTCACCTTTTTAGGAGAGGGAGGCCCATTTATTCTCATTTTCTTCCCATTCTCTTTTCTCCTCTTTCTCTATTTCTTATTCATTTATCCATTCCACAAATATTTAATGCCTATTATTTGTCAAACATGTGCTAAGAACAACATATGTCTGGATTTTTCTTAAAAACTGATGTGATGCCTATCTCATGGACAAAATAGAGAGAAGTCAGTAAACAAGAACTACCCAGCAGCAAAACTGCAGAGCGGATGTGAAATAAAGGAATGAGATGCAGTGGTAGAGAATAACAGAAGGGAAAACATACCCAGACACAGCAGCCAGACACGGAGGCTACGACCTGAATGATAGGAAGGAGTCAGCTGTGTGCGTGTATGTACATGAATGTGTATCTGTGTGTGCCAGTGTATGTGAGTGTGCATCTGTGTGTGTGAGTTGCATGTGTGTGAGTTGCATGTGTGAGTGTGCACGAGTGTGAGTGTGCACTGGCAGGGAGCGGGTGACAGAAGCCTGGTGCTCCAAGCAGGAGTGGTATGCGGGAAGACCTCGAGACAGAGACCTTCTCAGCACGTTCGCAGACCCTGGTAAGAAAGCAATTGCCCAGTGTATGTGGGGTTGAGGAATGGGGGGAGCATGGAGATAGATGAGTTGGGTGTGGTTCACAAGGCACGGCTCACGAAGCACTTTCTAGGCTAAGTAGACTTTGGATTTTCAAAGAGTAAATAGGATGGCGATAGATTCATGCAACAGTGCCCTGGTTTCCAGATGGAGACTAGGTTTGAAGGATGCAACGTACCAACGCTAGAGCTGTAGGTAGAAATGCAGTCACCCTGGTAGAGCCGTTGGTGGCTTAAACTGGAGAGACGTAGTTCTGGAGAAGTGAGTGGATTTCAGACATATTTCAGATATAGAAAGACAGGATTTGTTGATGGACTGGAGTTCAGGAGGAGGGAAAATGAGAAAACAAAAATGTCTGCTTCTCTCTCTCCCATCTCCCTATTCCACAATCTATTCATGATTTTTTTAATTCATGGTGTCATTTTCCCATCTCAGGTTAAAGGAGAGTTTAACAGCAGTAAATCCCAAACAAAAGCATTTTGATTTTAGACAGTGCTACACATAAGAAGTAGATATACCTCAAATACAATTCTCAAACGACGCTTTTAGTTGTATGAGAAAGAAAAGCAGTAAATACTAGCATAATCAAATGAAATGGTTTGGCTCTGTGTCCGCACCCAAACCTCATCTCAAATTGTAATCCCCACATGTCGGAGGAGGGGCCTGGTGGGAGGTGATTGAATCATGGGAGCAAACTTCCCCCTTGCTGTTCTCATGGCAGTGAGTGAGTTCTCACAAGATCTGGTCGTTTAAAAGTGTGTGGCACCTCCCTCTTCATGCTTCCTCTCCTGTTCTGCCATGGTAAGATGTGTTTGCTTCCCATTCTTTTTCTGCCATGATTGTAAGTTTCCTGAGGCCTCCCAGTCATGCTTCCTGTTAAGCCAATTAAACCAATTAACTGTGAGTCAATTAAACCTCTTTTCTTCATACATTACCCAGTCTCAGGTAGTTCTTTATAGCAGTGTGAGAACAGGCTAATACACCCAACCTTTGTCATCAAACAGGAAACCATTATCTGCCATTGAAACTGCTAAAGACACCACAGTCAAAGTTACAACCTCTATCCACTGGCGATTTAATTAATGTGAAAGACTTACTCATATGAACCAGTGTCATGTTGAAGTCCCCACACACACCCCTCCTATAAAGTAGAAGTTTGGTCACTATATCCCCTGATAGCAATATTTATTGTATGTGGCTGCGCAAATAGGGGAACAGACAGCGAGACAGCACGTGCCCTGAGTGCAGAAACCATATTACAGGACCGGAAGTCCTGGCCCAGTCTCTCCCACACCAAATTCAGTCCCCAAATATGCCTTCCTCTGTCTCCAAGCTGCAGGGCATGGCACAAAGTAGAAACAAGAAAAGTCCCACTTTTGAATACATAGCCAGGTATGTTGGTAGAAAAAGAGCATATTTTGGCCAGGTGTGGTGGCTCACAACTGTAATCCCAGCACTTTGGGAGGCCGAGGCAGGTGAATCACCTGAGGTCAGGAGTTTGAGACAAGCCTGGCCAATATGGTGAAACCCTGTCTCTACTAAAAATACAAAAAAATTAGATGGACATTATGTCAGGTGCCTGTAATCCCAGCTACTCAGAAGGCTGAGGCAGGAGAATCGCTTGAACCTGGGAGGTGGAGGTTGCAGTGAGCCGAGATCGTGCTATTGCACTCCAGCCAGAGCAACAAAAGTGAAACTCTATCTCAAAGAAAAAAAGAAAGAAAGAAAGAAAGAAAGAAAGAAAGAAAGAAAGAAAGAAAGAAAGAAAGAAAGAAAGAAAGAAAGAAAGAAAGAAAGAAAGAAAGAAAGAAAGAAAGAAAGAAAGGAAGGAAGGAAGGAAAGAAGGAAAGAAGGAAGGAAGGAAGGAAGGAAGGAAGGAAGGAAGGAAGGAAGGAAGGAAGGAAGGAAGGAAGGAAGGAAGGAAGGAAGGAAGGAAAGAAGGAAAGAAAGAAAGAAAGAAAGAAAGAAAGAAAGAAAGAAAGAAAGAAAGAAAGAAAGAAAGAAAGAAAGAAAGCGAGCGTATTTTTAAAAATGTTCCCTCAAAATCACTTTTCAAAACAGGCTTTTCCCCTTGAATGTAAATGTAGCAAGTTGAAAAATTAAGTCTGTAGGTTCCTTCATCTCCTGAGTCCTTGCCTTAATGTGGCCAATACCAGAAAGGGTTGTTCCATTTAAAGTCTGATCATCAAATTAGAAGTGACTTAAAGGAACTAATTGCTCATGGGAGATTTGTTCTTTTCAAAGCAGTAGAACACAGAGCTCTGTAACATCCTGTGTTCTAAATTATAATTATGGCCAAAATACGTCCTGATCCAAGCACAAAAATCCTTCTCATATTTTGTAGTTATTAATTAGAAGTGTCTGACCTAATGTAATTTGATTCACAAATGTTAGTAATGCAAGCAAAACTCTTGTTTTTAGAAATTGGGTTTTTTTGGTTTGTGTGGCTGATTTCTCATTTTTAGTTACCTCTGCGGGGTTGTTGCTGTTAAGTAGTGCATTGGTTGCATGACAAATGTATTTTAGAGATCTGTCTTCTGTTCTGGAACCGTATTTGTCTGGGGGAAAAATGTCAGAAATTAAGAGTCTGAATCCTGTGTCTGAACAGCACATCTGCGTCATGCCTTTGTCAAGCAAACAGAGACAACAGTTTTATCCTGGTTTGACTTTCAGTCTAAACAGGCTCCGCATCCAGGAATAGAGTAGAAAGAGGCGGGTTACGGATTGAATTGTGCCACCCCAAGATTCATACATTGAAGTCCAAACCCACAGTATCCCAGAATGTGATTTTATTTGAAAATAGGGTCATTTCAGATGACACTATTTCAGGTAAGATGAAGTCATCCTGAAATAGGGCGGGCCCAGTCCCATATGACTGGTGTCCTTATGAAAGAGCACCAGGGGAACAGACAGACACACATGGCAGGGAGAACACCGTGCCAAGATCAGAGTTATGCAGCCACCAGCCAAGGACCTACCAGAAGCTTGGAGAGAGGCCTGGGACAGACGCTGCCCTAGGGCCTTCAGAGGGAGGAGGTGGCACTTTGCCACAGCAGCTCTAAAAGACTAATGCACGGAACTTGTAAATGTCCCACAACACTTACCTTCTTTATGGACTGCTATGTTCTTCATTACAAGACCTCTTTCTTTCAAAACTATACTTTCTTCTTACTCACTAAAACCTTAGCCAACTCAGAAGTACCTCCATGCCTTGCCCAGGGGGTGTTCATTCTAGGCGCACATTAAAAACCCTCAGGTGGTGGTGGGTAGAAATCACTAAGCAACTTCTCAGTGGCCAGAGTACTCTGCCACATGACCAAGTAGACCATATGCAAGCAGAAGATCACCCTAGCAAGGCCCTGGATGCAGAGATAGACCCCAGACTTCCATATTAAAAAGACAGGTGAAATGAATGCTATTACTCAGATGAAGTTTCTGCCGCAGGATTTGCAGATTAACCTAAGCTCACCTTTGCGTCTGGAACGACAAGAGACATGGTAGGGCAGGATCTTCAGAAGATGAACCAAGGAGCTTCCTGTGATTCATGGGAGAATGGAACAATCATCCTGTTGACAGAGAGTTGGGGCGCATATGTTTGGTGGCAGCAGAGTGGCCTACCATTGGAAAGGAAGGACCATTTGAGCACAGTGGATCTTCTGTTTTGCAAACTACCTGATAGATCTTCACCCATAGATGCATGGGGGAAAGTATAAAATACAGGAATATGATTTAAAGCATTGAGGGCATTGAGAACTCAAGATCCAAGAGCATTGGTACAAGCAGTCAGGAATGGAAGACCTCACCAGACACAGTGGTCCTGACAATGGACACAATGAGCCTCCCTGAAGGCATCAGGGAGCTGCTTCTGCAGCATCTGCAGTCAACAACAGCACCAAGAATGACAAGCAAATCCTGCAGCGACAGATAATCATTATGCCACAGGGCAACTAAGAAGAATTGTGCTCAGAGCACCGTATGATCCATCATCTAGGAACTAACTTAACTTGTCGAGGAATTTAAAGAGGGGCAATAGCAGGGCAGGTGAAGGAGGAGCTGGAGAAAAACACTTATTAGTGATGCTTCTTGTTGTCCTCATTTTATCCCCAGAAAAGTGTGGCCTGAGGAAAAAAAAGGGATACAGTTTCTTCTTCACTGTATTTGACACTAATAAAGACACAGATGAGCATAGTATCAATCACAACAAACTCAAATCAAATTAAGAGTTCTTGCGAGAGCTCTGATGATCTGGGACATTTTAGCTAGTAAGTTCACAGCATTATTACTTAAAAATCAGTTTCATGAATGAGTGCCTATTTGCTAACACTCTCACCTTGTCAAGGGAAGGAAAGATGTGATATGCCTTGAGAGTCCTTAAAACTTGGTTCATTGCTGCAGAAAAGACAGCACAGGAGAAAGGAGGTGTAGATGGAAAGGTTGAGATGGGTCTGGGAGAAAAGATGGTGCAATGCCGTGGAGATGAATAGACCAAATGCAGAGGAAAACCAGCCCAAACCAAATCAGCAAGGCAGAAAATGTCTAAAAGCCATACGACATGTTTCCAAGTTCTCTCACAAAGTAATTTGCGTTTCTAATAAGTACCCCAGTTATGATTCTGGGAAAGTTGAATCTCAGAGGAAGTTGCTTAAGATCAAATAAGTTATTAAAAGAACTACGAAAAAATGCTGAAATTCTTGAATTCCATCTAGCCTCTTGCCCTCACCAAAACACTAAGTTTCTGATTCCATTTCAAGCCCCCTGAATTCAAAGTCTAAAAGCATGACAGGGCATGAAATAGCCCTCTTTCCTACGTGAAAGGATTTCCTTTCCCTAGCACCAATGACGCCAACTGTTTCCATATTTTCCCTATTGTAAATTCTGTCACCATCTTTCACAGAAGCTCTACTTATGGGGCTAAATGTGGAACTGTTGGCTTAATACCTTCTGATTGAAAAATGGGTATGTTTCTCTCACTTCGGGCTCATTGGGTTTGGACACAGCTCCCCTGTGAGGAAACGCAACTCCATGTCTGACGGCTTTTACAGTTGTAAGAGGGTGTGGAACCCACTAAGGACCCACAGGATTAAGGAGGAAGCAGGGGATGTCCCTTAAAGCATGTGGAGATGTTCCCAGCTGCGTATGTGGTGTGGGTGGAATGGGGAAGTTATTGTGCAGGAAAACATGGGCACGCTTGAAGCATTGCTCTACAGAGAAGGGGCCAAAACTCTGGGGATTATGTTGGGATTCAAGACCTCTACATCAACCTATCAGAACATCAGTCCACGAGAAGAAATGCAGAGAAAGAATGTGTTGGCAAATTAACCATTATGTTCAGTGTTCTTTACACTTAAAAAATAAAATAAAAAGTTCTTACTATATCTCATCTTCATCATTTGTGTGACTTTTGAATTCCTGTGGTTGATACTATTAAAACAAAGGCAGATGAAAAAAAAAGTAACTATAAATACCGCCCTTCCCAAGGCTGTCAGTCTCTTCTGTTGAGATTCTCTTCTATGTATTTAGAGAAGAATACAGTAGCCGTGTCTGGGGATACAATGTTGCTTGTTTAACGGTAGGCGTGAAATTAGGAAAAATGTTAAGTGTCCTCACCCAGAGATGATGTTGTAGTGATGCACGGGCATTGTCATAAAATGGCTTCCTGTCCCACAGAAAATGTTTTCCACTTCATCTCAAAGTTCAAGTTATTCTTCCCAAGAAAATAAAAATTAAAACCACTGCTCCCATGACTGCTAAGTGGGTGAATCAATGATGCCTTTGAGCAAGAGAGCCAGAAAAACAGGGAAGAACTGCAATACCATCAAATCAAGGATGCTATTGCCAGGGTGATAAATCACAGCAGTGGGTGTTTTTGCAGAATGCTGAATGGAGAATAAACCATTTGGAAAGTAACTGATAAAAACTCTGTATTTATGGTGAACTTCCAGGGGTTTTTTTGGGGGGGAGGGACATAAGTACAAACTAAGGCTTCTGAATTTTTTTAAACAGTTTAAAAGAATAGTTATTTTTAATCTCTATGTATGTATATCAGTCGGTTTCAACACAGAGTAACATAAGAGGAATCTGGAGCAGGACTCTCCAAAGAGAATCAGAACATGAATCACGTAAGATGAAACAGGAGAATTCCCCAGCCCCACTGGGTTGAGGACATCATCAATTTTTATTGAGGACAGATCAAAAGTTTAGAAGTTCATATTTGAACGTTATTATGTATTATGTCTGGTTCGTGCATAATCGTGTTCCAGTTAACTATATCATGAACTATTATTCTCATTTCCAAGTTTAATTCTGTTTCAGATAAATTTACTGGAAACCTTTTATGGACCAGGGTGTATGCTAGATAGGCCCTGAAGATATGAAAAGTATGAGTTCAATCATTCTCAAAATCCTTTTATCTTTTTACAATTCCCAAATCCCCCTCCAGATATTACCACAACAAGCCAGGTAGAGCTCAAAAGATTAGTCACAATTTCAGTGATCAGCATCCCAGTTTAAGAATTCTGCCTTCAGCTGTGGGCACTGAATATTAAAAACTTCTTCTCTAATTGGATGTTTCCATAAAATGCTTTTCTGATTGTTTTTAGAAACTATTTGGTAACCATATAATCCACAAAAATGGAATTTTCGAAGTTCAAAGGAACTCTCAAAACCAGACGCTTAAAGTACATTTCGGACCCTCTAAAATTTTAAAGTGGATATTTTTGAATTGTGCTCATTAAAACACCGCTCTACTGAAAATGAAGCAGCCATAGTTGAACTGTTTAAATGATCTAATGACCTGGAAATCTGGGGATTTCTAACACCTTGCTTTCATCTCTGGACAAAACTATGAGCTTTCATTAAAATGAAAATCAAACTTAAATAGCTTGGACACTTTCAAGCTGTGAACATCAACCATATGTGCAAACCTGGGCAAGTTCTGTCTCTGTGGGGTTTTGTGAGTGGGAGGAGGAAATGGATGATCAGATGACTACACAGATGTTCAAAAAGATCCTGGGACGGCAAGACAACTTGCATCCATCTCAGCTTCCTTAGAGGCAAACAGAAAGGACAAACAAAAGACTGGAGGTAAAGCAAAGCAAGCAAATTACAGGCCTGTGGCCAAAGCAACTTAAAGGCACAAGATTCCATTAATTGCAAACACATTTTCTTACGAACAAAACACTCACTGATAAAGGAAGCAAAATTATGGTGTTGGAACCCAGCAAATTTGTAATCACAACAATGGTGCTTCAAATTAAAAAGGCATTGGAACTTGAGACAGTTTCTCAAATCTATGCAATACAGCTGATATAAAAACAGAAGACTAAGATTTAATCTACATGAATCAGAAGGAACATTTTCTCCGTCTTTGATCTCCAAAGAAATATCAGTAATGCTTTTTTCTGCTTTCAACGGCTTGCAAATGCCTTTGTAGAAATCGGTCTATGTAAAAAAGTTGAGGAAGGGTGCATGGAAACCCAAGAAAATGGAGAGAAGAAAATAAAAGAAAGTCTCAAAAACACATTTTGTATATGTTGCTCTGTAGGGATCTTGTTCACTGAGTTTTCTTACTCTGGGCATCGAATCATTGTATAAGGCTGTTAGACTTTACAATGAGCCCCATTAGATAGAAACCTAGCTGCCGGGACATATAACATCATTAAACAGCATTCCCTGTACCAACTGGTTAGGACCATTTCACACTTGTCTTCTTGGGATACACACTTATCGTTTATCAAAACCAATCAAATTCTAGCATTTATGAATTACATGGCAAGAGATACTAATAGATAGGAAGTGTTGTTTCTTATTTATCTAAGTTGACCTCATACCGGCAACAGGCAGTGATGAGGATTAGTTGAAAAAGATGTATTTTACCAAACCATTTGGTTGCCTACTTTACACAAGACATCTGTTCTAGGAGCTCCCTTCACTTGGCCTAACACCTCCCATTGCTTTAATTCAAGAATCTAGTTCCAAAAACATTTTTGCCAAAATAAATGCTGGCAGGTTCAGTTGGCAACTAAGAAATGCAGGCCTAAATTAATTAGGTTCTCCTGTTTCCCTGCTTCCCCCAAGGGGTTTATCAACTAGGTACCTATTTCTCATTTTTGTAAATAAGCTGTTACAGAGTCTTCAATAAGTTAGAGATTCTCTGCTGCTTTTAATTGACCTAAGCATATTTCACATTAAAAACATAAATAAAATGAAAACTCATGTTCACACAAAAACCTACACATGCATATTTATAGTGGTTTTATTCATAATTACCAAAAACTAGGACCTTCACCTGGGGAGTGGGTGAACAAACCTCTGCCTTCATTTGATGAAACACTATTCAGCAATGACCTTGTTAACACTACGGAAGCCTGCAAAACCATGGATTAGCCTCAAATGCATTAGCCTAAGTGAAAGAAGCCAGACTCAAAAGGCTACACGATTCAATTTATGTGACATTCTGGAAAATGCAAAATTATAGGAACAGAAAACAATTCAGTGATTGCCAGTAGCTAGGGAAGGGGTTGACTACAAGGTAACATGAGGGGTTACTAGAACTTCTCTCTATTGATTGTGTTGAATATACACTGGGGTGCTTTTGTCAAATGGTGACATATATGTATATACGTGCAATATCTTTAAAATATATGTATATTTATGTATAATACCTTTATAAAGTATACATCTAATACCTTTAAAAATGAAAAAATTAATAACTGGACTCCTTTTGAAATGAAAAAAATGAGAAATACAATCTAAAGGTTAGGACACATGAGAACTGAAGAGAAATATGATTTGTTCCACATCTAACTTACCTGTGGTTGAATGCATCCAAGTCTCAAGGATGTTACTAACATTAAAAGAAAAATGTCAGCCAAGTTATATGTAAGAGAGTTTAACTGAGCAAAGAACGATTTGCGAATCGGGGAGCCTCCTGAGCCAGAGTAGGCGCAGAGACTCTAGGGCAGCCTCGCGGTGGAAGAGGATTCATGGACAGAAAAAAGGGACGTGACATACAGAAGGTGGAAGTGAGGGACAGAAACAGCCAGATTGGTTTTGGCTCAGTGTTTGGCTTATTTGAATATGGTTTGAACAGCTGGACCACATTTGACTGGCCAAAATTCAGTGATTGGCACAAGAGTAGATTACTGTCTGTTGACAATTCCGTTTAGGCTATAGTTTACAATGTAACACAGAAGCTTTTAGGCCACATTTAAAATATATAAGGAGGCAGCTATAGGTTAAACTTGATTTAGCACTAATGAGATCAAGAGGTTATAAGAAAAATTAAGAAAAAAATAGAAAAAGCGAATATAATTTCTGCCTCTCTCAGTGTTTGCTCCCCATCAGAGTCTGCTTGCAGCTTGTCTTCTTCAGACAGGGCTTGCATATGGAGCTACGCTTAATGAATGGGCTGTACTCCAAGGACAGTTGTAAATGGGAAGGTTTGTTATTGTCTCAGTCCATTGGGGCTGCTGTAATAAAATACTTTAGACCAGGTAATGTGTAAACAATAGAAATCTATCGCTCACAGTTCTGGAGGCTGTGTTCAAAATTTGGTGCCTGGTGAGGGCTTAATCTCTGATTCAAAGATGGAAACTTCCTGTTGCATACTCCCATGGCAGAGAGGTGAACAAGCTCTCTCAGGCCTCTTTGGTATAAGGTCACCCATCCCATTCTAATCACCCAGAAAGCCTCATTTCTCAATACTATTTGCTTTGGGGTTAGGTTTTAATATTTGAATTTTGGGGGACTGCATTATTCAGACCACGGCAGGTCACGTAAAAAAAGGTTACAACTGTCAGATGGATTTATAGGCAGGCCTTCAAAACCTGCCTGTCCACAGTGCATGTCAATAGTGGAACTCTTGGTTCGAGCATGAGAATGTAAACAAGCCGCCATGAGTTGTGCACAGAAGGAAACCAGTGGGTCAGGATTTACTCACCCTTTCCTCATGGCAAGGCCAGTTCTAGGCAAGCTTTAGAAGCAGATGACTTGAGTCTTTGGCCTGTACCCTTGCATAATTATCTTCCCAATCTCCTTCACCTAACCATTGTCCTAGGTGACCATTGCCTTCAAGAGATCTCCATCCTTAACAGATGGCCGTACGGAGATCTGCAGTCCTCCCCATCAATGTCGCCAGCTAAGTTTTAGACAGAAGTGTCTTAATGAAATTGCTTCTCATTAAAATATAAAGAACAAAAAGAGTCTTTTGATTCTTCCAGGGGTATTCATAATTAAAAACAAATGTATTTCTAAGTCAGAAGGAAAATGTAATTTATCTAGTTTAATATAGGTTATTTTAAATAAATAAACTTGAACCAAAGGTAAAGTTTTTTGCCTTGTCTATTACTGTATATTGCAACTTAAAAAATAAATAAAAACTAATTAATTAAAATCAGAGCAGGCACAGTGGCTCACTCCTGTAATCCCAGTACTTTGGTAGGTCAAGGCAGGCAAATTGTTTGAGCTCAGGAGTTCGAGACTAGCCTGGGCAAAAAAGTGAGACACTGTCTCTACAAAAAATACAAAAATTAGCCAGGTGCGGTGGTGTGTACCTGTAGTCCCAGCTACTCAGGAGACTGATGTTAGAGAATGGCTTAAGACTGAGAGGCAGAGGTTGCAGTGAGCTGAAATTGTGCCACTGCACTCCCGCTTGGGTGACATAGCCAGGCCCTGTTTAAAAAAAATAATAATAATAATGTATGACTCTTAAGATAAAATCTGAGAGAGTGGCAATCAACCCTATTGATGGTCAGATCGGGATGTTCCTAACAGAACAACAACATTTCTAATAAAACCCATACAAAGCCACGAGGCAGCTACAAATTGACCAACAATTTTTTCTTTTAAGCCATCAGTGCATTCTTACAATTAATATTCCCAGAGCCCCCTTTTTCCTTCCATCCTCTGGACAAAGCTCACTGAGACACCAGTTTGCTGAACTGATGACAACCAACCCAGAACTGAGCTCAGCTCCCTGCACCCCTGTGTTCATTTCCAGGGGCTGCTGTGACCAGATACCAAAACTGGGTGTCTTAAAATAACAGAAATGTACTGTCTTGTAGTTCTGGAGGCTGGAAGCCTAAAATCCAAGTGTCAGCAGGACCCTGCTCCCTCAGATGGCTCTGGGAAAAACTCCGTCCTTACCTCTCTGGCTTCCAACGTTTGTGGGCAATCCTTGACATTCCTTGGCCTGGAGACGCTTCACTCCAGTCACGTGGCTGTCTTCTCCTTGTGTGTCCTCACATCATCCTCCCTCTGTGCATCTCTGTCTCTGTGTCCAAAGTTCCCACCTTTCATAAGGACACCAGTCATATTGGATTAGCGTCTACCCTAAAGACCTAATTTTAACTTGATTACCTCTGTAAAGACCTGATAAGGTCAAATTCTGCAAATAAGGTTACATTCTGAGGTGCTGGGGTAAGGATTTCAACACATCTTTGTGTGTGTGTGGGGCAGGGGGGGCAGGGGGTGCTGTAATTCAAGCCATGACAACTCCTTCGCAGAATCATTCAGCATAAGCCCAACATCTAGAGTAGGTGGCTCCCACCTTCCTCTACTGGGCGTTCCTCAGTTGCTCTGTGTACTCTCCCACACAGCAGCAAGATGAAGAATCTCAACTCTGACTTCAGATGTGTTCCCAGTGGACTTTGACAACTGGGCTCCAAAAGTTCTAATGTCGTTTTAGAGGGTCTCACATACTGTCATAGTAGACACACCATACTTTGCTAAACTCTGCTCTAACAAACCCGGTCTAAGCTCAGTATTAACCAAATATTTATTTCCCGTGGGTGATATTACACAATGGTTAGAACTTATAACCAAATCACAAAATTACATAACTAGCATTCAGTTGGAAGCAACTTTATTTATTTATTTATTTATTTATTTATTTATTTATTTTTGAGACAGAGTCTCACTCTGTCACTCAGGCTGGAGTGCATTGGCATGATCTCAGCTCACTGCAGCCTCTTCCTCCCGTGCTCAAGCAATTCTCATATCTCAGCCTCCTAATTAGCTGGGATTACAGGTGTGCAACATCACCCCTGCCTAATTTTTGTGTTTTTAATAGATATGAGGTTTCGCCATGTTGGCCAGCCTGGTCAGAAACTCCTGGCTTCAAGTAATCCATTTACCAACCTTGTCCTCCCAAAATGCCCGGATTATAGGCAGGAGC
Source organism: Chlorocebus sabaeus (assembly GCF_047675955.1). NCBI lineage: Eukaryota > Metazoa > Chordata > Mammalia > Primates > Cercopithecidae > Chlorocebus > Chlorocebus sabaeus. The sequence goes on from NC_132912.1 coordinate 20,740,077, forward strand.
CACTATACCCGGCCGCACATCTATTTATTAGCAGAAGTTTCAGATTTTTTCTAAACTTCAGTCATCTTATCTGTAAAATAAAGGTATAATAGTGCTTTCCCCATTTGTGAGGAGTGTTAAATAAGTAATGCATACAAAGCATTCACTCAGCACAGCCTGGCCACCTGCTAATTATTTCATAAACTTTGGCAAAAATGATGGTTGATAGTGATGCCAGTTACTAGATGAAAATTATTGGGAGAATATCAGAAATACTAATTTCTGCAGCTTTCCAGGGTTCATAAAATTTCACAATAAGAGCACTAGACTGGTCCTTAGAGATCCTGATCTAACCTTCTCTCGCGTTGGAGGAAAAACCCAAGCACCTGATGGAGTAGATGTCTTGTCAAAAGTCACATGAGACCAAGTTGAAGCTCCTGTGTTTCTTGTAATGTCAATAGCACCCAAAATTGAAGATCTTTACTGAACTCTTAAATGAGACACAACCTTACATAGGCCATCTTTCCTGAAAAGAAGTCACAGGCTAAAGAATTGTTTCTTATCTGCTTCCAGTTCTCTATCAATTTCCTTCAAATGTCGGTGCTAAATCCTCTGTAGGAGGACTTAATCATATTGAAGACAGAAACAGAAAATGTGGTGACAATCCTGCTCATATTAGGCATAATAAAGTCGTTTTTAGAAGCGAATTAAATTGAAATACTACTTATTTTTATTCCCCCACCTGGCCAAGTAAATGAATGAAATTAGATTTTATAATTAACTTTATAAATCCTAGATCACAAAGTTTTTCTAGTTTTCTAAATTTAAACACAATCCAAAAAGAAATGGCAGAAATGAATATTCTTAAAGAGGGAAATTTAAAGTTATAAAATACAGCCAGGCGCAGTGGCTCATGCTTATAATCCCAGCACTTTGGGATGCCAAGGTGGATGGATCACTTAAGGTAAGGAATCTGAGACCAGCCTGGCCAACATGGGTGAAACCCTATCTCTACTAAAAAAAAAAAAAAATTGCAAAACTTAGCCAGGCACAGTGGTGTGCACCTGTAATCCCAGCTACTCAGGAGGCTGAGGCACAAGACTCACTTGAACTTGGGAGGTGGAGGGTGCTGTGAACCAAGATCACGCCACTGCACTACAGCCTGGATGACAGAGAAAGACTCTATCTCAAAAAAAAAAAAAAAGTTATAAAATATGTCGTTCTCTTTGAATGTTATAAACTCTCTATACTGAAAGCAATCTTTTATTAAGTGTAAGGTAATTCTTAGTGTTTTCCCCCATTCCTGGCCCGAGGAAGTCAGAATTGAGCCCAGCACTAAATTTGATGTGAAGACTTAGCAATGAAGCCTTGAGTTTCTGGTATGTTTTTTTTGGTACCTTCCTTCTTTTCTCCCTCCTCCCTCCTTTCTGATCACCTTCCTCTCCATGGCCTTGACTCTCATATTCTTTTATTTATCCTCATGTTTTTGAGACCCTAATTAAGGGAAAGTGAAAATGGAAGGCTGTTACGGGCTGAACTGTGTCTTCTCCAAATTCATATGTTGAAGTCCTAACTCCCAGAACCCCAGAATGTGATGGTATTTGGAAATAGAATCTTCTTTAAGGAGGTAAATAAATTAAAATGGGGTCATTAGGGTGACCCTAATCCTGTATGACTGAAGCGATTAGGACACAGGCATGTACAGACGAGAGGCATGACACAGCAAAAGTGAGGCCATCTGCAAGCCAGAAAGAGAGGCCTCAGAAGAAACCAAACCTGCAACACCTTGATCGTGGACTCCCAGCTTCCAGAACTGACAGAAAACAAATGCCTGGGTTTAAACCACCTGTGGTATTTTGTGACAGCAGCCCCAGCAGACTAATGCAAAAGCATAATGTCTATATTGAGGGCCCCACGATTTGGAGGGAATGATAAGTAGGAAACAGAAAATTACAGAGGGGCCATTGCTCTGACATACATAAGCACGAGAGAAAAAGCTACTGCCCAGATTAAGGGTGGGAGATATCAGAAATGGCTTCCTGGAGAAGAAGGAGCAACCAGGCATTCCAGACTAAAAGAACAGCATGTCCCTTTGTCATGTTTAATCCAAAGACAGAGTTAAAACACACAGGGTCTCTGAGAGAGCACAAGAAGTATGTTACAGCTGAAGTGTGAGTACAGGGTGGGAGAAAAAGTAAGAGAACAGATTGGGGAAGTAGGAAAGTCAGTAGAAAGGGCTAGATCAGAAGAGGCCTTATATGCCCTGCTGAGACTTTTGGCCTTGCTCCAGAGGACAAAGGTCAACCACAGAGGAATTAAGCAGGAGAGGAGGACGGTCAAAAGATCACTGCAGAAAAAGTGTGGAGAATGCATGGAGTGTGGTGAGGCTGAAAACAAAATGACCTGCTGATACGGTTTGCTGTGTCCCCACCCAAATCTCATCTTGAATTGTAGCTCCCATAATCCCCACGTGTCAAGGGAAGGAACTGGTGAAAAGTAATTGAATCATGGGGGCAGGACTTCCTGTACTGTTCTGGTGATAGTGAATAAGTCTCACGAGATCTGATGGTTGTATAAAGGGCAGTTCCCCCGCACATGCTCTCTTGCCTGCTGCCAGGTAAATGTGCCTTTGCTCCTTCTTCACCTTCTGCCATGATGGTGAGGCCTTCCCAGCCATGTGACACTGTGAGTCCATTAAGCCTCTTTTTCTTTGTAAATTACCCAGTCTTGGATATTTCTTCATAGCAGTATGGAAATGGACTAATACACCTGTTAAGGGCTATTAAACCAATCTAGCAGGGGTTCTGAAGGCAGTGGCACCAGAGATGGAGAAGTTCCATAACCAACTGGAAGTTGTAAATGAGGAAGAAGGAGTTGCCTGCGATGGTCTCCAGGTTTACAGTTTGTGAAACTGGACACCACTGACTGAGAGTGGGGATAGTTTTGGAGGAGTGTGGGGGAAATCAGTTGAGGCATAGGCAGGCTGATTAAGCTTATTGTTGGAGAAATAAGTTTCAAGCTCAGGATGAACCTTGAAGACATTATGCTAGGTGAAAGAAGCCAGACCCCAAAGGCCACATACTATATGATTCCATGGAAATGAAATGCCCAGAGCAGGGAACTCTACAAAGACAGAAAGGAGATTAGTAATTCCAGGAACCGGGGGTGGGAACAAGGGCAGGGAGACTACATGTGACTGCTAATGGGCACAGGGTTTCTTTCTCAGGTGAGAAATGCTTGGAAATGACACAGAGGTGGTGGTTATATAACCTTGTAAATAACCGCTAAATTATATACTTTAAAGTGTAAAATGTATGTTTCTGAGGTTATATGTAATTTTTAATATATGAATTATATCTCAATTAAAAAAAGAATTTTGGACACCAAAAAAAATCAATGATCAATCGAAAATGAAAAATCAGTCTAAGTTATTGTTGAAGTCATGGACTTGAGTGAGTTTCCCCAGGGAAAGTCAGAAAAGAAAAATTCATCAATTATGACTTTATTACAAAAATCTTAAGTCACCTTTGAAGGTAGCCAAGATAAAAACAAACAAATAAATAGACACAATGCTTTCCTTATCTTTTGGAGAACTCGAATTCATTCCAAGTATCTGTTAACTCTTTCATAATTTATTATGACAGGTTTGGTGAAAACAATATCCCACAAAACCGAAACTGGCAGGATTCAGCCCTTGCTTGGCCAGCAAGACTTGCCCCAGTGTTTGCTGGGATGCACCGTTTAGCGCATGACAAATGTCCATCTGTGATGGGCAAGTTGGAATCTCATTGGTTTATAGTCTCATTTCAGTGTAATAGCTCATTTCATTTCATTTAACTATGGGTCAGTATCCCCACTAAGGGCTCTTAGCACTTCAAAACACTGATTGCCCAGGGCTCTTCATTGTTTAGAATTAGCTTCTAGCTAAGAGTTGGCTACCTAGGAAAGACAGTGGGTGCCGGCTAATTATTAATACATGGATAAACAAGTTTTGCAGGTGGACTTCTTGACTTTAAGGCTGTAATTTTATTAGTGAATACCCAATAAATGCAATTTACCTTACAGTAGTGGATTTTGCCCACCTTTCGCTCCAGGACATTTGGCAATATCTGGAGACAATTTTAATTATTAAGAATGGACTATTTCATTTAGTGGCGGAATCCAGGGATGCCGTGGTAGGTCCGAAATGCACAGAACGACCCCTCACAACATATTATTGAGACTAATATGTCCATAGTGTCAAGGCTGAGAAACTCTGCCTTCATGTTGACATATGATAGCCGTAACATTAACAGGAAATCATCCATGTTTCAGAATCATACGTGAGTCAATCTGGTGTAATGATTTGTCGTAATGAGATCAGATTGGGGCGGGACATACGCACACTCTTACCAATTTTTTCAAAGCTTGCACATTAAAAAGCCATGACATTCATTTTAAATAGCCCAGAGGGCACTACGGAAAACACACGCGTTACCTCATCAGGTGTTTTCTCTTTTTGCTGCCGCTCTCACCTCGTCTCTATCCACATCACAGGCTGCAGAACAAGGGGGAAAGTATGAGAAGCAAGAGAGAATCCCCTTCATCCCGGATCTGCGGGCAGATCCTCAACCAAGGCCGATCAACGTGCACAAAACAAACAGAAATCGCGTGCGTTTTATTTTTTTCTCTATTCATTTAAACTGTAAAAGAAGAAGCTGGTAAAATGAGTCTCTGGCTGGCCAAAATTTGGCACATCTGTAAAAGTGTCACCTTGTTGTATGGGTTTATTATGAACATGAAATCAGCTTAATTAATCTTGGCCATTAAGCTCTAAAAAGTCTTCCCGATAGGATTTCCCATAAGCGCTGGGGCTGATGTAAGGCTAATTTAACCAGTTAACTACCTTCCTCCTGAGCTGGAACCCTGTGACCTTCCAGTCATGTCCCCCTTCTCAATAAAGAATAAGAGAGTGAGCATGCAGACCGTGAATGGGTAGAAGCAGACAGATGACAGAAATGCACTCTGTTTCATGTTCTGCAAAGATAATCCATCACTCCGAGTTTCAGCTCCTTCGGAACGGAGCAGTCTGTCTGCTTTCCAGCCCTTAGGGCCCAAGAGGATTTTAAATATTTCTCCTCCAATTTTCTGTCAACTGAGATAAGGCAGGGTGTGAATGCTGACAGTTTGGAGACTTAAGACAAAGCCTTTTCCCATGAACCAGCCACATTTCTGAGCTTCTCTTCCTCTGTTGAAGCCATTTGGCTGGAGCCTTCTCGCTTTCAGGACAGAGAAATGGGACGACCTGGGGTCCGGGTTTTTTCCAAAGAAGGAAGAGGGGTAGCTACAGCCTCTGATTTTTAATTTATCTTTTTTTTTATTTTTACTCATGTGACCACCAGCTATTCAACACAGTGTTTTATAAATATGAAAATGAATAGCAGAACTAAAAGAATAGTGGTTCCACTCACAACTGGCCATCAGTGACCCAAGAAATTGGAAGCCAACTGCTTATACAAGGAAAAAAAAAATGCTAACTGCTAAACAGGTTTAAAGGTAAATCCAAATCCCATGTCAATTTATGAAGATGAAACACACGAATATGCAATCTTTTTTTTTTTTTTTTTTTTTTTTTTGAGACGGAGTCTCGCTCTGTCTCCCGGGCTGGAGTGCAGTGGCCGGATCTCAGCTCACTGCAAGCTCCGCCTCCCGGGTTCCCGCCATTCTCCTGCCTCAGCCTCCCGAGTAGCTGGGACTACAGGCGCCCGCCACCTCGCCCGGCTAATTTTTTGTATTTTTAGTAGAGACGGGGTTTCACCATGTTCGCCAGGATGGTCTCGATCTCCTGACCGAATATGCATTCTTTACATGAGAACAAGATTTCACGAGGCTCATTACTTCCTTTGTTAATCCAAACTAGTCCCAGAAAATCTGCGATTGGCAAAAGGTTTTGGTAAACTCTGTAGAAAACACAGAGATGAAACAATATAGCTGCCCATGAGGAGGATAGTCTCATTTGGAAAAATTCGTCTATCCATAAGTAATTATAGCATAAGGTAGAAAAAAGGCAATAAGAGAAACAAAATCTTTCAGCTGCTTTCACAGCTTGCAGAATAAAGTCCAGATCCCACAGCCCACCTACAAAACTCTTGATGATTCGGCTCCTGGCTCCACTGTTGGTCTTATTGCCTGACACTTCCCTACATGCTCCATTTGCATCAACCAAAATGAACTACTACCAGCAGGCTTTTGAACCTATTTTTCCCTTTCATCTAATCAACTCTCTTTTTTCTTTAAAGATAAGATCTTGCCAGGCTCACACCTGTAGTCCCAGCACTTTGGGGGGCTGAGGCAGGTGGATCACTTGATGTCTGGAGTTCAAGACTAGCCTGGTGAAACCCTGTCTCTGCTAAAAATTCCAAAATTATCAGGGCGCGGTGGCACATCCCTGTAATCCCAGCTCCTCAGGAGGCTGAGGCAAAAGAATCACTTAAACCCAGGAGGTGGAGTTTGCAGTGAGCCAAGATCATGCCACTGCACTCCAGCCTGGGTGACAGAGCAAGACTCTGTCTCAAAAAAAAACTATACTATACTATACTGTACTATACTATACTATAAAAAGATAGGATCTCCTCTATCGCCCAAGCTGGAGTGCAGTAGCGAAATCATAGCTCACTTCAGCCTCAACCTCCTGAGCTCAAGCAATCCTCCCACCTCAGTCTCCTGAGTAGCTAGCACTATAGGTGCACACCACCACACACAGCTAATTTTTTTATTTTTTGTAGATGTAGGGGTCTCACTATGTTGCCCAGGCTGGTCTCTAACTCCTAGCCTCAAGCAATACTCCTCCCACCTTGGCCCCCAAAGCACTAGGATTACAGGCGTGAACTATGATGTCAGGTCTTACCTAATCAAATATTTGCCTTCAAAACTCATCCCAAGCATCACTCTTGTGGAAAACCTACCATGATCACTCTCTTCTGCCTACCATGATCACTCTCTGCAGCCTGAGTTTGGCTTTGTCATTGTACTTGTCATACTATAAACACAATTTCATTTGTCTCCCTAACTTAATCCTTGAATGTCTATCCCAGACTCTGAGCAGTGAATGAACATAGAGAATGAGGAGATTATAAGAGATTTCATATATCAGTCAAATTATATCCAAAAGAAGGTTGGATTTCCATATTCAGAGGTCAGAAAAGTACATTCCACCCAGATGGATGGAATAAGAGTGAAAGCAAAGTGATGTACAGGATGGAAGCAAGTGCAGGTATAGTACCTTGCTGCCTTCCTGGCATTAAATGAAATATTGATTGCTCCTGGGATATGAATGGGATAAAAATTGTTCCTTTCCTAAGATTAAATGGGATATTAGTAAAGCAACTCATACAGTGCATTGCTCCCAAGTGCAAGGAGCAATTCACCATACGAGCTGCTTTACTAATATCCTATTTAATCCTTACAGCAGCAAAGAGCAAATACTGTGTCTGGAAATAGTACTCACCCAGTGGAATAATGGGAGTATAAGTGGAAAAGGTAAATTGGGACCATATTCTGAAAGGGTGGCTCTGATCGGGAGCATTACCCACCCCTAGGGATCATTTGGAAATATCTGGTTGGCAGAGTGACAGGAAAACCATGTACCCTAAACATTCTGCAAAGTGCGGGCCAATCCCTCCCAATGAAAGATTGTCTAGTTGAAATGTCACTATAGACCAACTGAACCCGCTTAGAGGCTTTCAAAGTCAGGCTAAGGAGTGGAAATATTATTTGGTAGCTAAGTGACTGAAAGTTTCATAGCAGGAGCAACATATATGGAGAACCAAATCCTTACCTCTTTCACCTCTCTGTGAGGCTCTGGTCATCCCAGGGGTAACCCAAGTAGCGATGGCCATGACAATGGAATTACTCACTTATCCTTCTCAAGTGTCACTGAGGATCAAAGCACCCTGGCCAAGAACGCCTTTAGAAACTTGCTCCATGATATTCACCCCGCCCCATGTAGGCTGTGTGAACAATTTGAAGCCCCAGCAGGAATACTTCTTGAGCTGCTCAAGCCTTTCGGAAAGATTAAGCTTGATTTCAAAAGAAAAAGAAAACAGTTTGCTTGACTTTGAGTTGAGATTGAAATTGAAAGACGGTTTTATTGCTTTTGGAAAGGACTTCAAATGAGCAACTTTTCAAAAAGAATGCATCAGTAAGCGGATGTTAGAAATTGAACCCAGTTCCAGAAATGTTACAACAATAATGGTTTAATTGTACCATGGTCCCGAGTGGCCCTGCCAGGAGATGTAGTCATTAGCCTTCAAGTGCAAAACACGGTAATATTCCAAGCCTCTGATACAGGAAGAGCAGGACTTCAGTGGTGTTTCTGAAGTAATTAGAGGCTGCATATTAGTTGGAGGCACAGTCCTGAATGCCTCAGGTCTGGACACTTAACAGTGGAAACTTCAAAAGTAATGGCCATGTTCCTCTAACTTATGACTCAGAAAATGGGGCTGAATACAAGAATCAGGAGAATAATTTAGTAATTGGACCATTTTTGGTGGACAACTTTATACCTCAGAGGGGCCCTGATGGCCCATTTTCAATGACGCCGTGAGGCAATATAAACCTCACACATCTGCACACTGAAGACATAAAATATTCCACCTGGGGAAAGCAAATGGCAGGCACTACATTCCAGGATTTTATACCCCAGGCTAGATTTTGCATTTTGCATTTGTCCAAATGATGACATTCTGTCTGTTTTCAACTCTTTTCGTTGGTTCTTTGCATCACCTGCTGCTAGATATTTATTTGTCTGGGTTTGGAAGGGAGCTCTGAAATAAAAATTGTAATTGTCCTTTTATCCCCACCTGAATCCCGGTAACAACAGCTGGCTCAGCCAGCTGCAAAATATCATGTGCTAATGACTTGAGTTGGGTGAACTGGGAGAGGATTATAGATGTGAATTTCTGTAGTTAAGAAGTCAGATTTCCTCTTCATGCCTCTTTTATTAAAGGCCTTTACCTCTCTTTGCAGATGTGAATAATATTGAATTTGTGGAATTCTCAGCGTGATGCTAAAAGAAGACCTTGCTTTTCATTCAGATGTCCAGAATCAGAGAGTGGCAAAATAAAAACGAAATGAAGACTGGTTTTGATGGGATTACTTAGCTACATTAAGATTAACATTGCCAGAAAAGCACAGTTACATTTGAACTTCAGATCCACAAAGAATGTCTTAGTATAAAGTATGCCACATGCAATAGTTGTCCAATTATTGCATGGAACATACTTGTACTTAAAATCTCTTTGTTGTATATCTAAAATTGAGATTTGACTGGGTGACATGTATCTTTGTTTGCTAAATCTGGCAACCGGAATTAAGATGAAAAGCTGAACAGAGATATTCATTCAATTCCCAAATGCCAATGTGTTGAAACGGAATGGCAATGCCATTATTAACCACAGCAAAAGCATAATGTTCTAAAATTTATATTTAGCTTGAGGCAAATTTGGGTATTTATATTTGAACATGAGTATTCACATCTGTTTTCTAGGAATTCACCTCACTAAAAACTGTCACGAGGCCCCTGCAAGAACTGAATGTTGTTGATATTTCCTCACACTCAGCTTCTCCCATTCAGTTATCCCAAGAACAACTATGGACTCTTTCTCAAACTAACAGAATGCACGAACCTAAGCAGGAAGATGCCTGTTTGCCAGCCTTTCCAGAACTTACAGCTGAATTCCATTTCTAAGGTTTAAATATGATTTTTCCCCCTTTCTACAGTCTACACTTAAAGTCTGGTAAAAGTAGATAAGTAGTTTGTATATCATTTGGCATCAACCAGGAGGCAGTGCAACAATTCCCGGTATCAATGTGGAAGGAAAAAAAAGCGAAAAAAAAATGTCCTATGGGTACATTGAAATTTCAATAGTCTGTGAAAATAAAGTGCTGGCTTTGGTTTCCAGTGGTGTGTCATGTGGCTGTGTGCCTCTACAACAGCAGCGGGAAAAAATGCTATCACCTACTGGAACCTGTATATCTCCTATCTTACAATGGGCTAGTTGGCTCATGAACAGAAACACAAGACAGCATGTATGGAAATCAACAAGCATGGTTTTTAAACCTTCCCTGAACATCCTGAAGATGGTCACAAAGATTGAAACACAGGGCTGTGATGCCAGGAAAACTGGATCACCACAAATTCTGCCTCTCAAAGTTAGGAAGTCATAGCATTGCAATGCAAAGCAACGTGAACTGTCTGTGGTGCTGGCTGACTTGTACCCTAGCCAATTACACATGGTGAGATCCAGCAGACAGTGTAAACAGTGTTTACCAACCATATCTCCTCAAGATGTTGTGGACAGAAGCTACAGCTGTGGCTTTTGAAGGACTCAGATGAAAGCCTGAAGATTTCAGAGCAAAGTTATTTGATACACAAAACTGGATTCTAAGAGCTTTTGTAAATTGAGGGATTGTGCTAGAAAAGTCACACTTGTGGAAACAGGTGAAGACCAGAAACGAGCCTATGGAGTGGGTTATATTGCCTAATGGGGTAATATACTATACAGATGCAGGAACAGAAACATGATCCCAGAACTTTGACTGTCACATCATTTGGCAGGGATGTGGCTGGGAAAACACTACGATCTCAAAACCCATGAAAACAGAGTAGGTGTCAATGTGAAATTCTAATTACCTAAATATATACCTTCTTAGTTTTATCTAATTCAGTTCAACAAGCATTTAGCAAAGCCTAGATGAGTTAGTTATTGTAGCACTAACCAGACTCCTAACTGAGCTGTGGCCTGAAACGTAAGGAATTCCCACCTTCATTTTTAATCCTTTCCCTTTGAAAAATAAAAATGTTGCCATTTGGGGACTTTACACATTATTTTAAAATGGATTGAAAAAGAATCCAGTCCAAAAGGGTCACCTATGAATTAGATTTAGAAGAGTTTGCTAATCTTAGACTTGATCTGGGAAAATAAGAATAAATCAGTCCTCGAGATTAAACCTCAAGATTTATCTGCAGGAGAATTTTGCTAATTTTCATGTCTTCATAGCTTAGAGGGCAAAATGGGAGGTCTAAGATAAAGAGATTTAAAACTGTGACTCTTGCCTGGGTGCAGTGGCTCACGCCTATAATCCCCACATTTTGGGAGGCCAAGGCAGGCGGATCACGAGGTCAAGAGATTGAGACCATCCTGGCCAACATGGCAAAACCCCATCTCTACTAAAAGTAAAAAAAAATTACCTGGGCGTGGTGGCATACACCTGTAGTCCTAGCTACTTGGGAGGCTGAGGCAGGAGAATCACTTGAACCCAGGAGACGGAGGTTGCAGTGAGCCAAGATGGTGCCACTGCACTCTAGCCTGGGTGACAGAGTGAGACTCCATCTCGAGGAAAAAAAAAAAAAAGAATCCAGTCCAAAAGGGTCACCCTATGAATTAGATTTAGAAGAGTTTGCTAATCTTATTCTTGATCTGAGAAAATAGAAATAAACCAGTCCTCAAGATTAAATCTCAAGATTTATCTACAGGATAATTTTTCTAATTTTCAATGTCTTCACAGCCTAGTGGGCAAAATGGGAAGTCTAAGATAAAGAAATTTAAAACTGTGACTCTGATCATTTAAAAACAAAACTTCAAGTAGGATCCAAAAATATATAAGACATGATTGCTGATGGCAAATGTTAGTACACTGAGGTTATGACACACCAGAGGCCCAGGCATGCTCTCCCAAGCTCAGCTTGTATATAACCCTGTATCCCCACCTGCGAGTCTCTGGGAAAATAACTGGGAGACTCCACAGGCAATGAAAGTAAGTGGTAGCAACTAAATGAGAACGGAGTGGCTAATAAAATATAACTGTGATCTGGGAGAGAATAGCTACAATTCAGCCTGGCTGTGCCATTTGTGAGTAATATGACTCCCTGACACAGGTGGCAACGAGGACTTTATATGTTCTGGCGTCATTTTTCTTTTCCCAGGATGTTGCCGTATTGAGATATAGAGATCCATGCAGCCATCCTTATTTACCACTTTAATCAATATTCATGAAGCACTTTACTGTCATCCTTTCAGGCTCCCACACTGTGGGGGTGGTACAATTAAACTATCCCCCAAGTCCCCTTTCCTAGAAAATGCGGTAACGTACATCTGTTTATAACCTGTATGTTTTGTAGCTGGATTTCTTAACTACGATGTTTATAGCTTAGCTCTAAAAGGAAATGTCGCCTCCCATTTGCGATCAAGATTCAGGATTGAGTAATAAAAGAAACCCGGGCTTCATGCAGAAAGCATATCCATCAACTACTGCCCCAAAGGACCTACAACCGTTCATTTTTCCCTTTCTATTTCTGTTGTCTATAATGGAGAATTACCTAATTGACTTTTCTCCTGGCAGCTACAAAAATGAACTTTTAATCAAATACAAGTCTATGTAGTCATTTAACATAAATTTGCCAAACCATGGAGTGGGCTTAGACTTGCATCTATAAAGGGTAAAATATTTGCAAGGACTTGATATCATAAGGAACTTTGCTCCCATTAACCAGAGTTTCATCAGCAAAGCATGTGCAAACTGCTAAGTATTCTAAATCTACAATTCAGCTGCTTGCTGATGTTTTTGTTTTTGTTTTCCTGCTGCCAGAATCATTCTTCCCTGCACTCGATACTTTTTCTGACATCTAGTTTTTCATTCACATTCCCACGACTTTGTTTAGTTGGTTTGTTGCAGGGAAGAAGGGGAGGGGAGATTACTGTCTCTCTCCCTTTTCCTTCTGTTTCTTTTCAGAATTGCTTTCAAGTACTACATGGACTCCTTTTCAAGTTTTTTGACTTGGGGGTGTGTATTTACAATTGCCAATTGTGTCTGACACCTACCTTTTGTAGTACATAAATAAGATTTTTCTCTCCATTGCAGTCTATATTTTGCCTGTTCCTTACTTCACCTCACAACACGTCTGCATCAGTACTGAGGAGAAAATAAACATAAACAATTTCTACTTTGTAACTGGATGACTTTAAATTGGGACTCTAAATATTCACTTTTAAATTCTATTTCTGTGCTTCAGTAATCAAAGATTTCCAGGTAGTTCAGCAAGGAAGTATTAGTTGTCATTGTTATTTAACTAAATTCCTACCTTGGGAAGATGCCTCCCCCCAGAAAAGCAAAACTTAAATAAAAACTAAAATTCTCACTTCTCAACAAGGAGATGAGCAAAATCAGAAAATGGTGTCTTCTCCTCCTGTTTCTTCCTTCCAATTCTTTTCTCCTACTTTTCCATTTTTTACCCTGTAGTGATTTCTCCTTCCTCCTGTACTGTCTTCACTTCTATCGACCTCAATCTCCAGCTATTCAGTTGGAAACATTCAGAAACAATAAATTCCCATGTCTGTGACCTAAGATTAAGGTATTGTCTCTCTCTGAGGATTTCTTCCTTAGTGGAAATACTTCTTAATCTAACGGAATGACTCTCTAATGGAAGAATTTCAAGTATTCCTGATAAGTGGAAAGGCAAGATATTTGGGGGCAGAGGGAAGCTTCCAGGCGCCTTTCATATTATGCCACGTTTAACACTTCTTTCATCTGTACTCTCTTTCCTTTAAAAAAATGAATTTGAGGTGTCTTATAAAAATGTACAATGTAACAAAAAAATTAATAGATTATAAAATTAGGGGTGAGAGTATATGAAATGATAGAAGGCAAAATAAGTCAGGGATAATATCATCACACAAAATATACATGCAATAACAATTGTATGACTGCTATAACTGGTCCTCAAATTTACCTCTGAACAGTGCAGAGAAACAAATCAAAGGGAAAAGTAAAATTAGTTACAGATTCACAGGTTCAGAAAGTTGAGAACAGTTGCTGATTCTGCAACTACGTTGAAGAGTAACCAACTGACCTCTGTGCAGGGTTAGCTTGTAGAGAACTCGTAGAAGTACAACTTTTTTTTTTTTTTTTTTTTTTTTTTGAGACGGAGTCTCGCTCTGTCGCCCAGGCTGGAGCGCAGTGGCCGGATCTCAGCTCACTGCAAGCTCCACCTCCCGGGTTTACGCCGTTCTCCTGCCTCAGCCTCCCAAGTAGCTGGGACTATAGGCGCCCGCCACCTCGCCCGGCTGGTTTTTTGTATTTTTTTTTTTTTTTTTTTTTTTAGTAGAGACGGGGTTTCTCCATGTTAGCCAGGATGGTCTTGAAGAAGTACAACTTTTTAAATCATCACAAAGTTATTCACAACTATTCCCAATAACCCCAAACTGGAAAACAAACAAATGTCCATTAAATGAATAAGCAAATTGTGGCATATACATTTAGTGGAATACTACCCAGCGACAAAATGGAATGAAATGCTAATAAACACCACAGTAGGGGTGAATTTAAAAATCTGTGCTGAGGTCAGGAGTTCAAGACCACCCTGACCAACATGGTGAAACCCCATCTCTACTAAAAATACAAAAATTAGCTGGGCATAGTGGTATGCACCTGTAATCCCAGCTACTTAGGAGGCTGAGGCAGGAAAATCACTTGAACCCAGGAAGCAGAGGTTGCAGAGAGCCAAGATTGCACCAGTGCACTCCAACTTGGGTGACAAGAGCAAAACTCTGTCTCAAAAAAAAAAAAAAAAAATATATCTATGCTGAGTTAAAAAACAGGCACAAAGGCATGCATACTTCA